>NC_142046.1:10732209-11032209 GCF_982192425.1 Myodes glareolus
CCTTCAGCAGATGCTGAGTTTCCCCTACCTGCTAGATGTTGAGCCTTTTCTGAACTTCCAATCTGTAGAGGGAGCCAGACCATAAATATAGTTAGAAAGTTGGCTATAGAATTATAGCTGAGGTATTACACCTGTTGAAATGTGTATTAACTCTTTCCTGTGTTTAACCTCTTAGCCCCAGCACTTAGCACCGTGCCAGTTGTCCTGACTGATATAATCACATTAGTGGTCTTATCATAGGATCCAGGACACACACTAGGCCATGCTAGGAGGAAATGAGAGAGGAAGACTTCCTAAAGCATGTATTAACACAGGTGTTCCTGTCATCTTTGAGACTGCCGATTTAGGTCTAAAACAGTAAGACTTTATAAGTGCTTCAGGACCTTTCACCTTTGAACCAGCCATTGTGTTGATGTCTCATGATCTTAGTTCTTGCTCTTCTGACCCTGATTGGTGAGGGTGGGTGGCTCGTGCTGCCAGCCTGAGGAAGAAACGAGGCTATAAACATACTCAATGTAGTATGAGCTATCGATAAACGAGGCTGTAAACATACTCAATGTGGTATGAGCTGTCGATAAACATGTAGGTTGCTGACTCATTATTTTAAAATTTGAAAAAGATTGAAAAATAGGAGATTTCAGAACACAAAGTTGTGTGCTCGCATTCCATCTTGGTTTTGACCTGTGGAGTGCAGTGTTTCGTGTGCTCCTTACCTCTGCCCATCCCGTTCACCGTCCTCGTTCCTCAGTCTGACTGTTGGGGACGCAGGTTTACAGGCTGGTCCTGACGGTCCTCCTACATCAGTCCAGATCACACACTCTTAGACTGGTTTAGAATGCATTCTATTGGCACCCAGCAGGCAGAAGGCCAGCCTGGTCTACTCGGGGAAACCCCATCTCGAGAGTGTCCCTGAAGCATCATTGTCTCCTCTGGCTTTGCTCTGCTTTGGTACCATTTCATTGTTGTCTAGAGGTGCTGGGTCTGTCTCAGAGGTTCTCAGCCTGTGGGTCACTACCTCTTTGGCAAATCTGTCTCCAGAAATATTTGAATTATGATTCATAACAGTAGCAAAAGTACAGTTATGAAGTAACAACAAAGTAGTGTTATGGCTGGGGTCAGACCAGCATGAGGAGCTATAGTACAGGGCCGCAGCGTTAGGAAGGTGAGAACCACCGCTCTGTGTCTTTCACGTGGTAGATTACTCAAGTTATTAGGCTCCTTATAAATAATAACGTAACGAGCCATAGTTTACCTATCTGGGCCCATTATTAAACAGTTATAGCTTCCACAGTGTGATGAACATCTTTGTATACAAAACTTTTAGTATAAAAAATTATTTAAAATATGTTTCTTGGGAATTGGTTTACTTGGACAAAGGGTGATGTCTTTAAGGTCTGTGCTGCCACGTGTATTTCTGCATTCTGTGTTGTTCTGCTCACAGGCGCACCTTCTTAAGGCACAGATGAAGTAACTGTACTCTCTTCCATCTTTCATTTCAGGCTATTGCAAACCAGCCCTGGGCTCAGAAACTTATGTTTAACAGTCCAGGTTTTGTGGAATTTGTGATGGACCGTTCTGTGGAACATGACAAAGCTTCTAAGGATGCCAAATATGAACTGGTTAAAGCACTTGCCAATTCCAAGACAGTTGCAGAGATCTTTGGGAACTCAAATTATTTAAGACTCAGAACCTACTTAAGTGAAGGTCCATACTATGTAAAACCTGTTGCCACGACAGCAGTGGAAGGAGCTGATTGATTTCTTTCATTTAGGACAGAAGACCATGTTTTGACCAGAATTTCTCAAGGCATATGATTCCATCCATGTTTTAGAGAGCAGGGCTTCCCTCGTCCAGAGCTCCCATGGAGTGTCTGGGGCAGCCTCGCATCTGCAGTGCCGTTCCTGTGTCAGCACCGTGTGGACCAGGCAGTGGCATAGCTGTGAGCACGAGCGCTTTCCCAGGCCTCTGGTTGTCTCTGCTGCAAGGGCAGAGGTTTCTTTTCTCACCGAGTTCCCATGGGCCTACTCATGACCTCATTTAAAAATAAAATGAAGCCAAAATGACTGATTTCTTTTCGGCACCTTTTTTTTTTTTCCCTGATCTGATTCCACCTCAGAATCTTGGGTATTCCTGAAAAATAAGTCATTTGGAATCATTGAATTGTATTATTTGTACACAAGGAATAAATAGTTTTAATAAGATTTCTTGGTGACTTTTCCTTTGAAAACAAAAAATCTCTAAAAATTGTTTGGGATCGGTACTTTTGCTGTTTGTCAATTAATTTTACCATGTTATGTTACCGGGGAAGGAGGGAAGAGCTGTCATCTTACTGTGGGTCGTCTTGTGAAGGAATTTCTCTGACCCATGGGGGTTAGGTGGAGAAGACAGCGCACAAACTGATGCTGTCTCACTGGCTTCCAGATGGTTCTCCTCGCCTGTCTTCTAGTGATAATCTCGATATACAGTAAAGTGCTCCACACACAAAATTCAGTTGTCCAGAGGTTTCTGCCTGAGCTTGGCAGTGACCAACCAGTTCAGAACCAGGAAGTGTTCCTTTTAGGCTGTGTTGAGATTGATACCTCATCCCTTCCTGTGACATGATTCTCAAGTGACTGGAATCCTAGTCCAGTTCCATCGTTTCTTCTCTGGTGTCCCTTGAGTGGCCTTTTCCCATACTGGCCGATTCTCTGCTGCCAATATCACAAATTAGGACACAGCCAGATATTTCCTGGCATGAAATATTCAGAGTGACTTTTGCTGGCCTCAAACTCAGAGATAAGTATATCACATGGTGAAAAACATAGCCATTGTAAGTGTACTTTTTAGTGGTATTTTATATGTGCAGATGTCATACAGTGATTACTGCCATCCATCTCCAAGACTGCCTATAAAACTAGAATTTCATACCCATTAAATGGTAACTCCCCACCCCGCCAACCACAATCCTGAATCATAATGTTGACTTGTTTTTTTTTTTATTAATTTATTGTGTATACAGTGTTCTGCCTGCAGGCCAGAAGAGAGCACCAGCTCTCATTATAGATGGTTGCGAGCCACCGTGTGGTTGCTGGGAATTGAACTCGGGACATCTGGAAGAGAGCAGCCATCTCTCCAGTCCCTGACTTAATTATTTAACCACAAGATTCAGAGGAGGGCCTGCTCTCCTGTATATGGCCTGTATTCTCATTCTGGCTTTTCTTTTTTTAAAACAAGGTTTCTCTGAGTAGCCCTGGATCTCACTCTGTAAACCAGGTTGGCCTAGAAATCAGAAAGCCACCTGCCTCTGCCTCCTGAGCACTGGATTTAAAGGCATGCACCACCACCTGATTATCAATCAACTTCTGTGCTTTCTTTTCAGGTGTTAATAAGAGCTGTAAGTTACTATTTTTGCATTTAATAAGCAAGTGTGTATGAGAGAGTGTGACTTCCACAAACTAAAACAGCCCGGAGAAGGCTTGAGGACAAAACCAACACCAACAAAATGGCCAGGTGTGAAGGCAGCACAGGCATAGATGCACGCCTTGCCTCTGGGGTGACCAACAGCCGTTTCTGCCAGTGAACCCCAAAGATGGGGGGAAAGTTGGCACGTCTCTCAAACCTCTACAAACTGGTCCACAGACCCTCGTGGAGTTCTCCATACTCCCACTGCCAGCACCTGAGACAATATCACGGCCACCACCAGTGAGCAACCCTGTACTCCACATTGCTGAAAACGCTGTATATGCCTCATTCCTAATCCTAATCCCAAGGTTCCACAGCCCTGTGTTTAGGAAACGAGCTAGAGTGAATCCCACGGTGGGGTGGGCAGCAGCTCTGTTCTGAAACCTCTCTGCATTGCTCCATGCTCATTCCATGATGATGGGCTGTCTAGGAAGCACCCCATCTGTCCCCTTGCTGCTGCAGCTGATACACCTGACCGTTTGGAACCCAGGCCCAGCCAAACTGTGAATGACGTGTTCTTGAGCTGCATAGAGCCTTGCCCCTCAGGAAACAGACATCTAATGAAGAAGCTCTTTCCCTTCAAGGCCTACACCAATATGTCACCCTGACTGTAGGGTATGAGAGCTTTAATCCAGAGGAGCAACCTTGGTGATTGAACTTTCATGATACCCCTTCCACGGAAACATCCTTGGCTTATCTGTATCACCCCACCCTCCAGGAGGAATAGCCACCGCGTCTCACCTTCCTGCATCTGAAGTTCGAGGGCAGCCTGGTCTACTTAGCAAGTTCCAAAACGGGCTCCAAAGCTACACAGAGAAACCCTATCTATCTCAAAAATAAATAAATAAATAAAAAATAAAAAAATGGGGAAAATGTGTGAACTACAATAGCAAGAAACTGAGAAACTGATTTGTTTTGTTTTGTTTTTCAATACAGGGTTTCTCCGTGTAGTCCTGGCTGTCCTGGAACTCACTCTGTAGTTTGACCTCAAACTCAAAGGTCTGTCTGATTCTGCCTCCTGAGTTCTAGGGTTAAAGGTGTGTGCCACCACCACCTACCCGGCAAGAAACAATTCAAAACCAAGCCAAAAAAAAAAAAATTCAAATAGCCAATAGAGCTGGGCACAGTGATGTAATCTGGTAGTCGCAGCTACTCAGAGATGGAGGTGGTTAATCCAGGAATTCAAGACCAGCCAGAGGAGAGCTGGCCCCAGTGGCATGGGCCTAGGAGAGCTGACTCTGTCCCTCACCTGAGGGGGCCAATACCACCTAGCCCCGCCCCACGTCTTGGGCCTTGGGTTGGCCCACCCTAACATCTACACCATCTCTGACCTGTTGGAGTGTGAAGGGACTGGTCCTGTGGAAGCATAACCACAGGACCTCCATGACTCAGGGCAACAGCTGGAGAGCAGAGAGGCGCCCCAGAGAGGGTCCAGTGATGATCCCTTACGGCATAAGCCTTGAACTGGACCAATAGCTCATTGCAATGAGCATTTTGTGGGTGGGGTTGACTGGACAAAACGATATCTTGTGTGATACACAGCAGCACCAAAAGGCACTAGGATGGATGAAGGTGTTGGAAAGACAGAAGTGAGGTGGTTTTTGTTT
Source organism: Myodes glareolus (assembly GCF_982192425.1). Lineage (NCBI taxonomy): Eukaryota > Metazoa > Chordata > Mammalia > Rodentia > Cricetidae > Myodes > Myodes glareolus. The sequence goes on from NC_142046.1 coordinate 10,737,258, forward strand.
TGTTTTTTAATTGACTTTGAGGGGGGGTTCTTTTGGGAGAAAGCATCAGGGGTGAGGGGAGGATATGGAAGGGCTGGGAGGTGAGTGGAATTGGGGTGCATGATGTGAAATTCCCAAAGAATCAATAAAAAATAAAAAATTAAAAAATGTTTAAAGGAAGGAAAGAAGGAAGAAAGAGAAAATAACTATCATTTGCACCAACATGTAGGAACAAGAGGACACCATGGCAAGTGAAATAAGCCAAGCTCAAAAGACAAAGAGCCACATTATCATTCACACATGCAGTGTTAAAGATGCCAAACTCAGAGGAATAATGACTTCTAGATTCACAGGGTTTTTAGTCAAGGAACCAAACAATATCAGTCTGATAGAAATAAGTTCAGGATTGGGGCTGAGAGATGGCTCAGTGGTTAAAAGCACTGGCTGTACTTCCAGAGGATCTGAGTTCAATTCCCAGCACCTACATGGCAGCTCACAATTGTCTGTGACTCCAGTTCCAGAGGATCTGGCACCTTCATACCAATGTACATACAGTAAAAGAAATAAGTTCAGGAAATCTATTATATTTCACAATAATTATAGTTAAGATAGATAGACAGAAGGTAGATCATATATATGATACACACACATACACACATGAAAACTGTTAGGAGCATACATTTTAAGTGTTTTTACCACAAAAAGTATATAAGGAAACATATGTTAAATAAATGGATTTAGGCATTCCATAATGTACTATACTATTTTTTACTCGTATGGGCCAGTAAGATGGCTCAGTAGATAAGGGTGATTTCTGTCAAGTCTAATGATTTGAGTTCCATTCCTAGAATGCACATGTTGGAAGGAGAGAACTGACTCCTCTTGTTCTTTGTCCTGTGACCTCTATACACTCCCTGTGACACAGATACATCCACATGCATCTGTACACACACAAATAAAATAAAAAATGTAATTTTTTAAAATATGTATCACTGCACACCACAATATGTTGGAATGAAACTTAATGTTCTCTCTTTTCTGAAAGACTTTATTTTGAAAAGAATCATACCATACTAATCTAAATGTCTTAAAACATCAAAGAGAAGATGTCAAGACTGAGTACATCAGAGCACTAGGAACGTTTTGTGGTTTTCCTAGGCATGAATAGAGATCCAGAGCTGTTACACGACATGAGGACATAGAGCGGCTTCCTACACTGAGCCAACAGCAACTTAAAAACAAGTGAATACTACCCACAAAAGTGCACAGCATTGCCTTGTGCAGTCCCCACGTGAAAACAGCCAAAGCCGTCGAGGTATGTCAGAAGTTTGCAGGAAATGAGCCCATAGTAAGTCTCAAACAGTGAACATCCTTTCCCATCATTCATTTCTCTCCATGCCAGGGAAGTTTCAGCATCTGTAGCTTCTGAGGATGTAAAGATGAACTTGTAGCAACATCTGTTTTATACAATGTGTCTCTTCTCAGAAAACCTTGAGCTATGGATGGGTATAAGACCATCGGACTTCTCCAAAGCTACAGAGAAACCTTGTCTTGAAAAAAACCAAAAACAAACAACAACAACAAAAAAGACCAACAGACTTACCACAAATCCCTATAAATGCATCAGCCGGTATCACTGTAGGTGCTTCATTCAAAACCACATACATGTCTGAGCCGCGTCTTGGGGCATTGTAAAGGCCTCATCACTGCAGCAGCCAGGGTACTCACTAAGAGGGACAAATTCTTGGCTAGGGGTCTCTATTAGGATTATCTTGGTGAGTAACACTTCCTACATAGATACCTTCTAGATGTTCTTTTAGACTGAGTAGATAGTCCACCAAGCCTGGTAGATTGATAAACATCTTTTCGTCAGCTTTGAATATGAACAGGGCATTAGGACAGAAAGTCACAGCCCACTGCTTCATTGAGATGCTCTTCGGGGTTTGGTTTTCAGAACTGTCCAAGAAGATCCCTTCAATTATGTTGTTATTCTCCTGAGACTCGATGTCTGTCTCTTCCTGGGTAGTTACCAGAGCTGCCGTTCCCAGAGCAAACAGTGCAAGGACTGGGTAGCCTTGGACACTGGTCACACTACCCCAGGTTGTCCTCATGCACTCCCTTCTTGTTCCATTCCCTGGACTACTGAAGATAGAGAACGCAGAAAGATGGGCTTCCCGTTACATGCCTCCGGCTGGCTCAAAACATAGTCCTTGGAGGGAGTACCTCTTATGAATCCCATGTTGGGTTTTCTTGCCTTGTTCTTAATTTCAAGAATTTTCATATCGACGTGAGGCAAAGCATGTAAAAAGTATTCTTCCATGAAGTCAGCTCCAAAGAGCAAAGCATGAGATAGGATAACATTAAACAGAATGAAACGCCACTAGTGAGTCCGAAGTCTGCAGAACGTCACCTAAGTAAGAAAGGCGGTTACGAGCCTTTTAAACTTCATTCCGGTCCCTGTTCATTCCTCCCACCAGCCTGAAGGGCTTCTCACAGCACTTAGCAGTACATTCTATTTTAAATGTTTATTATTACTTCTTTCTTCTACTAGATTTTAGTCTCCCAGGTCACAAGCATTATGTGTCTCTCTTCTCCAGCATTTGCCAGAAAATGGACACTGAGCACAATGTTAGCAGTTTACTTCCTTGTTTGGGTGGAAGTTTATATACATACACACACACTCACACACACACACACACACACACACACACACACAATTATAAACTAGATACTGTGTTATACACTGGAGATACAAAGAAGGATCAGGCACAGCTGTATTGATGCCACATATCGAATGACATAATCATTTAATCATTGTTATTAAAACCTACAGGGAACATACACATAACTCTTCCTTGAATGGAAGCCCTTGGATCAGTTTCCTCTCTAATTATAAAGGTCAAGGATTGTTTTCCATGATGTGGTTGCTTTAGGTGTCCACCACACCCTGGCTATTTATCAGACTTACATTTTAGTACAACTTTCAACCTACTCTGATACTGAACAGACTGTTTTGACTGACTCTCCCTATGCATCTGGCATGCCTGTGGATGTGGGCAGATTCCTACTATCTGCAGGGAGCATTCTCTGCAGAGAGCTAGGTGGACCTGTGTCAAGTTTATTCCACCTCACTCAGAGAGAGGGACAGTGCCCACCCAGAAGGGAGCGTGCGGAACTGTAACAGACCAGGGACCTTTAAAGGACTCAGAACTGTGTTAGAGCCTGTGCTTAGGAAGTGGCTCAAGTGAGCTGCCTCTCACTGGGCCTTTGCTGGGTGCCAGTGCCCTGCTGGTCACTTTATACTTACTGCATTTAGCCACAGTGACACCCCTTTGGGTAGATTAACTTCCAAATCCAGATGAGCACCTGAGAGGTTTAATAATTTGCCTAAGAGTGCACTGTGGGTAAGAGGCTCTGGTTCTGAACTCGGATCTGCCAGTGTCTAAAGTTCACTGTGACTACTGAGGACCTCTGACCCCACTTTTCCCTCGCCATGCCGATGGAATAGGAAAAACAAAGCAGAACTTGCAGTGGCAAACGGCACTCCTTGCCATTTTTCTCAGTGCTAACAATTCACATGCAGAACGGTCTATTTCAACAGCTATCGAACGCTTCGGAGATGATTCGAAACTTACCTGCATGTTGTCTGCGAGCAACCTTGGGGCTTTGGAAATGATTAAGTTCACATGCCAAGTTCTGCACAAGAGAATGCTGGGCTAAGTGCAGCCTGGCGGCAATTGTAGTAAAACACCTTGAGCCTCAGACTTTAAGGATAAGGCTTCTACCCAATCACCCTGAGCTTCTGTCCCAGAATACCAGCCACCTACATAGGACAGGCTAGTATGTCCTTATCGTGTTCTGACTGGTTAGAATCTAGAACAAAAGAGGAAAAGCAAGCCTTTTTATGTGTTCTCCCTGTGCGTCTCATGGAACAGACTCCTTATCGTCATGCTGAGCTCCAGGTAAAATACATGTAGAAGTTCAAAGAACCCGTCACCCACACCGTGATTGCACCTCCCAAAGAGAAAAACAATGTGTGGGTGTCTCTTGGAAATAATGCCTAATCCCCAGTACATGATAAAACCACTCTAAACATTGAGAAATAAATGCCCATATTTTTTCTCCCCAAAGAAACATTATATATTCAATGTGTCTCCCTGAGAGAGATTCTGAATTCCTGCTTTAAGTTATGTACGACATTTACTAAATCATAAGAAATCTTGCTGGGTGGTGGTGGCTCATGCCCTTAATCCCAATACTCGAGAGGCAGAGGCTAGTGGATCTCTGAGTTCAAGGCCAGCCTAGACTATAGAGTGAGTTCCAGGACAGCCAGGGATACACAGAGGAACCCTGTCCCGAAAAACAAAAGGAGGAGGAGGAGGAGGAGGAGGAGGAGGAGGAGGAGGAGGAGAAGGAGAAGGAGAAGGAGAAGAAGAAGAAGAAGAAGAAGAAGAAGAAGAAGAAGAAGAAGAAGAAGAAGAAGAAGAAGAAACTGCCATAAAACCAGATGTGGTGGTGCACAACTTTAATCTCAGCACTTGAGAAGCAGGTGAATCTTTCATATGGAGACCAGACTCGTCTACAGAACTAGTTCCAGGACAGTCAGGGATACAGAGAAACACTGTATCAAAAACAAACACAAACAAACAAAAGTGTAAGTCCTTAGGGAAATAAAGGGAACTAGAACAGTCAAGAAAACAGATTTTGTGGGAGAACGCCATAATGAAACAATATTTTGTGTAGTAATTCAAAAAATAAGTAAAAAAAAAACACCGAACAATAAAAAGGAATTATGGCACATGCACATACATACACACACACGCGCGCACAGACATATACACACACAGACACAGACTCACAAACAGGCCCTTAAAGTTGTGTGTGATCTCTCAACAACTATCATCTGGTCTTGGGAATCTTTAACAAGTGGGAAAAGGACTTTTTATATGTACTGAATCTAACAATTAAATGTGTCTTATATTATGTTTTTGAAAGATTATGTTTTCGTAATTTTCTTTTTCTGGTGACAAATTTTGCTCCCAGATCTTCTCTAGGCCTCAAATTTAGAGTGAAGTTTTTTTTTTTTCTATGAGAAGGCCAAGTATTATGACCTCTGGGTAAGTTCCATTTAAAATTTGCAGTTTGGCTTATCAAACATCTACCCAGTGGAGGTTGAGACCAGGGCAGCAAACAAATGTTGGTACATGGCTTTCCTTCCAGCCACCCCTTTCATAAAGGTTGTCAAATCCATATGTTCATCTCTCTCTTAGTTTCACAGAACGCTCTCAGCAATCAATCTCTGATGTAGCTGTTGACAGTGTCTTCCTGTGCCTGTCAGATCAAAGTTGCTCTCTTGGGATCTGGTTTTGAGGACCACACACTTGGCTTCCACCACTAAGGATTATTTCCAATGCTTGACATGCTCCCGAAGCTCCAGGCACGCGGAACCTTCCTGTACTCTACTGCAAACAGCATATGTGCCCAAAACAAGAGTCTAGTGACCACGTTATTCAAGGGAACCAAGAGGACATCTTTGTCATTGCTGGGGTCTCACTGGTGCTCTTGGGTATGTGTGCCCACGAATGCAGTGCCCATGAGTGCAGCTTATGAAGCCCAGGAAGGCGCAAGGGGATAGTTGGTGTTCTGAAGTTGATTTGTGCTTAAATCCTATGACAGTTAGTGACTAACTATAGGCAGGATAACAAAATCATCTCTAACTATAGGGATAATAATGGTAACTATCTTATAAAATTGTAAGAATTTAAATAATAGCATATATAGTGTCTTTAGAAAAATGTACGACTGTAGCTGATCGCCCCCAACTGCTGAAGTTACAACCCTATTTGGGGCTGTATGTGTAATGGTGAAAGTAAGATGCTGTGGATCCCGAGTGGCTGCAGCAGGACATGAGACCATGCTGTAGGTCCCTGAGCCGGGGAGAAGGGGAGCGAGCCCCAGAGCAGCCAGTCCCAGGCAGGGACAGCACAGTTCCTCAAGTGGCTGCAGCAGACCATGAGGAGAGACAGACAGATGGGCACTCCACGAAACCACGCTGCAGGTCTCCAAAGGTGGCTGCTCCTGGGCAGGAGCCATGTGGCAGGCAAGAGACAGAGACATGGCTAGGCACCGCCATGCAGAGTGAGGTTGGATATTTATTTAGTGGGTTATGGAAGGGAAGGGGAGGAGAAAGAGAGAGAGAGAGAGAGAGAGAGAGAAGAGAGAAAGAGAAGGGGTGAAGGGGAGAAGGGGAGACGTGGTGAGAATGGAGACCTGTGGCATGGTCTCATGGCATGCCCATCTGTCTGTCTCTCCTTGTGGCCAGCTGCAGCCACTCGGGAAACTGCACTGTCCCTGCCTGGGACTGGCTGCTCTCGGACCGGACCACTGTTTGCTTGGACCTGCAGTGTTTTTGCTGGTACAGCCTCTGGGAATCCGCAGCATTTTACTTTGGCCATTACAGTATGAAGCAGTCTGTACCAGACTGTTTAGTTGGGGGCTTCACCCCAGCCCCCTGGCATCCATCTTGAATCGTTGGGTGGAAAGTTTCATTTCAAAGCTCCCTCCCCTGAGAGTTGCCTCAGTCCAAACTTTGCCAAAAGGTAACCCTTCCTTCAGGAGGGTCAAGACCACTCCCACAGGCTATTTAAACTGTCCCCCAAGAATGAACACGTAGTCTCACGGTTTTCCGTGGTCTGTTCCCCTCTCCATGTTTTCCTGGGATGGGGGTGGGGCACCCAGGAATGCTGCCATCCATTAAATCTGGTCTCTCTTCTAGTTTGGTCTGATTTGGTTTGATTTGGATTATTGCGCCGATGGAAAGGTTTGTCAGCCAAGGAAAAATACTTAACACATACTTCTGGCTATTACAAGTATTCGTGGACTTAGATGACCTTGTAACCATTTCTACCTATACCGGGTGAGGAGCTCTTATTCTAGCGGCTTAGAAGCTCTTCTGACTGCAGTGACTGGTCTTAAAGGAAAAGGCTGTAATTGGCCCAAACACAAACTTCCATAACTGTGCCTGATACAGACCTTTCTCTAGCCATATAATCAGTCTACTCAGACTCACCCAGGGTGTCACCCGGGAGACAGTCTCGTGTGCCCTCTACTCTCATGTTGCAACATTAAACGTAGTAAAAGGCTCTTCTCACCAGTGATCTCACCAACTTTCAGTAGTGTGGACTGGGCTGGAAACAACAGAGAAGACACAGAGAAGGGAGGATGATGGAGTCAGGAAAATCAGCCATGGTAGCAAGAGCCTACTGGTTTGGTTTTTGTTGTTGTTTTTGTTTTGTTTTGGGGTTTTTTTGGGGGGTTCTTTCAGTTTTTTGAGACAGGATTTCTCTGTGTAGTTTCAGAGCCTATCCTGGCTGGCCTCAAACTCACTGAGATCTGTCTGTCTCTGCCTCCCGAGTGCTGGGATTAAATAAAGGTGTGCACCACCACCACCTGGTGAGTCTAGAGGTTTTAAGAGCCAAAGTTAACCTGTAAATCCCATTTGTAGCTTCCTGGAATGCTGGGCACTGTGGTTCTCGGTAATTAACAAACCACCTGTTTTCACTCCCCTAAACACATGTGTTTGCATCTGATGAGCTTCACTGGATGTGGGCAGGAGGTATGTAGGTAGAAAATATGGCAGGATATATATATATATACTTGCCCCTCATTAGACCTAATGGGAAATACGGTGGCCCTGTGGGAGCTTTTTGCCTTTTTAAGACTCTGTAAAAACTGACTCGTGGCCATGGGAACCTTCGAATGGACCTGACCAGAGTCCAACATTCTGGCCAATATTAAAGCTTGCTTCAAATCTGACTCAAAATTGAGAAATTGGTCTTTCTCTTGTGAATTTCAGGTTTAACACAATCAGCACGGAAAAACCTAAAAAGCGGCAAGCTGTTTGACAGCTGAAGGAGCAGTAGCAGAGGCATTTCAGAGTGATCTGGAAAGGAGAAAGGACACAAGGAACAGATGGCAAGAGAGGGCAGAGAACTTGTCAGCTTCCGCCAGGGAAGCAGTCTGCCTCGGCTGCCAAAGCACTTGCTTCATCATCTGTGACCAGGTGCCTTCCGTCGTCAGCTGGGCAACATGCACACCCTTCAAAAGTGCCACTAGCAGAGCCCTCTGCCTCCTTACTCCCCTCTTTGCTCTTCTTTCCTCTCTTACCCCTCTGCTCCCATCCTGCCTCTTCCTCTAGTCTCTCTGTCTGTCTGCTTCTCTCCTGTCCCCACTCTGATACAGCCTCTCCCCCTCCACCCCCCCACAATAAACCTGTCTCACTAGCTCAATCAGCTCGTGGTGATTGCTTAGTGGCATAGCTTGGCAGGGCCTGCCAAAAAGTGCCCACTTCCCCTCTTTGTCCTTTCAGAGCAGGAGAGACGTTTGTATTAACTGAGAAGGAAGACACTGCAGGTGTTTTTTGACATCTCCACCCCATCCCCACGTAGACTTGGAACTCTTGATTCTCCTGCTCCTGCCTCTCAAGTGCTGGGATTATGCACATGGGCCACTACCCCAACTTGGCTGTCAAGTCTTTAAAGCTAAGGTTCTCATGCACCATTGGCCAAAAGCTACAAAACTGTCAGGTGTTAAGGGGGAAGGAATTACCACTTCCTGGATCCACACAAGAGTTACAGGTCCAGATATTCAAGGCCTGTGTTTGAAGGACTGGAACGAGGTATCCCAAGATCAAATTCTCAGCATAAGGGAAATTTATTTGCTCCAGAGGGACAAAGGGCAGGGAATAAGAAACAAAGACAGGAGATAGAGGATGAGGGACAAGGGGAAGGGAACAGAGTGGGGGGAGATATTTGCCCTGGAGGGAGAAAGGCCTGCCTCTGGATAGAGGGCACAGGTGTGGCCCATAAGCAAATGGCAATTTATAAAGGGAAACCCCCATGTTAGGATGAGTTGATTTGTTTTGATTGGGCATATTAATTAGGGTAGCCAAAACAGGACTTTTTATTGCTGGACTTTAATACCTGATAGCTAGACCTTGGCAGTCAGCCTCAGGAGGAGGAAGTGGCCAAATAAGGGAATACCTTGGTGGCTAGCTTTAGGAATGCAACCTAACAGTGTAGCAAGAAGGAGGAAATGGGGAAAGGACAAGGCCTGCCAGAGTCACATTCGCCATGTCCAGGCCTACTGGAATCCTTCATGTGTAAAAATTGTTGAACACCCCTCCTCATGATCATCCTGCTCTTGTTCCTGTCTTCATGTTGCCATGGTTGCTGCTGTCAAACAGCAAGGGAAACAAAAGCTTTCAAAAGAAAAAAAGAAAAAGAAAAGAAAAAAAGCCAGGCAGTGGCAACACCCCTTTAATCCCAGCTCTTAGGAGGCAGAGGCAGGCCGGTCTTAGTTCAAGTTCAAGGACAACTTGGTCTACAGAGGGAGTTCCAGGACAGCCAGACTCACAGAGAAACCCTGTCTCAAAAACAAAAACAAAAAACAACAAGAACAAAAAACGCCTACACAGCAGCATTGGGAGAGCTTCTCGTTAAGATGACTTCTAGCTGCAGAAAGCAAAAGGATTTGAGCCTGCTGATAAATTGTTAATCCCGCCAATAGAGAATAAAACACTAAGGTCCAGAATCAAGTTTTACGATGGTTTAAGAAGGAAAACCCATAATTCATTGCATTTCCCATTGGGTCCAATCGGGGGCAAGCAAACATCCTGTCGTATTTCCTGCCTATGTACCTCCTGCTCACATGTGACCAAGCACATCTGGTGCAGATGGGTCCAACAAACCTGTTTGTTCAGGGGAGTGAAAGCGTGGCTCCTTATCTCCCATAAACAGCAGCCTCGAGCATTTCAGGAACTGTGTCTGTCCTTGGGCAAGGGGCTTGCGGATCAGAGGAATTTTTGTTTTATGGATCCCTAAGGCATAATAATTAAAACTTAAAATGTAACTTTGACTCTCACAAAGTAACTTAAGTGTTACAGAGAACAGCCATCTCTGTGGTTGAGTAATCACGGTTTCGTTTCCACAGCATTTGCCTCTTTCCGCATAGTTTGCCTAGTTGTTTATGCGGTCTTTCTCCCACGACTAGATGTAGACCTCACGCCGTTAGGTATTTGTTCATCTGTGCCAGAACCGTGTTTGGGAATCAAGTGTTAATGGGTTGTTTGAATTTAGATACATCTCAATTGGGAGCCCCCTTCTCCCCGGTGAAAAACTACCCCTAACGGTGAAAAACAAGGGTCGATGAGGAACATAAGCACTCCCTACAAATCTGGAAAGTCGCCTTGAAACGAAGCTTTAGTCCAGGATCACTAGGTGTAAGCACAGACAGGTGGTACCGGCTGTATCCCGCCCCTCTCCGCAGCCCCGGCCATTCTTTTCCACCTCCCCGGTGAGCAGCGGACGGAAGTACCGGCTCTTCCGCCCGGCGCTGGCGCTGGGTGCCGGAGGGACGCGCGGAGATGACGCAAGCAGCACCGGAAGCCGCTCCCCTGTGTGGTTGCGGACCTGGAGCAGCGGCCGCCGGTCCAGGTCTGTGTTCTCTATGGGCCGGGCCGGACTGGGCAGGGATCCTGGGCGGCGGCGGCGTTGCTGACCCGCTGCCCCGACCTGTCTTCTCCCTCTCCCCGCAGGCGCCATGGCTGCGGAGCGGACCCGGCCGCTGCGACGCTCTGGTGGCCCGAGCGCGCCTAGTCGGTGTGAGCCCGGCGCGAGGTCCCGGGCCCCGGGGCGCTCGCTCAGGTCAGTGCCGCGCGGAACACGGCTCCATGAGGAAGGGACCGAGGGAGCCACGAGCGGGCTGAGGGATTCGGAGTTAATTTTAAAGACAGGAAAATTAGATCTAAGTTCCTGCCTTCTGGTGCCTCGGTTTCTCTAGCTGCGAAATGAGTTAACATTGATGTCCCAAGGCTACCAGTTTGATGAAAGATGAAGTGTTGACAAGTGGTTTGTAAAATACAGAACGTTATAGAGCGTGTAGGAAGGCACAGTGCTTGTGGGTATGCTTTGAAAACAGGTGTGTATTTGGGATGCTACTTTAAAAAAAAATCAAGGCCGAAATAACTGTATTCATAGTTATTTAGTAACAGTAACTGCATTTCTTGAAGGCTCATAGTGTGCCAGATACACGCAGAACGCCTTATCCTGTTTAATCCTCACAAACTCTTGTAGGTAAAGCAGTACCAGGCTACAGTTTACAAGTGAGGAAATGTGCTTGAAATACATGAGATGATTGGCCCATGGTTACCCAACAAGTGAGATTTCAGAGCCCATGTTTTATAAACATTATTTGAAGTATATCAAAGCGGCTGTGACTCCTAGTCCCAGCACTCAGGCAGCTGAGGCATGGGAATTGTGAACTTGAGAACAGCCTAGGCTGCATTTCAAAAGCCTGTCTCAAAAAACAGACAAGAAAATAAAAACAATTTTCTAAATCCCACAAGCAATAGGAGGAAAAGAATTTAAAAATAGTGTATCCATGGTTTTAAATACAAATGATGTGTGGTTAAAAGAGATCTCATCCCTATTCCTTGCCTTCCTAGTTCTCTCTGGAAGCAACCTGTTTAATCAGTTTCCTGAATATTCACAAAATATTTTTATGTATATATAAGCCTCTGTGCACATATGCACACGTTTTCAAAACATCTGATTCTTTTTTTTTCTTTTAGTTTCTTGAAACGGGGTCTCTCTACATAGCTCTGGCTGTGCTGGAACTCACTATGTAGACTAGGGTGGCCTCAGAGATCCTCCTGCCTCTGTCTCTGAGTGCTGTGATTAAAGATGTGTGCCACCATGCCTGGCCTGCCTCTGTACTTAACTGGTTGTACTTGGTAGGAAAAGAGGGGCAAGGAGATAACCTTTTGAAGAACAAGTATCTATCTTTTATTCTTTAAAGAAAAATTGTGTGTGTGTGCGCGCGCGCATACAGGCCAGAGAACAAACTTTATGGTGTCTGTTCTTTGTTTATTGCTGTGAAGAGACACCACGACATCTCTTATAAATAAAAGTATTTAGTTGAGGGGGCTCAATTACAGTTTTAGAGATTCAGTCCGTTATGATGGGCATGGCGGGGTGCTGGCAGATGTGGTGCTGGAGTAGCTAAGAATCCCACATCTTGGAGGCAATGGGAAGTCAACTGACTGTCACACTGAGGGAAGCGTGAGCAAAAAAGATCTTAAAGACTGCACCCACAGTGACACACTTTCTCCAACAAGGACACCTTCTAATAGTACCCCTCCCTTTGGGGACCGTTTTCTTTCAAACCAACACATGGCTTTGGGGATCAGGTCATTAGGCTTTGCAGCAAGCACTTTTACCCACAGAGCCTTCTCATGGACCTGAATCTTTTATTCCTTACCTGCACAGGTCATGGCACAGTAGATGGAGGGAAACGATATTCAAACTTTGCACCCACAATGCTTTGCCTGTAAAATGATGCGGGGTAGAAGTTTTTGCCTGGGGGGGGGTGGAAACTGGGTAACATTGAGCTGCTGCTTCCTATGTATCTCTCGGAGAGGCTCTCCACCTCTTGGGCCATGGTCTTTGCTAGTAAGGGCAGTAGTACTTACATTTTATAGGAACCATGCTAAAAATTAAATGTGATATTCACAGGCACTGCCTTAGCCATTAAGACCAACATAAATATGCAATTGCTTAGAGGCATAGACCAAACTCAGGCTCCCATCTCCCAATTTAGAAAATTTTCCCATACTATACATTTTCAGAACTTTGTGATTGTTTCTGTTACGGGCTGGAGAACAAGTTAGATGTCTGCATTGAGAAGGGTGAGAGGAGCAAGATAGTGAGGGGTGTGTGTAGAGAGAAGTGAGCACCTAGGAAGCAGTTAGCACCTCAAGTCAGTAACTGCCTTTCTTTATGGAATTAGATGCCTGGGAAGCTCAAGTCCTTGAGTTTTTCTTCAAGGTATGAAGAAAACTGTGATAAGGTTATAGGACTGAAAATGACGTTATGCCAGTAGGTCATGTCCACTACAGCCTCAGCACTACTCAAAGGCATCCTGCCAGGCATTTATAGTACTGGAACTAAAGGTACTTGCTGGACAATTCTTACCTCACTTCTGATTCTCATTGCTGAAGTTGGGATAGCTTCTGTTTTATAAATGGAAGCTTAGACATTAGTTGAGTATTCCCGTGATCACATAGGAAGTGGCTGAATCAGCTTTAAAAAAAAAAAAAGTTGACTGGTCGGTCTAGCTCTTTCATTTACTCCAGCTTGCTTCTATACCCAGCAGTCCTGACTCCACACTAACGGGAAAGATCATTCTGGAGTTGGCTATTCCGCTGTTGGAAGGAATGCTGTTGAGTTGATATCCCATTTCCTGAGGCTTCGCCCTGAACCTTTGCTGCCAGTGTCTAGAGGCTCTAAGAACAAGTTCAGTTTAGACCTGTGGCTTTAAGAAAGTCCCTCCAAAATTAGTTGGTTCTTCTAGAAAAGTAAAAGTTGATGAGTTTTAGTATTATGCTCTGAACAGTCAAATGATTTTAGACAGGCTTTGTGGCACACACCTGTCACTCTTGTCCTCAGCGGGCAGGGGCTCAGTGAAAAAGAAAGAATAGCTCAGGTGCCCATGGAAACAAATGCTTTGTCTTGTGAATAGTCATTCTTAAAAGTAGGATTCTGGTTGTGTTACAGAGGGATTATGCTAGGGATCAGACAGGAAGCTTATTTTTTTTTTTTTTGAGATGAGTGGATGAAGTCATGTGAACTGTTTGTTCTTCCAGCAGATGAAGAACTGGGTCTCTCATATAAATGGGTGCATCCTTTAGTCCCAGACCCCTGACTTTGAGTAGTCTTCAGAAGCCCAAGCAGTTAGGCTGGAGAGAACTGATTGAAATGTTCTGTTGCTTCTACGAACACGACTTTGTGTCTGACGTGGTCTTGCCAAATTAGGTGCTGAGAACTTGGTTTTTGCTCACTTTCCGTGGCAGAGTTGGAAGAAAGCTGGCTTTGTATAGCTCTAATCTAGGCAACTTGTCAGGGAAAAAAAAATTATTTTCTTCCAGATTGAACTTTTAAATTTTTTTAATCAGATGGCAATCTTATAAGTAATTCAGAAGAACCCCCCCCAAAAAAAAGCCGTGGCACTGTCTGAACATAGTAAAAATCAAAACAAAGTTCCCATGAACCTGTTACCCAATATTAACATCTATTAGTACAGAGCAAATCATTTTTATTGGCATTTTTTCTCTTTCCATTAGTTTAATTCTCAATGTTAATTTTTATTTTTATTTACTTATCTTTTTTTTAAGATAGGGTTTCTCTGTATGGCCCTGGCTGTCCTAGAACATACTTCATAGACCAGGCTGGCCTTGAGTCACAGAGATTGCCGACCTCTACCTCCTGAGTTTGGGGATTAAAGGACACACACACACACACACACACACTCACACACACTTAGCCCTCATCATAAAGAAGTTGACACACTGTTGATGCTGAGCCTTTGTCCAGTTAGCCTTGGAAGGTTGTTACTTTCCCAAAGGTAAAATGCTATAATCAGATACACATAGTATCTGGAGGTCTTATTACCAAGTTAGGATTCTTAGGTTTTTTTCTCCTCCTCCTCCAGTGGCTCTTACACTTCAGGCTAGGTTGAACTAACTACATAGCCAAAGATAGTCTTGAACCTTCACTTCTCCCAACCTCACCGCTGTGTGCTGGGATTATAGGCATGCCAGCTGCTGTGCTGATCTTTTTGTTTTGGGGGGGGAGGGTATGGGGGGGTGGTTTTGGACTTTTTGTTTGTTTGTTTTTTAAGACAGGGTTTCTCTGTGTAGCCCTGGCTTTCCTGGAACTTACTCCTTAGACCAGGCTGACCTTGATCGGTCTATCTCTGCTGGGATTAAAGGCTTGTGCCAGCACTGCCCAGCTGCTATGCTGATCTTGAAAGCACAGGCCTCTGTTCTGTTTTGCCATTTCACTGGCCACAGTGATTAACTTAGCTTCTTGCGCCTGTAGTTTCATTTGTAAAGTGAAAAGTCACATGTTTTCTGTAAGTGTCCAGATGATTATTTTTGGCTTTGTATATCTGAACTGTGTTGTATTGCTGTATTACCCAGGCTGGTCTCCAACTTCACGATCCTCTTAGGGCAGCCTGTGAGTGCTAGTATTATAGACACATTCCACTATGCCCAGCACTACGAGAATTATTAATTTGCTTTTTCTTGTAGGCTGCAAGAGCCCTCATGGCTCTCTAAGGAACATGATAGAGACTTGTGACTAGCTTATGTAAGGCTTCTAAAAGCAAATTGTGTACAGCCTTTAGTAATCCATGTTCTAACAGACAGTGCTGTAAGGGGGATGGCACACCCAAATGCAAAGCTTACTACACATTTATTTTTCTTCTTCACATCTTTTTGCTTCAACATCTACTGTAAAACTAAGCCGTTAGTTTTGTAATTTTGGGTGGCAGATCAGGTTGTGCCCAGCATAACTAATGCATAGGTCACAGCTCCATAGATTTGCTTTGTGTATGTTAGTTACATCCTGATGCTGTTCTTGTGACTTTATTTCCCAAATAGAGTTTATTTAGTAAGGAGTCTGGTGAGGAAGCAGTTTTGTGATGAATTGGATGGAGGGTTGTGTGCAGAGTAGAAGACATTCTTATGAATGTTCTGTAAATCTTTATGGGGACAATGCATGTGGCATGTATTAGACTTTAAAAGGAGCAAGTCACACACTGACATAAGTTCCTCTGACATATTTACTATATCACGATTTGTTAAAATATGTTTTCTTATATGCATTTCCTTTTGTGTGCATGAAAACATTCAGTGTAGTTTATTAACTGTAAAGTAACTAAGCATAAAATTGTAATGCCATTTTTACACTAATTTTTAATACTTCATTTATTAGCAGTCTTGCTTTACCAGTCTTTTTGAACAGAACTAATACAATATTTTGATGTGCCACAGGTAAATATTTCCATAACCTTATGGAGAGAAAGGACTTTGAGACATGGCTTGATAACATTTCTGTTACATTTCTTTCTCTGACGGACTTGCAGAAAAATGAAACTCTGGACCACCTGATTAGTCTGAGTGGGGCAGTCCAGCTCAGGCACCTCTCCAATAACCTGGAGACCCTCCTCAAGCGGGACTTCCTCAAACTCCTTCCCCTGGAGCTCAGTTTTTATTTGTTAAAATGGCTCGATCCTCAGACTTTACTCACATGCTGCCTAGTCTCTAAGCAGTGGAATAAGGTGATAAGTGCCTGCACAGAGGTGTGGCAGACTGCCTGTAAGAATCTGGGCTGGCAGATAGATGATTCTGTTCAGGACGCATTGCACTGGAAGAAGGTTTACTTGAAGGCTATCTTGAGGATGAAGCAGCTGGAGGACCACGAAGCCTTTGAGACCTCATCATTAATTGGACATAGTGCCAGAGTGTATGCACTTTACTACAGAGATGGACTTCTCTGCACAGGTAAGGACCTGGGTGAGTTGCCGGGGAGGGGAAGCAGTGTTCCTTCTCTCTACTAACTTACAAGGACTGATCCTTGTAAGCTCCCTCTTGAGAAGATCCAGCATTGCCTATACGGGATTATTTGTCATGGTACATTCCTCTGGGAAAGAGTCATTTTTCTGAGGGTTTGTGAGAAAAGCTTCAGATAGTCTTTTTTTTTTTTTTTCCCCAGACAAGGTTTTTCTGTGTAGCCCTGGCTGTCCTGGAACTCGCTCTGTAGACCAGGCTGGCCTCAAACTCACTGAGATCCGCCTGCCTCTGCCTCCCAAGTGCTGGGATTAAAGGCATTCTCCACCGCTGCCCAGCCAGATATTCTTTTAAGTATAATGTGAATCAGAAAGGTGTAGGTTACTTCTTACACTTTCCTCTGTGTTTGTTAATTTTATTTTATCGTGTAAACACTTTTTTTTTACATTTAGCAAGAACATTTTGAATGAATTATATCCTGTGTTTATTTCCTTGCCTTTAAAATGATGGGAAGAGACAAATTCCTTCCTTGGTCTAAAGTCCTGTAACCCTAAGAATTGGATGCTGAAAGTCTGGACATAGAAGCAGAGACAGCTGGATGTTTTTTAAACTGTTTGACACACCGTTCTGTACAGTCCACAAAGAATGATCTACCATAGCCGTACTTTCAGTTTTGAATGGGTTTATTGTCTGTTAGAGACTAAATAACAATCAGTAGAACAACCATCAGACTGAGCACTTCAGACATCTAGCAGAGATGACTGGGAGAGCAAACACAAGATAACACTATCAAGTTGGGGGCTTACAAACCTCCAGCAGAAATCAACTGGTAAAGTCAGCCAACTCCACCACCACCCCCAGGCAGCCAGCTGACTTTACCAAGTGAAAAGAGTCCTGCAGAGTAAGACTCCCAATTAAATAGCAGCAGGTGACATCATCAGATTGGGTGCTAACAGCATTCCTAAGAAACTAACTGGGGAGGTTGAGATGGTCCTTTATATTCCCAGTAGAGTCTTCTCTTCTCAGATAAGCTTCCCTGACTGAATACGTGCATTACAATGCCACTGCAGGCATTTTTATATTATGGGATAAACAGTAGTAATCTTGGTTGGAAATAATTTCCTTCTAGCTTTTTTGAAGGATGTCGTGTTTTTAAAACTCTTAGCTGCTTCCTGTTTTTTTTCTTCTCCCAGTTACAGAGCCAGGGGTCAACTTGTTCTTGGACAAAGTGCCTTGGAAAACACTTGAAATACATCTGCTGGATGTCATAGTTGCTTTTCTTTGGCTGTGATAAGACACTATGGCCAAATCACTTTATAAGAGAAAGCATTTAATTTGGGGTTTATGAATCCAAAGTCCATGATGGTGGCCATGAGCACAGCAGCAGGGAGGTAGGCAGGAATGGTTCTGGAGCAGTAGCTAAGAATATGAAGCAGAGAAAGCTGAGAATGACATGGCGTTTGAAGCCTCAAAGCTCACCCCCCATGACATAATCTTTCCAACAAGACCACACCTAAGCCGAGCATGGTCACTCTGGAGGCAGAGGTAGGTGGATTTCTGTGAGTTTGAGGCCAGACTGGTCTACAAGAGTGAGTGCCAGAATAGGTTCCAAAAAAACACAAAGAAACCCTGTCTCAAAAAACTAAAAAAGACCACACTCAATTCTTCCCAAACAATGCCACCAACTGAGGACCAAATATTCAATCATGTGAGCCTATGGGAGCCATTCTCATTGAAACTGCCACACTGGAGTATGGGACAGGAGAGCCCTCACAGAGTATACTTTTAACAAGCTTAAAGCATATGACAATGTACCTATATAATATACATTATATATACAACTGTTAAAGTTTTAAATTTTATGTTACTATAGAATTATAATGGATGTGTGTTTCTACAAATGGCTCTGATATGTGTCCACATTTAGGCAATGTCATTCCTTGGCTGTGTGTGGAATGGTTCTAGGAGTTTTTTGTTTGTTCTTAGATTTATTTACATGAGTGTTTTGTCTGCATGTATGACTACACACCAGAAGAGGGTATCAGATCTCATGGGATTAAAATTATAGACAGTTGTGTACCGTCATGTGGGTGCTGAGAATTGAACTCAGGATCTCTAGAAAAGTAGTCAATGCTCTTAACAACTGAGGCATCTTTTAAGTCCCCCAAATTTTTTATTTTTTAATTATGTATTTATGCATATGTCTGAGTTTGGATTTGTACAAGTTCATGTTCCAGCAGAGGCAAGAAGTGGGCACCAGGTCCCCATTTGTGAGCTTCTTGACATGGGGCTGGGAACCAAACTAGGGTCCTCTGCAAGAGCCATGTCTTCAGCCCAGTTCTGGTTCTTACCAGCAGTCTTAATGCCTGTTTGCTTACATCATGTACATTGTGTACAGATAACCATATTCATTGTTCAATCCAGAACATTTTGTTTAAGATTTATTTATTTATTATGTATACAATGTTCAGCCTCCATGTATGCCTGCAGGCCAGAAGAGGGCACCAGATCTCATTACAGATGGTTGTGAGCCACCATGCGGTTGCTGGGAATTGAATTCAGGACCTCCAGAAGAGTAGTTAGTGCTCTTTACCTCTGAGCCATCTCTCCAGCCCCTCCAGAACATTTTTTAACAAATATTCCTGGAGGGCCAAAACTATATAATTTTCACTTTTGCTAAGCATTGGTTGTTCCTTTGTGTAAATATATCATGTAGCTGTTTCCATGTTGGTATATATTCAGGTTTCTGTTTCATGACTTTATTTGCATCCCCTTCCCCTGCTTGGATTATTTACTTTTTGACAGAGGCTGGAGTAGAATTACCAGTTCCACAAGTGTGACTGACTCTCCGCTTACTGTCCGCACGTGTGCTGAATTGCTGCTGTGCGCACAGCAGGTGCAGATAATCTGCTTTATTAGTTAAGAAGTAACCTCTCAAGATTATTTTTAAATTGCATTTCTATATAAAGCACATATTTTCCCATGTGGTGACTTAGTCTCTGAAATGCCAGGCACTTTTTCAGTTTAATTAGTAATTTGATTACAGTATTTCATGGTTTGGCTTGTCACCCTGAACTTGCTTTATGCTTTCTATTTTTCCTGTAATTAGAACATAATCATCCATTTTTCTGTGCTTTGATGTCCTTTGTAGTTGTAATGCTTTCCAGTTGTATAAAGGCTGTAGCCTTTTTTTTTTTTTTTTTAATTAAGATATGGTATTGAAGCCAGGCAGTGGTGGCACACACCTTTAATCCCAGCACTTGGGAGGCAAAAGTAGGTGGCTCTTTGTGAGTTCAAGGCCAATCTGGTCTACAGAGTAAGTTCCAGGACAGGCTCCAGAGAAACCCTGTCTTGAAAAAAAGAAAAAAAAGCTATGGTATTGACTTGGCGTTCCACACTTAAATACTGGCAGTGGGCTCACTGTCTTCACAATCCCATTTCTTTCTTTTTTGGTTTTTCAAGACATGATCTCTCTGAGTACCCCTGACTGTCTGGAACTTGCTATGTCTACTAGATTGGCCTCAAACTCACAGAGATCTCCCAGCCTTTCTTTTTTTATTTTATGGGCGTTTTGCCTATGTGTACTTATGTGCATGCTTGGTAGAGGCCAGAAGAGGGCATCGATTCCCCTGGAACTAGAGTTATTGATAGTTTGTAAGCCACCATCTGGGTGCTAGGAATAGATCTCATGTTCTCTGCAAGAACGGCCAGTGCTAACTGATAAGCCATCTCAAGCCTTGACTCTAACTTTAAAAAATGTTACTCTGTGAGAGTGTGTGTGCATGTATGTGCTATTTTTAAGCTAGGTCTTGATATTTTAGCCTATGCTGTCCTGAAGCTTAGTACATAATATAGCTGACCTCCAACTTGTAGCGATATTCTTTCTGAGTTTGGGGATTACTGGCATTCACTAGTCATATGGTAAGCCCTAGGTTTGACTGAGAGACTCTGCCTCATAAGGAATAAAGATGGGGAGTGGTAGAGAAAGATTCTGGACATTGTCCCAAGGTCTCCACGTGCAAACATACATACACATACACACCCATACATGTAAGAAAAAGGGGGGAAAACTCATTTATTTGTTGAAAAAGTAAATGGGAAGTAATCCTCAAATCCTCTAGCTACTTGTTAATATTTGCTAGTGGACCCAAATCTGTATTTTTGTTTGTTTTCAGTGCTGGCGATTAGAAATCCAGGCTCTGTGCATGCTAGGCCTGTATTCCACCACTAAACCACGTTCAGCTCCCAAACCCTGTATTTTAAGATTAGTTTTTAGGGGCTGGAGAAATGGCTCAAAGGTTAAGAACACTGACTACTTTTGCAGAGGTCTAGAGTTCAGTCCCCAGCAACCAAGCACATGGTGGTAGCTCACAACCATCTATAATGAGATCTGGTGCCCTCTTCTGACCTGCAGACATAACATGCAGACAGAATACTGTATACAAGAGGAGGACTGGAGAGATGGCTCAGTGATTAAAAAAAAGATTGGTTTCTAAATGGGTATATATTATTTTTATTATAATTCACCAGTTTTGCATTTAAAAATTACATCATGCTTTTGAAATTGATCTAAAGTGTTAGCTAAAATTTCTAATGGCAGCATGCTTGAGACTTCACAGGTAAGAGAAATAACTTAGAAAATTATAGATGTGTTATTGTGTCTCTTTTTAAGAATTATTATTTTTGCCAGGAGGTGGTGGCACGTGCCTGTAAATCCCAGAGGCAGAGGCAGGCAATCTCTGAGTTCAAGGCCAGTGTGGTCTACAGAGCAAGTTCCAGGACAGCCAGGGGTACTCAGAGACACGCTGTCTTGAAAACAGACAACAAACAGAAAGGGCTTGTTTGGTATGTCCCAGGCATACTAAGTCAGACCAAAAATAAAAAAGAATTTTTATGTTTATTTGTGGGGGTGGGGGCTGGGGAGGCCAAAAATAGGTATCAGATCCCCTGAGCTCCCTGTCCCACCCCTCACTTCCTTATTTGTTTCTTTTTAAAAAGATTTTATTCATTTATTATGTATAGAGTGTTCTGCCTGCAGGCCAAGGCACCAGATCTCATTATTGATGGTTGTGAGCCACCATGTGGTTGCTGGGAATTGAACTCAGGACCTCTGGAAGAGCTCTCTGCAGCCCATAATTTGTTTCTCAAGAACTTTAATTTTCACTTGGGTGAATAGTGGGATCCTGAACTTGGTAGTGAAATAGCATTACCAAAGAGAGTGATGGCCACTGCTAATGATTGGCCTGGTCTGCGGGAGATGATTCTCCCTCTTTTCTGCAGTTTATTTCTGAAATGATGAGAGAGGAACCTAGTGTACTTTGCGACATTAATAGCTACTTATTTATGAAATGTGTGCCATTAGACAACAATGTGAGAGCCATGCGGGAGAAGCAGGGCAGTTCCTTTGCTCAGAGGGTACACATGCTCCATCAGGAAGATGACTTAATGTAGGTGAAAGTCTCCTGAGGACTGTGCCGGAGAAGCTTCAAATCTAGATTTTTGTGAAATGTGCTTATTATTTTTCAGTATTAATCTTTATCTGGATTTTAGAATATTGTGGCTAGGTCATGTTCAGCCTGTGGTAACCTGGATTGAGTGAGAAAACCACTGAGCCAGCTCCCCAGCCCTTAAAATGGGAAATACCAGAATTAAAAGACTTGGAATGTAAAAGAACAAAGTGTGTCCTTTTGATACCTTGTTACATGTTAAAGTATTAACACTTTTGACAAACAGAATTAAATAAAATACACTTCATTTTTTAAGTTAACCATTGGAAACAAAATTATATGCTGTTTCTATTGGGCATGCTATGCTGTTGACGACCTCTGCTTCTCAAGAGTGTTACTGGTGATAGAGAATTGCCTGACAACCTTTTAATCCCACATCTCTAAACTGGACTGCTTTAGCTTCCTTTTTGTGTGGGATTTGTCTTTGTATGCTCATTTCTTAATTTTTTGTGGTGTTGGGGTAGAACTCATAACCTTGAACCTCAGTGCACTGTGTATTCCAATAATGATCTCTTGGTGATCTTAAAAGTCTCCATCCTAGGGGGGCTAGAGAGATGACTCAGAGGTGAAGAGCACTGGCTGCTCCTCCAGAGGTTCTGAGTTCAATTCCCAGCAAAAGTCTCCATCCTAGAAGGCGCAAACCCCGCCTCTCATTTTATAGAGAGGAAAACGGAGACCAAACAGAGACCTAAATAGCTCTAATAGAGACTGTCTCTAATAGAGACAGTAAGGCAGCCTTCATTTCAGTGTCCTTGGAGTCTGTCCACATGGAAATCTTGCCCACAGTCTTTTACAAGTGATAGTTATTTAGCCATCCTCCAAACTCTGGCTCTTGACTAAAGGTGGATTTTCCTCCATTAGGATTTTTTTTTAATGTGTAGAGTGTATGTTTATGTCGCATGTGTGCTTAGTGCCCTCAGAACTCAGATAAAGGTGTCAAATCCCCTGGAACTGGAGTTACAGATAGTTGTGAGCCATCATGTGGGCGCTGGGAATTTGCTCTGAACCTTGGAGCCATCTCTCCAGCCCGTGGGGGATTTTGTGGCTGGTTTTGTTTAAACATTTTTCAGTTTTTGAAAACCAACTTGTTGGAGCTTTCCTAGAATACAATGCCCTAGTCAAAATAACTGTATTTAGTGTTTCTCAAAATGTCTTTTGTTGAGCCTCTAAAAGTAAAATTTGAGACAAAATTTAATAATTAGAATTGCAGACTTAATGAAAACTCAGTCCTGAATTACCATCATGATTAGTATAACTTTTCCTCAGAGGCCATGCTGTGTCCCGTGTGACTTGGGGCTAGGAGCCCTGAAGAAAGAACACATACATACAGTGAAGCTGGGATCGGGTGGGGCTCTCCAACCACAGTAACCCAGAACCTCGGTGTTTATTAGGTACAGCACAGTGGGAGGGTTCCTTGGTCTCAGTAGGAGGTGTCTTAGGCAGCCAGTCTCTGACTGTAAACAGCTGGGGGGGGGGAGGAAGCTGCAGTTCTCAGTCTCTGTACCATTCATTCATCAGAGACTGTACTTCCAAGGACAGCTTTGCCATCCCTTTTAGCCTGTTTAACTGTT
Organism: Myodes glareolus; assembly: GCF_982192425.1. Lineage (NCBI taxonomy): Eukaryota > Metazoa > Chordata > Mammalia > Rodentia > Cricetidae > Myodes > Myodes glareolus. Next base: position 10,760,723 of record NC_142046.1, read on the forward strand.
TTGCCAATTTACCATGGGCCAACTGGTCTTGGAGTTGACAGACCTTACATATTCATTAGAAGTTTACACACTCAGGGCTTCCTCCACTCCCTACAGGTAGAAATGAAACCAACTTTTCCCTCCAGATTTAAACTGTCTGTGAGTTGATATGAATGTTTGAGGGTGATTTATCCCTAGTGTTCACTGAAGTTCCTTGACATCTTTCAGATGGCTCAAGAAATTGCCAGCTAGCTTATGTAAAAGTTACCCAGTGACCTGAGGCTCATCTTTATCCCTTTTCTGAATGGACTGTGCTTTCCTAGTCAACAGTCCTTATTTATTCAGGATTGTTAGGCAGTGAGTGGACAGGCATTCAAGTGTAAAGATGCAGCCATAGGTAAGACAAACACTAAAGTTAATATGAAAGCTCTGCTAGCCAGAGAAAGGAAATGTTGCAAATGGAAGCATAAAGAGGTGCCTTAGTCTAATATCCTACCTACAGCCCAGAAGATTACGAGAAAAGATAAGCTTGCTTTCTGTCCTAGTAAATTTAATGCCATTTTGAAGCCCAACAAATCACATTATTTTGTCCATGCTTTGGTTTTCTTAGCCATAAAGCAGAAGCACTCCAGAGAGGACTGACTGCCCTTCTTTAAGGTTTCTAGGACACACTAACCTTCCTGGTTTTTCTCTTCAAGGGTCAGATGACTTGTCTGCAAAACTGTGGGATGTAAGCACAGGACAGTGTGTGTACGGCATCCAGACCCACACTTGTGCAGCTGTGAAGTTCGATGAACAGAAGCTTGTGACAGGCTCCTTTGACAACACCGTGGCCTGCTGGGAATGGAGTTCTGGAGCCAGGACACAGCATTTCCGGGGGCACACGGGGGCGGGTGGGTTATTCTTTTTCAAGGGTCTTTACAATTACTTTAGCCATGCCTATTAAGATCAAGAGTCAAATACTTTGTATTTTATTTTTTCTTGCTTGCTTTAATCTGTGGTTTTCTCTTTATTACTGCAGCTATTTCCCTACATTTGGAATGATTTCTACATTTTGCTTTTTCTAAGCCTTCAAAACTCTCTTTTATGACCCCGTGTACTAAGAATAGTTGTCCTTCTCTCCCAGATTATTTCTCTTCCTGCACAGTCGCTCACATTTGCTCTTAGTAGATTTCCATCCTGCACACCCAAATATTCAGACCACTTTGTTTATTTATTCAAAGCTGAAACACCCTTGGGCAGTAGTTCATGGATTATATCTACACAGAGTACATCCAGTTAGTACTTGGCTGCTAAGTGAGTAAAACAAGCAACATCCTGGGACTAACATGAAAGAAATCTCTACTCTGGAATGTCCTATTACACACGTAGTCATAGTGACTACCTTACCTCCTACTCTAAGCTCCATAGGTCAGGGATTCGACTTATCTTATTTACTTTGATAGCCTTATGTTGTACCTGATACTACTATTTCTTTAGACCTAGCTCTTCTGCTACTAAACAACTCTCTTCAATATTATATATTTAAAGAAAAATTAATCTACTCTCATTTATTTGTTTTAGAAGTCAATGGTCCATAGCTAGGTGTGATGGCACACACCTTTAAGAGGCAGGCAGATCTCTGTGCTTTGGGCCAGTCAGGGCTACACAGTGAAACACTGTCTCAAAAAACAAACAAATAAGAAGTCTATGGTTTAATATGGATCTCATCCATTAAACAGAGTGATACTACACAGCATATGGATACCACAGCTTCTAGCAATTTCATTCCTTACCAGTTTTGGAGGTCCTGCTCTAAAAATGTTCTTCTATTTCTTGACACTGCTGTGGCTGTTAATCCCCTTTGCCTGGAGTGTTGCTTATTTTCTTAATACGCTATATGCATTCTTCTTGTCCCATCTCCAATATTTCATTTTCGGAAGTCCTCTCTCTGATGAGTAGTCATCATCTCCAGTGTTGCTCTAGCAAGAGTTAACCTCTTGAAAAAAACAACTTGTCTCTCACAGTTTCTTGAAGGAAGGGCCAGTTACCAATGTCCTTTTGAGTTTAGTAGACATTTAAAAACAAATACTGAAGCTGGGCAGTAGTGGCACATGCCTTTAATCCCAGCACTCAGTAGGCTGAGACAGGTGGATCTCTGTGAATTTGATGCCAGCCTGGTCTACAGAGTGAGTTCCAGGACTGGCTCCATTGCTACTGAGAAACCCTGTCTTAAAAAAAAAAAAACTGAAAATACTGAATATTCACTGCATGTCCTGAACTAATGTGGTTGCTAGGTGTACAACCTGAAGAAATTTAGAAGCTGTTGACCAAGTCTGACCTTTGAGATCCTTGTTTCTCTCTGCCCTGGCCTTTCTGGAGCCCAAGTGTTCTGCAGCTTATTTTCTTCACACTGCAGATTTTTTTTTTTTTAAGATTTACCTTTTTATTATACATAGAGAGTTCTACCTGCATGTATGCCTGCAATGCACCGGAATACATGGATGGTTGTAAGCCACAAAGTGGTTGCTGGGAACTGAACTCATGACCTCCAGAAGAACAGACCTTTGAGCCATCCCTCTACTCACCACATTGTGGATCTTAAAAGGGCTGCCTGTGCTGGTGTTTTCCTTTAAACCCTAAAAAGGGTTGCCATCATTTCCATCACACTGAAGCTGACACAAACAGAAAAGAGTATGTTAGTTGCAGGCTTTCTCATCCTTAGGATAAACTACAATAATAACAGTTTTGAAATAGATTTTCTTTGTATCTTAAAGCTACTGGTTGAATAGCTCAATTCTTAAAGTGCTCTGGTTAGGAAGTTACCTATTTGGAGAGTTAGAAGAATAAATGTTATTGTTTTTACAAAGACCCGTTGACAGTGAAGTGTTTTCACTCTGACTGTGTTGTGTGCACTAGTGTTCAGTGTGGACTACAGTGATGAACTGGATATTTTGGTGAGTGGCTCTGCGGACTTCGCTGTGAAAGTATGGGCTTTATCTGCTGGGACATGCTTGAACACACTCACTGGACATACTGAATGGGTCACCAAGGTAGGAAGACCAGGGGATGTCCTTTGTATCTGGCTCCTCACTGGTGGGGAATGGAGGATGATAGACCTTGTATATATTGTAGATGAATCATGGCAGAATAAATGAACTCACAGAGCATGGTGGTTAAGATACCTTCCTTGATTCAGAACTGTAATTCTGATTTTGAAAAGTGTTAGGATAGTAGTAGCACATACCTTTAATCCCAGCACTCAGGAGGCACAGGCAGGCAGATCTCTGAGCTTGTGGCCAGCCTAGTTTACAGAGAGAGTGTCAGAACAGCCAGGGCAACACAGAGAAACCCTATCTCAAACACCATCCCCAACAACAAAAAAGTGCAGTGCTTGTAAAATGTGAGATTGGGAGGAGCTGGGTGTTGCTCAATGGTAGAACCATGTACAAGATCCTATGATCAAGCACCATTATGACAAAAATATAGGGAGAATAAAAGAAGAAAAATGAGTTTTTAACAGAATATTGTGTTCTCATTTTCAAAATAAAATTGTTTCGAATGCAATATTAATGGTATACTTGTTGTGCAGACACATTTCTTGAGCTTATTATACTCTTTTCCAAGAGGCTGAGGATGTAGGAGTAAACAAAATAAACCTTGGTCCGATCTGATGGATTTTAATGTAATAGAAATGGTTACTATGGGGGCTGGAGAGATGGCTCAGAGGTTAAGAGTATTGCCTGCTCTTCCAAAGGTCCTGGTTCAATTCCCAGCAACCACGTGGTGGCTCACAACCATCCGTAATGAGGTCTGGTGCCCTCTTCTGGCCTGCAGGCATACACACAAACAGAATATTGCATACATAATAAATAAATATTTTTTTAAAAAGAAATGGTTACTATGTAGCAAATTCACAAAAAGTAATGTTTAATTGCAAATTAGTTCTGTGAAGGAGAAGTGTAGTGCAGTATAAGAAAATCTAGGAAGTAATTAGGAAAAGCTTTTTGAGACAGACCAAAAGGTGGCTAGGCAATAGCTGTGTAAAGAGCAGGGTATGGTTTACATATGCGTGTGTTCAGGGCCAGGAAAGCACCTGAAGAAGGCCAGTGCAGCCATGCTGTAGAGGCGAGAGCTGGCCTCATGAAGAGGTTGTGGACCAGAGTAAGGTTGGTAGATAGCAGAAGTGTATTGAGAAAGCTATTGAAAGTTATGATTTAAGGTCTGCTTTGATTTATGTATAAGAAACAATTTGAATGTGGAAAGCTGATACATAAACATGGCTACGAGATGCCTAGTTGGGTTTAGTCTAAGCAAAAGATGTAATGGCATGAAGGATCTACCTTTAATATAAAGTCACCTACAGTTAGTTATTCATTGTAGGTTAGAAAGAAGAGAGACTCAGAAATGCCTGCCAGGTTTTTATATTGGGTGGGTAATCTAAAATTTTCCCTGACTAGGTAAAAGTAAAGATAGGGAAGTTTGTGAGAAGATAGGTAACCACTGGACACATTCACTTACCAAACAGGAAAGTTATATGTCATAGGCAACCCTAAGTGAACCTGAACCATAGGTGTGGGCTCAGGATGATGCCTATGATGTGGACAAGTTCCTCCTCCCTTTATTACTTGGACTCTGTCATTTGCTAAATTCTTATGCACATTAGTTAGATGTTGGGGCAGCATTGAGCAGAGATGCCTGATGTGTGCTAACAGATCTTCAGGTCTCACTGCTCCTCTATCTCAGGCTTCTGAATGGTTCTGCTGGTCTATTTAAAGATTCCTAGGGCCTAACAATAGCAGGTGACCCCCATGTGCTGTAGAACTTTGCCTTTTCCTGTTACTATTATTTGTATGGTTCTATTTCATCTTCATTGCCATTTATATGAAGTAAAGTCATAGGTATTTTATCTAAAAAATGAGTAACTGAGAAACAGTAAGTCTGGTATAGCACATTGGTAGCAGCTCACTTAGCATGTAGGAGGCTCTGGGTTCAGTCTCCAGCACTAAGGAACAGCACACGGGCTGCTCTGTTTTCTCCAGGGCCATGGTTAGCAGATCTCTGTGACAGATTGCAGGGTCTTAGTCTGAGCCTGGTGCTTTTCCTTTGTGGTGCATATGCTTCTGAAAACAGATCATATCTGTCTACATCTGTGTGCAATTCATGTTCCTTATTTATTTGTTTGTTTATTTATTTATTCATTCGTTCATCCATTTATTTATTTATTTATAAGAGCTGAGTCGTTTTAGGTAGCCCTGGTTGATATGGACTCACTATATAGACCATGCTGGCCTTGTTTTCACAGAGATCTGCATGTTTCTGCCTTCCGTGTGCTGGGATCAAGGGCATGCACTACCTCACTTGGCTCCTTAACGTTTAAGTTACCTGCGGGGTGTGTGTGTGTGTGTGTGTGTGTGTACGCAAGAGAATGCAATATCGAGGGTCAAATTGGAGCCTTGTGTTTGATAGGCATGCAATTTACCACTGAGCTACATCCCAAATGTGCACTTTACAATTTAAAAATTAATCCTGATGTTAGCACTTCCTAATTTAAAAAGAATAGGAGTAAGTGCTTCCAACACTAGACATTGAGATACAGCCAGTAACAGAATCTGTTTGTAGTAAAAATGTTAAGAATTAACCTAATAATGAGTTCCACATCATATTTTCTAGCATAGCATATCAAGCTCATTTTCTTATTTTAAAGATTTATTTATTTATTATGTATACAATGTTCTGCCTGCATGTGTTCCTGCAGGCCAGAAGTTGGCACCAGATCTTATTACAAGTGGTTGTGAGCCACCATGTGGTGGCTGGGAACTGAACTTATGACTTCTGGGAGAACAATCAGTGCTCTTCACCACGGAACCACCTCTCCAGCCCCTCAAGCTCATTTTCATATTTTAATTTAAAAACAATATAAAATTAGCATAGGGACAGGGTGGTAAGTTCTCTGTATAATATAGATGCTTATGCTTATAGGTGGTTTTGCAGAAGTGTAAAGTCAAGTCTGTCTTGCACAGCCCTGGAGACTACATCCTCTTAAGTGCAGACAAATATGAGATTAAGGTAAGTCTTCTCCCTCTGTAATTTATCTCATCAAAGGGGAAAAAAAATAGCATATAAGGAAAACTAAAAAGGTATGACAAAAGCTAGGCATGGTGGCACACACCTTTAGTCACAGCACTGGGAAGGCAGAGGCAGGCGAATCTCTGTGAGTTCAAGGCCAGCCTGGTCTACAGAGTGAGTTCCAGTCACCCAGGACTACACAGAGAGACCCTGTCTTGGGAGTGGGGAGTGGAGGGATCCCTGGGACTTGCTCATTAAGCCAAATTGATGCACTGCAGTTCTGTGAGACACCCTATCTCAAAAATAGGGTGTAAAGTGATTGAGGATGACACCAACATCAACTCCTGGCTTCTGCATGAACTCACACCTGTGTTACGCACACTGATGAGTGTACACACAAAGGAGAAAGCACTAAAAATTGTTTTCCACATACTTAGTGGTTTTTGTTTGATTTTTGTATTTTGAGAGGCTCAGTCATGTAGCCCAGACTGACCTCAAACTTGCAATCCTGCCTCAGCACTCTAAGCACTAAGATCTTTTCTCTTAGATCTAAACTACAAAAAGAAACACTGATTTATTTAACAATTTACCAAATATTTACAAGACACATGTTTTTTGAGACAGGGTATCTATGCAGCCCTGACTGTCCTGGTACTTACTCTGTGGACCAGGCTGGCCTCGAACTCAGAGACCCGCCTGCCTCTGCTTCCTAAGTATTGGGATTAAAGGTGTGCATCACCACTGCCCAACTGACACTCCATTTCCTTGCATTTTTAAACCACCTTTGTAGTAGGCATTATCTTCATTCAGAGAGGTTAACTTCTGACCTAAAATCACAGAAAATCAGGACTTAAACTTTGTAACTCTTGACTAAAACAAGAGTCTTGACCCTGTATTTTCTTTGTGTCTGTTAGCAGGTGCCACTTTTTTTTTTCTTTGAGCCATGTTATATAAATTCTAGCTTTTCTTTATTAATAAGATCAATCATCTTCCCCCTTTTTTTCTTTTTTGGTAGATTTGGCCAATTGGGAGAGAAATCAACTGTAAGTGCTTAAAGACTTTGTCCGTCTCTGAGGATAGAAGTATCTGCCTGCAGCCAAGACTTCATTTTGATGGAAAATACATTGTCTGTAGTTCAGCGCTTGGTCTGTACCAGTGGGACTTTGCCAGTTATGATATTCTCAGGTAATGTTTCCTTGGCCCATGTGCTGTGCCTCTGAAAGTCTGTACAGTTCAGTGGTGTAAAGAGAAGATCTGAGTGTATGTGTCAGTGTCTTCTTCTGGAAAGTACCACATCAGTTAACAGTGGGGTTGTGTACACTGCATTCAGGCAAATGTTTTAGAAGCACGTGAGAAAGTATCATATGCTGAGACCTAAAGATCAACGTTCTAATCCCTCCCTTACTCTGAATTATGAGCCCCTTCTTCCCTTTCAGGAATCAAAACCTTATTCTGGAAAATGGGAGATGTAGATGAGAAGACTTTTCCAACCTCCTTCAGGTCTAATATTTTAAGTTCGACTTCATCATCAGTTGAACTTATGCACTGTTATTTGGTCCTGACTCCCAGTGGAGTCTAGTCAGTAAGTGGCCTTCTGTTGACTAGTGACTAGGTAAACTAGATTCACTTCCTTATAAAGACATAAGAGTTTCAATGGCAATTTTGTGCCCCACTGAATACTGTTGACCCCTTCCTAGGAAGTGGAAGGGTTTTGGGGGGGTTTTGTTTTGTTTTTTAAAGGTTTATTTATATATTATATATACAGTGTTCTGCCTGCATGTATGCCTGCAGGCCAGAAGAGGGCACCAAATCTCAATACAGATGGTGGTGAGCCACCATGTGGTTGCTGGGAATTGAACTCAGGACCTCTGGAAGAGCAGCCAGTGCTCAACCACCAAGACATCTCTCCAGCTCTGGAACTGGAAGTTTATGTTGACATGTTTGAGTGCTGTATGATAAATTTATGGAGAATTTACTTTGATTAAAAAAAAAAAGTCTTGAATTTAGGCACCAAAGTCTTTGGCTTTTTGGCACCTCTCATCTCAAAGATCTGAATCCTCTCCTATGGTCTGTGTGTTTTTTGTCTAAATTTCTCAATTCTGTGATCAGGTTTTTTATTTATAAATGAACCTAGTACAGGAGCTGAAAATCTTTTATTAATAACTCAGAAGCCCTTCATTAAGGACTGTTTGAATTTGTGTAGTCTCTTGTATTGCACACCTATTAATAATTCAGTCAGTACTGTGTAGCATAATTCAGGAAACAAGAGAATAAAAAATGGAATAGAAAAAACTGAACACTGTCGTCATTGTTTCTATCATGACAAATACAGTCTAGGTCAGCTTATACAGGATATGACTCTAGTCCTCTAGTATGACGTCATTGTTTCTATCATGACAAATACAGTCTAGGTCAGCTTATACAGGATACGACTCTAGTCCTCTAGTATGACGTCATTGTTTCTATCATGACAAATACAGTCTAGGTCAGCTTATACAGGATACAACTCTAGTCCTCTAGTATGACGTCATTGTTTCTATCATGACAAATACAGTCTAGGTCAGCTTATACAGGATACGACTCTAGTCCTCTAGTATGACGTCGATGAGCTCTGGCTCCCTGGTCTCAGCTACAGCCTCATTTGCATCTGAGTCAGAATAATTAGTTAGGTTTCAGAGCTGTCAGAATCACTTCTAGGGTAATCATGCTTTGAGAAAAGGATAAAAGCAGCCTAAAAGTATAAGGGCCCTATATTCTACACCTCCTAGTCCAGCATTCATCCAGCCACGGCTGTATTATCCAGATAGCAGGCATAAGCCAAGGGCACCAAAACTGAGGACACTGAAAGAACTTGAGCCATAGGTGCTGTAATTTTGTAACTTGAGAGGTGTAGCAGGAGAATCTGGAGTTCAGAGTAATCCTGAGCTAAATAGTGAAGCTGAAGGTCAGCCATATGAATACTTGTCTCAAAAAACAAGAAATCAGTGAGATCAGAGTGAGTAAAGGCGCTTGCTACCAAGCTGACCATGTGAGTTTGATTCCCAGAACCCGGAAGGTGGAAGGAAGTTGTCCTCTGAGCTACACACACACACACACACAAAAGCATGCACGCACGCAAGCACATGCCATTGTTTCAGTGCTTCCTACCCAGAATCCTGAAAGTTCTATTGATGTTCTAGAATTTGAGCATGCTAACTTTAAGTAATGAACCTGAATGATTGTTTGCTGGTAGGAAGTGCTAGGTTTAAAGTTAAAAGAAGACAGTTCTGTCTCTGCCTTTTTCCACCTCCAAACACAAATAAAACCTTTTTGAAATCCCAGCACAAATCCTGCAGCCTTGGTTCCTAGAACCTTTCTAGTTTTGAAGCTAACAAAAAGCAAACAAACAAAAAGCACAAATGGCAGCATGTTGTGCACTTTAGGTAGAGAATGGCTGTGATCTTGAATAGCCCAGGACCCAAACTGCCTGTAGGAATTCCTGTTTCCACATCTAAAGAGGTCAGAATTGGGCTCTGCATCAGCACGGCAAGTCCTGTATTCTATTCTGCAATATTGTATTTTAATCTTGGAAATTAACTCCTCACAACCTAGTTTCCACAGACATCCTGCTTTGAATTGATGGTGCTGGGATTACCACCCCCCACCCTGCTTCCTTTTGGTCTTTTATATGAATTTTCTTCTTTTCTGTTCTTTGTACCACAGCTTTATTTGTTACAAGGGATTTATTGAACACTTACCTGTAAGTCAAGCATTCTGAAATACACAGGGAAGCAGCAGAAACATTATACCAAAGTCATGGAAATAACTGACCAAGAAGAGAGAAGACCAACATGTAATAGCTAATTATAGGGCTTGGTAGCTTAGTGGTAGACATCTGTCTAGTTTGTCTGAGGCTTTGGGGGGCTTAACTCCCAATACCATAAAACAAACTAATAACATACAATTTTTTCTTTCATTTTTTTATTATATACAAAAATATCATTGATCAGATGGAGTGTTTAGCTTAACTAGATATATGCTGTTCTTGAATATTCCATTTGGTTTGGTCTCCCCCCCCATTTTCAGTCCAGGTTACAGTATGTGCTCTGGTCTAGTTTTCACACTAAGGACCAGCAGTTTTTGACTATTTCACTACTCTCATAGAATATTATCCTGGTAGGTTTTTTTTTTGTCCTGCCCCTCCCCCCCCACCCTCTACACACACACACACACACACACACACACACACACACACACACCAACAAGGTTTCTCTGTGTAGCCTTGGCTGTCGTAGAACTCACTCTGTAGATCAACTTAGTCTTGAACTTAGAGATCTGCCTCTCTCTGTCTGGGATTAAAGGCATCCACCACTATTCCTGATTCACAGCTTCCTTTTTATCAAAAAAATCTTACTAGCTCTAAAGTTGCTTAGGAATTTGATCTATAGCAAAGTTGCCTTCTGTTTCATGATTCTGAACTCTCCTCCTTGTAGGGTCATCAAGACACCTGAGGTAGCAAACTTAGCCTTGCTTGGCTTTGGAGATGTCTTTGCCCTGCTGTTTGACAACCACTACCTGTACATCATGGATTTGAGGACAGAGAGCCTAATTAGCCGCTGGCCTCTGCCAGAGTACAGAAAATCAAAGAGAGGCTCCAGCTTCCTGGCAGGCGAAGCATCCTGGCTGAATGGACTGGATGGGCACAATGACACGGGCTTAGTTTTTGCCACCAGCATGCCGGACCACAGTATTCACCTGGTCTTGTGGAAGGAGCATGGCTGACACCTAGAGCTACCACCGCTGACTGACTTTGGGTGCCAGGGCTGCGGGTTTTGGGTGCAACGTCTGTGGCAGCCAACTGCATGAACCAAAGTTCTCACCTAAAGGTATCATCGCGCAGTGCACAATCATTTATCTCTGTTTGCCAGGGCTGGGGCGGGAGGGCTTGTCTTACTGACATACACCGCAGCATGCTAATGAGGTACACATTGACTTACTTCATTTGTACTTAGTTACATTGGTCAGTATAAGAGGTTGCATTTTTGGATTTATCTTTCTGAGTGGAATATGGAGTAAAGACAGTTAAATGATTCATTAACTTGCTAAATGATTGCCTATAAAATCACATGGAGTCTGTTATTAAAGTTTTCTCCCATAGTCTTTGTTTGAAATTGAAGCAAAGGTGCTATGATATTGTTAGAGCAACTTTCCTCACATGAGGCTTTAATTTTACAAGAGCCCTTGTTAAAAGACCCGAGTCTTGTGACATTCATTAACTTTCTACTAGGCACTGTTCTACAAAATATCTTCTAGTGCAGATCCGAGTCTGCTGATTGACAGTTTCAGCCTCATTGTAAACCACAGTTCTTGGCAGAGGCAGGATTGGCTATTGTTAAGATGTGAGGGTTTTCTGAACTTTTCGTTTACATGTGGAGAAAGCTGGTCTGCTCCTAGCTGGTGGCACAGAGATAACCTGGGATAGTAAGAGCCCAGAGCTGGAAGATTATGTCAGTCATGTGCTTTCTCTAGCTCAGTTTTCTGGGGTGTGTGGTCAGGTGTTCAGCTAAGATTCCTCCCAGGCTTAAATATACACATGTACACACATGAATAAGCATATGTACATGTGCATAAATATATACATGTACACACATAAACATCTATTTTGAGATAGAACTATACTAGTGGGGCTGGAGAAAGATGACTGAGCAGTTAAGAACACTGGCTGTGCCAGGCAGCAGTGCTGCATGCCTTTAATTCCAGCACTTGGAAGGCAGAGACAAGTGGACCTCTATAAATTCAAGGCCAGTCTGGTCTATAAGAGCTATTTCCAGGACAGCCAGAGAAACCCTGTCTTGAAAATTTAAAAAAAAAAAAAATTCCCAAAGCATTAGTTCCAAGGGGTCTGACACCTCATACATGCAGACAAAACACCAATCAATGCACATAAGAAGAAAATAAAGATTGACAGCACAAACAGATGAATCTGATAAAACTATTTCCAGAACAGGGGAGGGAAAAAAAAAACTTATTAGATACCCGCCTCCCAATTTCCTAGTCAACTACTAAAAGAGAATTCTAACTTCTGTATAGGCTGGAGAAGTGACTCAAGGGTTAAAGGGCACATACTGCTCTTGCAGAGTTCCATTTCCAGCACCATGTGCCTGTAACTGCAGCTCCTGAGAGGCATATATACACACATATGCCTCTATGCATACACACACACACACACACACACACACACACACACACAGTGGATATAAGTTCAAGATCAGCCTGGTCTACAGAGTGAATTCCAGGATAGCCAGGGCTACACAGAGAAATCTCATTTCGATAAACCAAAATAAAGTTGAAAAAAGCACACAACAGGAGCTGGAGTGGCTTAGCAATTAAGAGAGCTTAATGCTCTTGCAAAAGACTCAGGTTTGATTCCCAGCACCCACATCAGATAGCACATACCACCTACAAAACCAGTGTGCACACACACTACACAGAGTGCACATAAATTCACACAGGTACACAAACATAAATATTAGCAAGTATCTTTCCAAAAATTAAGTTCAACTCTCTTACCACAATAAAATAAAGTACATCAGTATTACAATGGAAGCAGGAGAATCATACCAGCTTGGGCTACATGATATTCTGTATCCAAAGGAAAAAAAATGCTGGTGAGATGGCACGGCACTTGAGATTGTACAGATCTGAGTTCAGTTCCCATCACCCACATCTGACAACTCACCTGTCTGTAACTCTAGCTCCAGAATGCCCTGATGCCTCTGGCCTCCAAAGGCACCATGAGCACATATTGCCCTCCCCCACAAATTAAAAATAAATTTTATGGGCTGGAGAGATGGCTCCGGAGGTTGAGAGCACTGACTGCTCTTCCAAAGTTGGGTTCAATTTCTAGCATCGACATGGCAGCTCATAACTGTAACTTCAAGATCTGACACCCCCACAGAGACATATATGCAGGCAAAAGAGCAATGCACATAAAATAAAAATAAATAGGGCCAGGTGGTGGTGATGCACACCTTTAATCCCAGGACTCACAAGGCAGAGGCCAGTTTGGTCTACAGAGCTAGTTCTAGGACAGCTAGGGCTGTTACACACAGAAACCTTGTCTCGAAAAATCAAAAAATAGATAGATAGATAGATAGATAGATAGATAGATAGATAGACAGACAGACAGACAGACAGAATTTTAAGAGAAATAAATCTTATTTGTTTGTTTTTAAAGAAGGAAGGGGAGAAAGTACAGAGCAGCCAGGCATGGTAGTTTAGGCTGCAACATTTTAGAAGGGGAATCAAGAGGATCAGGAGTTCGAGGTCATCCTCAGGTACTTGGTGGTCTGGAAGCCACCATGAACTTTAAGATTTATTTTTTGCAGGCAGTGGCGGTGCACACCTGTAATCCTAGCACTCAGCTGGGTCTCTGTGAGTTCAAGGCCAATTTGGTCTACAAAGCAAGTTTTAGGGCAGCTAAGGCTACAAGGGAGAAACCCTGTCTTGAAACCAAACAAACAAAAAAGACTTATTTTATGTATATGACTTTTTGCCTGAAACATGTGAAACATGTGTGTGCCTAGTGCCTGCAGAGGCCAGAAGAGGGCATCACATCCCTTTAACTGAAGTTACAGAAGGTTACAAACTGCCATGTCCTTGCTGGAAACAGAACTTTCAGGCCCTCTGGAAGATCAACCAGTGCTCTCAACCACTGAGACATCTCTCCAGCCCCAACAAGAACTATCTTAAGATCTTGTCTCAGAAAGAAAACAAAAATTACCAAGCAGAAAAAAAGACAAATGACTGGAAGATGCAGATGGCTGAACATGAATACCAACCATGTAACACATATAACACAAGTTAGGTACTTTAACACAGACAGCATATGTGGTCTTAAACATTTTGCATATTGTTCACTGATTGAAGTATAACTTAATGTATCAAATGAGAGAGAAAAAAACAGCAAAATCTTCCTAAGAAATAAAATTCACCAATGAGACATAATTTTTTCTTCAAATAATAGTTTTAAGCCCATAGTTTAAGATTATTATAAAAACAGCATAAAAAGAATTCAAATGACCATGAATTTATCCACTACATAATAAAGTTAATGAAGTAAAATAGACACTAGTTCGGGTGGTGGCAGCGCGTGCCTTTACTCCTGCAGCATTAGGGAGGCAGAGGCAGGTGGGTTTCTGTAAGTTCAAGGCCGGTCTGTCTACCGATTTGAGTTCCAGGACAGTCAAGACTACGCGCACGCAGAGGTTTGTTTAAACGATGTCTAGGAGTGAGAGGGCTTACACTAGCAACATGGAACTAAGGTGTCTGGGAGTGAGGGGGCTTACACTAGCAATATGGGACAAACACGAATGGGGACTAAGCACTAGCTTTAGCGGAAGCAAACACGTTTGCAACAGCGGGACACCAACGGCTTGCTCCCGTTCCCTTCAGTCCTTTACCACTCTCTGCTTGAACTGAGTGAGACCTCCTCAGAAAACCGAGAAAACGACACTTTGGCTTACGGGGGAAGAGCTCAGAGGTCCTAACACATTGGAACTTCTAGATAAGCGACCGCTTGTCCACTAGCTGAATAACCTACTCAGAAATCGGACCCACAGCCAAGTGAGCAGAAGAAAACGAACTCCTAAGACGCAGTTTAACGGAGTGGTGAAACAGAGGCGACCTGACTCTCCCATCACGGTCACACCGGTCCCGCCCACCGGCTTCCCAACTCGCAGGGACTAAGCTGCGGCTACCCGCGTCCCTGGAGCAGACGGCAGCTCCTGTCACCTCTGCTGGGAGGACCCCTTCCCGAGAGCGCTGCCCGCCGGGCTCGGCCGGGCTCCATCCCCGGGAGACCGAGCGTGTCCGAGTGGAAGAGTCTTCCAGCAAAGCTACTAGGGCTGGGAGTCCCGAGGGGCCGGGGCCGCACATCCCCGGGATCCCCTCAGGGAGCCGCGTCAGCATTCGGGATCGGGTTCCCCTGCTCCTCGGCGTCTCGCCGTGTCGGACCCGGTCGCCTCGCACCGCGGAGCGCCCCCCGCCGCACCGGGACCGGGTGCCGGGTCAGGGTCCGCCCGAGGGAGAAGGGCGGGCCGGCGGGCGCCCCGCAGCCGGAAGGGGCTTGCCTCGCAAGTAGGCCGGCCTCCGGCCCGGCTCACCTTCAGGTCGTTCTCGGGAAGGTACTTGCACTGCCGCGCTATCTCCACATACTTGTCCAGATCTAGCGGCGCCATTTTAGGGAGAACGAGCCACAGCGGCGGTAGCTAAAATACCGGAGGTAGCGGCGGAGGCCGAAGCCGAACCCTTCTTACGTCACGTCCGACCCGTGAGTGGCGTCTGCGCAGCGTCCTCAAAACCTGACTCGCTCCTCTCAGGCCGAACTCCGGGTCTCTCAGAGAATCCTGCTGGGACCCGTAGCTATGTGCCGCAGGGAGTGCTGGGACTTGTAGTTTTAGTAAAACCAAATGCTCTTCCTGTCCTACTCTTCAAAGCTTTTCCCTGGGAAGATTACGAAGTGGGTAGCTAGGTTTTCTCTAGTGTTATGCCCAAATCCAAAAAGTCCCCGCAAAAGCCAACAAGGAGACCGAGTCCCTTATGTAAAAACAAAGAGCCTTTATTTTATGCAAGTTTGTAAACTCGGTCTCTCCGCCTGTCCAGAGTATTGGAAGAAACGGAGAGCCCCGAACTCGGTTAGAATTGGGTTTTTATAGTAGTAAAGGTGGGAGTGAGGGGTTTCTGAGGTTTAGGACCCCTGAATGGCTGACATTTGTCTAGGGGTGTCCTGGTGAGTGTATGTTAGCAGGTGATCCTATCTATAGCTGTTGGAATGTTAGGCATTTCCTTTGGATGGTCTGTTCTTGGGTGGTGCTCAGGTAATCTGTTTGTGGTTCTTCCTGCAGCCAGGTATTGCTTCAGGGTAAACTACTGAGACTCAGGCCTCCAGTTAAATTTGTCTAGCCGAGTCCTTCTCTGGCAGGTGATAATGGTTGGGAGTAAAGAACTTCCTTTGGATGACCTGCTCGCTCATACCTAGCTCTCATTTCTACCCTGTAAAGCACCCTGTCAGCATCTTCAGTTACAGTTAGGATAACTGTTGCCGACTTTCCAGTGAAGACCTGGCCTAGACGTGTGAAACAGATTTTAAATCCCCAATTCTCCGGCTTGGAAGAAAAGAAATAAATATTAAAGCATTTCTTAAGCTAAATTCTATACAAATACAGGTTTGTTTGTTTGTTTTTTTCCTGTTCAATTCTGATAGGAATACAAAGCTTCCACTTATTACTTGCAAAGTGATCAAAGTTATTTGAGTTTTCTTTTGCTTTGGTTGGTTGGTTTTGTTTAAGCCTTCTCTTTAGCCCCTTTGACTCCCATTTTAAAAACAGAACTCAAACATTCCTACAAGAATTTAGGAATGCGATTTCTATTCTAAAGGGATTAGTACCTACAAGGTAAACTATCCGATATTCCAGTTTTTCTTGTTAATATACCTCTCTAGCATGGCATCTTGAGGTAATCCTAGTCAAAAGACCCAGGGCCCAGCAAAGCAGTCTGGAGCTCTCAGCAGTAATTGCTGTCTAAACACAAGTCAAGTACGTGGCAGAGCCAACCTGGCCTTGGTCCTCTTTCCAGAAGGAAAACAAGTGAGTGTATCCCTCTAAACTCTTCTTCGGAAGCCATCGGGAGAGTTTTTATTATTTACAGGAAGTCATACAGAGTCCAGGTGTGGGAAACATATTGTTAGGAATTTTTTTCTAATGCGAGCTCTCTGCTGAAGCAAAAATCTCAATCAAGCCAAATTAAAAATATCCAGGTTTAATGGAATTCCTGCGCCCTCGGGTGGCCCTGAGGGGGAACCGGGAGAAGGCTAACACTAACAGGTCCACCAGGAGGAAGGAAAAGGGACCTTACCGTAAAGCAGTTTAAGTAGACTGGGGGGGGGTAGTGGTCAAAATTTTGGCGGGCTCCTCTTGACACTCTTCCGGGGAGGGGTCAAGGCTTGGCGGGCACAGGGACAAGGCCTTCAAAAATGGAGGCCAGAGACCAGGACTTGGGACTTACACATATGGCAAAGCCAGCAGCCTGGGCTACATAAAGATACACTCTTTGATTCAGAATTGTAAGTTTCATTTTGAAGTGTTAGGGCATTAGTGGCACATGCCTTTAGTCAAGCACTCAGGAGGCAGAGGCAGGCAGATGTCTGAGTTCTAGGCCAGCCTGGTCTACAGAGTGAGTTCCAGGATAGCCAGGGCTACGCAGAGAAATATATGGCAAAATAGTGAAGAGAGCTGCAACCCCCAAATTCCGCTTTGTCCATAAGTGTTGGTTATATTTTCAAGTAGCTAAATGAGGTACTAAATTGGTGGCAGGAGGATCAGGAACTCAAGGTCATACTTAACTACACAGTGAGTTGGGGACCAGCCTGGGCTACATGAGATCTTGTCTCAAAATTAAAACCCAAGTTTTCTTTTCACTCGAATTAGTAGATTCTCCCATTCTACACGTGAGTAAACCAGAGTTCCTAGAGGGGAACGGACTTGGCAGTTGTCAGAGTTCCCTGGTAGGTGCTGGAGTCTGTGTCTGAGGTCACATTTGTCTGCCCTTTACCAGTAAGTGCAGTAGCTTTGCTGTTTCTAGCCTGAGTTCCGACAGTAGTTAGTGAGCATGACAGTGTGGTATTCTGATCACACATAGGCACAGGTCAGCCACATTTATTTTGGGAAAGACACAGAGCACTTGTTGCTAGGACATAGGTCAGAGCTTATGCAGATGAAGTTGTCGACAGCGGGGTTTCATTTATAGGCAGAATTATCATGGCCTTTACAGAGAAACCAGCTCTGAGCCTCCAAAGATACCTGACCACAATCCCTATAGAAATCTTAGGATTTCTGTTGCAGAGAGAAGACACCCAAAGTATTAATTAATAACTTCACCCGAGATCATACGGTCTCAGTCTCAGTGAACTTTTTATTCCTCACTCTTCACAAGGACCTAGTAGTCATTTGTGTTTACTCTCTTGGCTCAGCCTGTGAGCTGTGGAAGACCCAAGGCCTGTGGTCTGGAACATGCTGTAACCACACACGACCATTACGGAGATGAACCGCTTTAAGCGCCACAGCTTGAACCAGCCTCAAGCTTGCACAGGTAAAACCTGGCATTGTAGAGCCTGCCCCTCACTCAGGAGGCTGCAGCCGAATTCAAGGTCTTCCTGACTTACGTAATGAGTTCCAGGCCATCTCTCCCCTTCAGAAGTCACTACTAAAGACCGCTGTGACAAACTCCGTTAGCCCTTTAAGGGTTGAACAAGAAATTGGAGTAATCGAACGCCAGTCTAGTTTGGAGTCGGGCTGTCGGCTGGACACCGGGGAGACTAGAGCGGTTGGTCTGGGTGCACTTCCGGGGACTGGGGAAGGGGGCGGGCTCGTAAGCCCCGCCCTATGGGTGGAGCTACGTACAGGACGAGCAAGGGCTGCGGCAGGTAATTGGTGTTGGGCTGGAGGTCTCTGGGCGGAGCCATCTGGAGGAGAGCAGATTTCTTTCCTCACGGAAGTGTGCCTGAGCTTGGTGGAAGCAACAGTGTCCCTCCTCTCCCGACGGCAAATTAGCGGAAAGCAGGTTACCATTTCTCCCTCACTCTGACTTCTTTAACGCTGAGATGTGGCTGAGAGAGATGTAAAGGAGGTGGCTTGGGAAGTCCCCGCCCATGCGGAGCCTGTCCCTCTGAGCTCTGACCTTGTGGTCAGTGACTGAGGCCGCGGGTGGACCTCACCGGTGCATCTCTCCTTTAACTCCTGGTTTTCATTCATTTGTCCCTACTTCTACTTCCTGCGGGCACATTGGTAAGTTATCAGAATGAATCAGAAGGCTAGACATGCTAAGATTTTAGAATCTAGGCTAGATACTTTTCTGTTACTGTTGTTTAAGAGTCTCACTGTGTGGCCCAGGCTGGCCTCTGTCAGTCCACTGCTTCAAGCCTCCCAAGTGCCAGGTAGTGCACTACCGTGCTGGCTGACTACAGACTTTTAAATAGATTAGATAATTATATTCAAGGGTGTGAGGGTATAGTTCAGTTGACAGAGTGCCTGCCTACCGAGAACACAGCTCTGGCACGTTTATCCTCAGCATGGCATAAAACCAGGCATGGTGGTATTTGCTTGTAATCACAGTTTTTGAGAGGTGGAGGCAAGAGCATTAGAATTTCAAGGTCATTCTTGCTACGTGATGAGTCAAGGCTAGCCTAGGCTATATGACTCTGAATAAGTATATAAGTTTTTTTTAAGCTAATTATGCTTAGAATGATCCCTGTAATACTGATGGCAAAATAGAGACTGCCATAAAGGGAATCCAAACCCAAGTCCTGCTAGCTAAGCCTCTCTGCCAAGTGTGTGTGTGCATTGTTAATCCCTGAGTCTCTCCCCTGAGAGGGTGAAAAGGGAAAGTTTCTTTAAGGAACTTTTGAAATGGGCTTTATTTTTTAATTTCTCTCTCTCTCTCTCTCTCTCTCTCTCTCTCTCTCTCTCTCTCTCTCTTCAAGACAGGGTTTCTTTGGCTGTCCTAGAACTATGTAGACCAGGCTGGCCTGAAATTTACAGAGACCCACCTGCCTCTGCCTCCCAAGTACTGGGATTAAAGCCATGTGCCACCACCATCCAGCTTTTTGAATTTGTTTTCTTTTAGGGGGATGAGGATCTTTATTTTTTATTTGCTCCTTTTTCTGGGAATTGAACCCAAGGCCTTGACCGTGCTAAACAGGCACCCAGCTACAGAGCTACGGCAGCTCTTGGAGAGCAACTGTAAATATTGACTAGAAGTGTGCACATTTATGAGAAGGGAGGATGGGGAGACAGTATTACCACAAAACACATGTCCCTTTGCTTAGATCGAGTGGTCAGAAGCACATGGTAGGAAAGGGCTTGATTGCTAGAGGACCAGCAGGAATCCCAGTATTGGACGTGGGGCCCATAAAGAAGATACAGATCACTCCAGGACAGTCAGAGCCCCTCAGTAAAGCCCTGTCTCAAAACAGCCACAAACTATGGACCAGATGCTTGCTCTTCTATAGCATGCTGAGACCAAGATTTATCTCAAAATTCAGTATTACTCAGCTACTCAGCTACTTCAACTGTTTTATCATATACATATATATAATTTTATATTTATTTATTTATTTATTTTGAGACAGGGTTTTTCTGTGTAGCCCTGGCTGTCTTGAAACTCACTATGTAGACCAGGCTGGCACTGTATTCACAGAGATCCTCTTGCCTGTGCTTTACCAGTGCTGATATTAAACCACTGTTGCTGGGCAGTGGTGGTGCACGCCTTTAATCCCAGTACTTGGGAGGCAGAGGCAGGAGGATCTCTGTGAGTTTGAGGCCAGCCTGGTCTACAAGAGCGAGTTCCAGGACAAGCTCCAAAGCCACAGAGAAACCCTGTCTCGAAAAACCAAAAAAAAAAAAAAAAACCAAAAAAAAAAAAACAAATAAAAAAAGGTACACCACTATGCATGGCTCTTAAAAAATATTTTTAATTCAATTTTTAAGTTAACCTGCAAAACAATGTATTTCAGGGGGCTGGAGAGATGGTTCAGTGGCTAAGAGCACTGGTTGCTCTTTTTTAGAGGACACAGGATCAATTTTCAGCACTCACCTGGCAGCTTGCAACTGTCTGTAATTCCCATCCTAGGGGACCTGACACCCTCATACAGATATACATGCAAGCAAAAACGCCAGTGTACATAAAATAAAAGTAAATAAACAAAATTTAAAAACCAGTTTGTTTCATTATGGCATTTTCGTATATATGTGTTGTACATTGTTCTGGTTTGTATCCCCCGCCTTATTGCCCTTCCCATGCCTGTTGTCTCTTTAATAAAGACCTCTGACATTTTGATATGGGTCCCTCCCTCGTGAGACTGAGAGACAAGTGCAAAACATTAGCTCAGAAACTTGAGTAACTGTGTTGTGTCAAGGGCTGTGGGCGTGTAGCCCGAACTAGACATGTAGCATGCTTAAGGCCCTGGATCTGAACCCTGTCACTGGGGGGAAACTAGATATAGTGGCTGCAGTTGCGGTGTTGAGGAGACTTAAGCAGAAGGATTGCCTAAAGTAAGACGTCAGCCTGGGCTACTAGAGATCTTGTTTCTAAACAAAGATAATCCCATGTATGGTGACTTTGATTCACATTCAGCCTCAAAGGATTGGTGGGAGTTTGTTGTTGTTCCTTCCCAGTTTTGGGGATCCCACTGAGCTCCTCCACAGTCTAAGAAAGATTTGTAAGGACTTGTGTGGGGGGAAGATGCCTGAACTCTGCCTTCTCTCTTCTGTGTAGGGCATCATGAAGCAGCTGCCCGTCTTGGAGCCTGGAGACAAGCCCAGGAAAGCCACATGGTCTGTAAGGAAAGTTCAGACACACACAAGAGCTCGAGTTTTTATTTCATTATATGTAGTTTACTAACATATTTGCACATCACCAAGGGGGTAGCAATGAAACTGGGGTGATTAGACTCAAACTGTCTGAGGTCTTCAGAGGAAAGACAGGGGGCAATCATTATCACAGAACAGCTGCTAACTTTATTAAAACCTGTTTACCAGGAGGAATAATGCTCTGGCCATCTGGCATTCTCAGCTACAACTCCGAGGTCCTCCCCTGAGCTGTGACTCATTCTTAAGGTTTCAGGGAATTGAATGTGGATTATACTGGCTCCAGTGTGAATTGGCTGTTTGTTAAACCCTTCATTCATCACCTCCTACTGGCTAATATTGACAGCTGCTGTATAGGCTCCAGAGTCCGAAGGCCAATAGTCCCTCTGTAGTGAAGTTAGAGACAGAGCAGGTGATGGAGTCTGAGGGGCTTCCAAAATGTTGCAGAGAGGTGCAGTGTTCCCACAGGGCTCCAGGTGAGCCTCCATGCCCACTTCCATGACCTACCTCACTGCAGAGCCATCATACATGTGCTGAAGATGTGCTTTAGGGTAAAGCCCTCTAGAGAACTGGAAATGTAGCTCGATTGTAGAGCTCTGCCTAGCATATGTAATACCCCTAGTTAGATCCCCAGCACTGAAAGGCAGGAGGAAGCAGGCGCCATAATGGAGGCCCACACAACCAGGCTGTTCCTGCCTGTCCGTTCAACCGCAAATATCTTTGCTTATTCTTTCACTGTTTTATTTGCCTCATGTAGCCCAGGTTGCCTCGTAACTTTCAGCAATCCTTTCTCAGCCTCCCAAGTGCAAGATTGCAGACATAGCCACCAAGATTGACCTTGTTTTGTTCAGGGCTAGCCTAGGCAGGGGAGTAAAATGCTGTCGAGAAAAAAAAAGCAGAAAGAACTTTTATGTTAAAATTTTTCCTTGGCTGTGAAAACAATGGAAAAGATCTTCGTGAAGCTTTTGAGTGGCCCTTTTACCCTGTGGTCCTTCAGGGCTGTGAAGGCAGGCAATTCATTGTCTCATTGGCATTTTTCTAGATGTTTTCTTCTTTTCTGTCTTGTTTTGTTTTGTTTTTTTTACGGTTAGTTTTTCTTTTTTTCTCTTTTTTTATTGATATTTATTGAGCTCTACATTTTTCTCTTTCCCCTTCCCTGCCTTTCCCTCCCCTTTTCAGTCCTCCCCCGAAACCCCCATGCTCCCAATTTACTCAGGAGATATTGTCTTTTTCTACTTTCTACTTCCCATGTGGATTATATCTGTGTAAGTCTCTCTTAGTGTCCTCATTGTTGTCTAAATTCTCTGGGATTGTGGTTTGTAGGCTGGCTTTCTTTGCTTTATGCTTAAAAACCACCTATGAGTGGGCACATGTGATAATTGTCTTTCTGTGTCTGGGTTGCCTCACTCAAAATAATGTTTTCTAGCTCCATCCATTTTCCTGCAAACTTCAAGATGTCATTGTTTTTTTCTTCTGTGTAGTACTCCATTGTGTAAATGTACCACATTTTCCTTATCCATTCTTCAGTCGAGGGGCATTTAGGTTGTTTCCAGGTTCTGGCTATGACAAACAAAGCTATTATGAACATAGTTGAGCACATGTCCTTGTGGCATGATTGAGCATCCTTTGGATATATACCCAAAAGTGGTATTACTGAGTCTTGAGGAAGGTTGTTTCCTAGTTTTATGAGAAATCACCACACTGACATACAAAGGGGCTGTACCAGCTTGCATTCCCACCAGCAATGCAGAAGTGTTCCCTTTTCCCCACAACCTCTCTATCATAAGTTTTCATCAGTGTTTTTGATCTTGGCCATTCTTACAGGTGTAAGATGGAATCTCAGAGTTGTTTTGATTTGCATTTCTCTGATGGCTAAGGATGTTGAACATTTCCTTAAGTGTCTTTCAGCCATTTTAGATTCCTCTGTTGAGAGTTCTCTGTTTAGGTCTGTACTCCATTTTTTTTATTGGACTTTGTGATCTTTTGATGACCAATTTCTTGAGTTCTTTGTATATTTTGGAGATCAGACCTCTGTCTGATGTGGGGTTAGTGAAGATCTTTTCCCATTCTGTAGGCTGTCGTTTTGTCTTGTTGACCGTGTCCTTTGCTTACAGAAGCTTTTCAGTTTCAGGAGGTCCCATTTATTAATTGCTTCTCTCAGTGTCTGTGCTATCAGGGTTGTACTTAAGAAGTGGTTTCCTGTGCCAATGTGTTCAAGTGTACTTCCCACTTTCTCTTTTATGAGGTTCAGTGTGGCTGGCTTTATGTTGAGGTCTTTGATCCATCTGGACTTGAGTTTTGTGCATGGTGATAGATATGGGTCTATTTTCATTCTTCTATATGTTGATATCCAGTATGCCAGCACCATTTGCTAAATATGCTTTCTTTTTTCATTTGATATTTTTTGCTTCTTTGTCAAAAATTAGGTGTTTGAAGGTGTATGGATTAATATCCAGGTTTTCGATTCAGCTCCATTGGTCCTCCTGTCTGTTCTTATGCCAATACCAGGCTATTTTCAGTACTGTAGCTATATAGTAGAGTTTGAAGTCAGGGATTGTGATGCCTCCAGAAGTTCTTTTATTGTACAGGATTGTTTTTGGCTATCCTGGGTTTTTTGCTCTTCCATATGAAGTTGAGTACCATTCTTTTGAGGTCTTTGAAGACTTTTGCTGGGATTTTGATGGGTATTGCGTTGAATCTGTGGTTTTTGTTTTTTGAGACAAGGTTTCTCTGGGTGACTTTGGCTGTCCTGGAACTCACTCTGTAGACCAGGCTGCATTTGAACTCACAGAGCTCTGCCTGCTTCTACCTCTCAAGTGCTGGGATTAAAGGCATGAGCTGCCACCACCTGACTTCTGTTCTTGAATATAATGCTCATATGCTTAATTTTTTTACACCTCTGTTCCTCCATTGTTAAACTAAAACTACACTAATGGTACTTTTGACTAGTGAGCACCCATAAGGTGATGTGAAGCCAGGGTTGCGGCTCTGTGAGCAGAGTGAGTGCATGGGGCACTGTTAGCAATCCTTCCGCTGATGGGATACACAAGTCTGAATGTCAGGACAGATCTGAGCAAGGAGGAAAGACCCCAGAATCACTGATAATGACAGAGATGGACCTCCATAGAAACCACCAGGACAGATAAAATGAGTCAGGAAAGCAAGCACAGACTGAGGAGAAGGACTCTAGGACACTGAGAGTTCCAAGGGGCTGGTGGGAGAGGGATCAGAGAGGAAAGGAAGTATCTGCCAGAGGTGAACAGACACCAAGGGGAAAAGCTGTGGAGAATCCAGGTTCTGGGAAAGCTGCAGGGAAGTGGAAGGGGTTAGAGTCCCAGAATCAAAGAGCTCAAATAAGGCAGGACTCGTAAAGAGCCAGGAACTATTCTTATTTATTGTGTGCCTCGGCACACACCTGTAATCCCACATTTGGGAGATGGGGGACAGGACCATCAGGAACTTAAGGTCCTCCTGGGCTCGCTGGAGTCCTAAGGCCAGCCTAGACCACATGAGACCCTGTCTCAAACTAAATTTTGGTTCATTTGTTTCCAACCTGGAAGCTTGAGTTATATATATATATATAACTCTCTCTCTCTCTCTCTCTCTCTCTCTCTATATATATATATATATATATATATATATATATATATATATATAAATCTGTTAAAATCAAAATAAATGTATCAGGGAATGCCTAATCCTATATTTCAGCTTGTGAGTGCTAGGTTTAGGTTCCATTTGGTTGAGATTGTCAAGCCTGGAAAGGCTCTTAATAAGTCTGTCTAAACCCACAGACCAGGATAATACCATCCTGATGGTGCCAAGGCACACCGGTGGACATCTCTCGTGTCAGTTCCCCTGTCTACCACAGAGCCCCATGGGAGTCAAACGTCCAGCCAAAGTTGAAAAGCCAGAGACCGAGCAAAGGGGAGGTACTGTCGTTGGTCAGGATATGACTTTGCTGGATACAACTGAGATATCAGTGTGAAGCCAGGGAGACAGCTCAGCAGGTGAAGGCACTTGCCCAGCAAGCCTGGCCACTTCGGTTCAGTCTCAGGGACCCACATAAAGGTAGAAGGCGAGAACCTGCTCTATGGAGTTTCCCTGTTATCGCAACACCTGCACCATGGCACTTCCGCACACGTCACGCGTGTGCTCACGTACAATAGCAACAATTAAGGTCTACGGCATCAGCGTGTGTACCTTTCATCCTGGTGACCGTGTTGTGGGGCATGGAAGAGTATCCTCACACAGGCCTCCTGAATTTATCTTCCCTTCGGCAGGTACACCCTGACTCTCCCTGGAGACAAGCCCTGCCCTCGTGTTGGTCACAGCTGCTCATATTTACCCCCAGCTGGTGATGCCCAGAGAGGGAAGGTCTGCATCGTAGGGGGAGCAAATCCAAACCAAAGCTTCTCAGATGTGCACACCATGGACTTGGGTAAGATCAACGCTCCAGAGCGTTCCTAGAAATACTGGTTCTGCTGGATGTGGTGGCACACGGCTTCAAAGCCAGAACCAGAGAGGCAGAGGCAAGACAACCCCGGGAGTTCGAAGCCAGCCTGCTCTGTTTAGCAAGTTCCAGGCCAGGAAAACATAGACTCTGTCTCAAAATAATAATGATAATTGTAATAATAGTAGTACCAACTCACACCAGACACAGGGTTTTCCTCTTAGAGAGAGAAATATCTTCCCTGGCCCCTAAATAAGGTCTCAGCTGACCTCTAACACATACCCACCTGTGCAGTACATCCTTGTTTGGGAAGAGTCTGTTGAGCCCTAGCAATCTAGAAATTGGTTATTTATTAACTGTTCTAGGAAGCACCAATGACCCTCATTTCTCCTCTGTCTCTTGTCCGCTCTCTGATTGGTCATCAAGTCCTGACTTTCTCTGTCTTCCTCTGTCCCTTTCTGTAATCCACACTACTGCTGTCTTCCAGCTAGGCTTGGAATCATTTTCACTCCAGTCTCCTTGCTTCCACAGTGACTCACTGTGCAGAGCATATTCCACACCCACTCAGAAAGTGTTGTGCTTTGGTTTGGGGGAGTGTTACTTAGTTTTGAAGCAGTCTCATATAGCTCAGACTGGCCTTGAACTTACTGTGTAGCTGAGAATGACCTTGAACTTCTGATTCTCTTCCTTTGCCTCTCAAGTGGCTACTGTTATATATCGGTGCCGCTTCACCAGGTCTGTGTAAGCTGATGTGCAAACCCTGGCTTCCATGCACACACTCCCATCTCCCCTTCACAGGTCTTAGTGCACATAGTTTAAGGTCCTTGGAGGCAGAGAGTGAGACTTTTACTCATAAGTATATCCCCAGCCACTTCCAGAGCATGAAGCCAGAGCAAGCACTTTGTATTTCGATGAATGAATGGATGAATGGATGAATGGATGAATGAATGAATGAATGAACGAAGCTGTGAACAAATTACTACATGCTATATTACTATACAAAAGGCGGAAGTTGAAAATTGATGACCTACATCTGTGTTTGGCAATGGCCATGTAACATTTCCATTATAATATATATACACATGCATATATACATTATACACACACACACACATACACACACATATGTATATTAGTTTTTTGAGATCCGGTTTCTCTATTTATGTCTGGCTATCCTGGATGTGTAGATGAGGCTGGTTTTGGACTCACAGAGATGTACCTGCCTCAGCCTCCCAAGTGTTAGGAGCTGGCATTAAAGCTGTGTACTAGCATACCCAGTCCAAGTATTAATATTCTTATTACATTTATTATTTGGTACATGTGCATAGCACACATAGAGATTAGAGGACAACTTTGTAAAGTTTTTGAAGATTTGTTTTATTATTATTACTATTTATTTATTCATCTTAGTTTTGGGGACAATGTTTCTTTATGTAGCCTTGGCTATCTTGGCACTTGCTTTGTAGACCAAACTGTGTTTTGTTTGTTTGTTTGTTTGTTTTTTTAGCAAAGATGATTGGCTTAAGGAATTATTTTAAGAAATATATTTCTATGTGTATTAGTATTACACATGTATGTGTATGCACCATAGAAGGAGTTGGAGCCATTAGAACTGGAGTTACAGAGAGTTTTGAACTACTGTGGTGCTAGGAACTGAACCTGGGCATTCTGCAGTAACCACTCTTAATTGCTGAGCCATTAACCCAGCCCATTATCCTACTATTTCTAATGTGTGTGTGTGGAGGTCTGTGTGTGGGTATATGCGTGTAAGTGCCAATGCCCACAGAAGCCAGAAACATAGGATCTCCTAGAGTTGGAATTATACGGATGATGGGAATTGAACTTGGGTCCTCTGTAAGATTAGCAAGATTAGTTAAGAGGGCCCTTAACAACTGAGCCCTCTCTTCAGCCCCAACTATATCAGTTTTTACATGCACACTTGATTTGTGAATGACTCGAGATTAAAATAACAGAAATGAAGCTGGCAAGATGGCTTAGTGTGTAAAAGTACCTGCTGCCCAGCCTCATCTGAGTCTGACCCCTGAAACCCACATGGTGGAAAGAGGAAAGTTAACTCTCAAATACTGTTCTCTGACCTCCATGCAGCTGCTGTGGCACAAATGTGTATGCACTTACATTTGCGTAAGAAACAGAATATAATTAGAAAATTCTGAATTGCCATGGTTGGCCTTCTCAGTAATTTTAGGAGGTCTGACACCTACATGGCAGTAGTAGACCTGGAGTGTCACCTATTGACAAGGCTCCACCCACGGAGTCTCTGTTTGTACTGTCCAGGCCCTTGAATCTCTACCCCCAGCACTAGGCATAGGTACCTTGAATCCCTTTCAGCCCTCAAGGGGCTTATCTTCTACCTCAGTTAGGTTGTAACTACCTGTTTGTGACAGCATCTTCCTATGCAGTCCATTCTAGCCTGGGAGTCTCTGGGTAGCCAGGAAGACCACAAACTCACAACCCTTCTGCCTCCACTTCCAAGTACTGGGGTCCTGAACCACCATACCTGCTTTAGTTATATCTTTATCGCAAGTTATCAGTGCCGTGGTGACCTTAGCAAGGCCCTTTGGACCACAGTACCCTGTTACATAGAGATTACCAACCGGCTTCCTTTGCAGTTGTGGTTAGTGCGAACAGCAGCATGGTACTTGTAAGGTCCTAGTTTATTGCTTTGCTAGCTAAAAGAATGGGTTGATTTAGACGTCATTTCTGTTTGCCCAGAGACCATTTAGTCGGGCCACTTAAAATGGGGAGTCCAGGAGATTGAGATCTATAGCAATACTAGGAGTGTTTCTCAGACTCTAAGGACAAAAACCAGCAGCCCAGGCTGCAGAGAGAGTGGAAACTGGCTCCAAGTGGGCCATCTGAGTCAGGCAGCTCCCTCTGGCCCCGTTAGTCACAACTAGAAAGTTAGTGTTCGGCGCATGTCGCCTGGACTCTGGGAGCAAGAGCAGAGATGGTTTCTATCACAAAGTGTTCGTGGCCAGGCGGGCAGCCTGCCAGCGTGTACTGGAGAACATTTCAGTTTGGGCAAGTTCCCTTTAAGGACTTGACAATGAGTCACTTATGATTTTACCTCTCACTCCTGAAGTTTGTCAACCAGCATTACCAGTTACAGCCCCAGCCTAAGGACCGGTCGATGTTTTCTAGGGACGCAACAGTGGGACACGGCCACCAGTGAAGGTCTCTTGCCTCGGTATGAGCATGCCAGTTTCATTCCCTCCTGCACACCTCACAGCATCTGGGTGTTTGGGGGTGCAGACCAGTCAGGAAATCGAAATTGTCTGCAAGTCCTGAATCCTGGTGAGTAGACAGAGGTTGTTTTCTTTTTTATCATGCACATGTAGATGCATTTATATTACGGTACATTTGAATTGCTCTAATTAACCTATTTTACTTTGCTGACCTTATGGAAATAGGAATTTATAGGGTTTTTTTTTACATTTTAAAATATGTATGTGTGTGTGTGTGTGTGCGCGCATGAGAGAAAGATCATACACACTGAGTAGTGTACATGTGGACATCAGTGCCTCTTTTTACCGTGTGCGTTGGTCCCAGGGGCAAACCACCCGGCTAGCCCAGGACACATGACCTGCTCTCAAGTGATGGAATTATAGAGATGTGCCCTTACAGGACTGAATTTTCTTTTGTGTCAAGTATTGACATTTCTTTGTAGTATTTGAAAACCATCTTCTTAGATGTCTGTTTGATTGGTTTGAATGTTTGTTATCTTCCCTGCCCTCCCTCTCTGGAATGTAAATGCTTTTTTAAAAAAATACATTTTATTTTGTTTTTCAGACAGGGTTTCTCTGTGTAGCCCTGACTGACTGTCCTGGAACTCGCTCTGTAGACTAGGTTGGCCTTAAACTTAGAGATCCACCTGCCTCTGCCTCCTAACTGCTGGGATTAAAGATGTGTAACATCACCACTGGCTAAAACATTTTATTTTTTAATTTTATGTGTATGCAGAACTTCCTTCCTTCTTTCCCTCCCACCCTTCCTCTCTCCACCTTCCTTCCTTACTTCTCTTTCTTTCTTTTTTTTTTTTTGACATGGTCTCACTCTGTAGCCCTGGCTGGTCTGGAACTCTTTATGTAAACCAGACTGGCTTGAATCAGAAATGCACCTGCCTCTGCCTTGCAAGTACCGGGATTAAAGGCAAGCATCACCATCGTGGCTGAAATGTAAATGCTTTGAGGATAAGGGTTAGGTCATTGTTCCCAGGGTCCAGAACACAATCGGATATAGAGTAGACAGCCCCGCAGCCTCCTGGTCTGTCTGGAACACCACCATAGAGTATAATGGGTAAGCTGGGTCTGGGGGGGACAGTCCTAATAGCCCAGCAGCTTGGGAGACCGAGGCAGAAGGATCACGAGTTCAGGGCATTCTGGGCGAGAATCTGATGGTTGGCAGTTCAGATCGCCAGAGTGTATGCAGTAATAGAGTGCTTGCCTGGCATGTGTGGATTTCTTGGTTAGATTCCCAAAACGTGGGAAAGTAGTAGTTCAGGTCAGAATCTATGCTTTGCTATACACTGTTCATGATGTTAACCCCATGTCCTTGGGCAAAACTTCTCTACCTCAGTTTTCTTTTCTTTCCTCCCTTGTGAACTTGTTAAAGATTTGAACGAGCAGCTAACACTCTCTGAAGAGTGGAAATCAGTTCTGAAAGTCCACCTTTAAAAAGATGGTGGGGTGTGTGTGCGTGTGCACTCATGGTGTGTGTGTGTATATATGCCTGCATGCATATGTGCAGGTTTGTGCATGTGCATATTTGCGCATGTGTGTGTGCATGTGTGCATGCATATGTGCGTGTGTGTAACACCCAATTCTGTGTTACCCTCTCGGTACAGTTCGTGCGCCACTGTACAATACGCGAGTTGGGCAAGGGCCTGGAGATTGAAAGAACACACAAGAGACCTGCGTCATTCAAAAGATCAGCCGAATTTATTCAACCTTGGGGAAATCCTAATACACCTCACTGCTATACAAGAATTTCCGCCCAAGCAGGTGGGAAATTACCACACCAAAGATGGAGTAAACAATGCCTTATAGCTAATAACCAGGCAGGGCGGAGGAAGCACAGGAACAAACTGAACATTTTAGCTGGCTGACCAGAAACTGTCCTCAAGATGCAGCCCAGGAGCAGGGGCAGACCAGGGTCCTACACGTGTGTGCGTGTGCTCTACAGCTTTATAGCCCAGGCCTTCCGCCTCAGCTTCACAAGTGCCAAGTTCACACGTCATTTGCTAGGACCCTGTTTTTTTGACTCTAGGTAATAACATTTATTTAAAAACAAAACAAAAAACCCACAGTGGTGATATAATCCCAGCATTCTGAAGTCAGAGGCAAGCAGATCCTGCAAACTTGAGGCCAACTAAGCCTACGTAGCAATTCCAGGCCAGCCGGGGCTATGGAGTGAAACCCTGTCTCAATACAAAACAACAGCAAAAGCAAAACAGTGGAACTTTGGAAGCTTCTGTCAGAAAAATTGATTTTATTTTATTTTTTGTGAAATATTCCTTCTCACTGTATGAATATATGTCATTGTGATTGGTTTAATAAAGAAACTGCCTACAGCTAGGCAGGAGAGCCAGACTTAAGAGAACGCTGGGAGGAAGGAAGAGGAGTCCGAAGAGTTGCCAGCCAGACTCGGAAGAATCAACATGAACAGTACACAGATGAGGGAAATGAGCCTCAGGCAGCACACAGATGAATAGAAATGGGTGAATCCAATCTATAAGAGCTTGTTAAACACAACTTTAAGCTATCGGCTGAGCATGTATAATTAATAATAAGTCTCTGTGTGGTTATTTGGAACTGACAGGACAGAAAAGCCACCTACATTTTTTATTTGTTTTGTTTGTTTTTGCTGATAGAGTCTTGCTAGAGAGTGCAGGCTCTTAGACTTCCTGCCTCGTTCTCCCAAGTGCTGCAGTTACAAGCTTGAGTCACTACATCCAAGAGTCAGTTTCTGTGATTCAAGCCCTGCAGCTCTAGAGAGGGCTCATTTCGCTCTGATGTAGGCTGAGGCCTGTTCCTTCTGCGCCTTCTTGTTTGGCTCCCACATGTATTGTATATGCCTGGTGTAGCTTTTGGTATGTTTTATGCAGATCTTTTGCAAGAGAGGCACGGAGGTTTTCTAACAGGAAATCCTACTCAGTTGTGGTGCGAGTAGTGTGGGAGTCTGACAGACCAGGTTCAAGGCTGTTTCCTCTCTGGTCTTCTGGCTCGTCGCACCTTGACTGTCTCCTCCAGCCTGCCTAGCTACTGGCCTTTCAGCTCGTTACTAAACCAATCACAGTAATACATCTCCACACAGTGCACAAATACCCCACACCAGCTTGGGCCCACCACCCTGCAGAGAGGGTGCTGCCTGAGAAGGTGCTGAATTCCTATGACATTCATGGTTTCTTTCCTTCCTTCCTTCCTTCCTTATTTCCTTCCTTCCTTCCTTCTTTCCTTCCTTCCTTCCTTCCTTCCTTTTAAAAATCTGCTTATTATGTATACGATATTCTGCCTGCTTGTATGCCTGCAGATAAGAAGAGGGTACCAGATCTTAATACAGATGGTTTTGAGCCACCATGTGGTTGCTGGGAATTGAACTTAGGGTCTCTGGAAGAGCAGCCAGTGCTCTTAGCCTCTGAGCCATCTCCCCAGCCCAATTTACTTTTTATTTTCAAAGGAAAGAAACTCTGTGCATCCCCCATGTGATGACATACATTGTTTGTTTTCAAGACAGAATGGTAGAAAAAGCACAGACCATAGTGTTATTAAAACTGTTCATACTGGGACTGGAAAGATGGCTCAATGGTTAAGAGCACTGGCTGCTCTTCCAGAAGATCTGGGTTCAATTCCCAGCAACCACATGGTGACTCATAACTATCTATGGTGGGATCTGATGCCCTCTCCTGGCGTAAAGGTGTACATGCAGACAGAGCACTCGTATACATGAAATAAATTTTTAAAAAACAAAACTGTCCAAACTGGGGCTGGAGTTCAGTGCACTGGCTGTTCTGATAGGGGACCCAGGTTTGATCCTCAGCGCCCACATTGAGGCTCACAACTGTCTAACTCCAGCCCCGATCTGATGCTCTCTGGCCTTCCTGAGCACTAGGCATGGGGTACAGATACAGATCCAGGCAAAACAGCCATACATGTAAAAATAAAATAAATATGAAAAAGTGTGTCTAGAGCCTAGCAGCCGTTTGCTTGCCAGGACAGCTCAACAAGGAACAATGTAGCTTGGCCTCAGCCTCCTCTGAGAAGGGAGAAACTGACATTTATTTGCCGTTCGTTATTCAGTAGGATTACTGTCAGTGCCTCTGAAGCTGCAGTGATATTGTCTATTTTCTTTCTTTTTTTTTTTAAGTGTATTTTATGTAACGAGTACTGTGTATCTACATGTATGCTTGCCTGCCAGAACAGGGCATGAAATTCATTACAGATGGTTGTGAGCCACCATGTGAATGCTGGGAATTGAACTCAAGACCTCTGGAAAAGCAACTTTAACCTTTGAGCCATCTTTCCAGCCAGTCTTTCTTAAGCCGTGTATTTTGGGAAACTTGGCACATCTGTGCTGCCATAGTGGGGATGGGTTTTAGCAGATGCAGGGCTCCTGGATGCAAAGGCAGAGCTGTCAGCAGAGTGGAAGGGCTCAGATATGGCACTGACCTCACTCCTCCTTGAACTTATGGCTCTCAGGTTTGGGGCATTTGGTCTGTCTGAACAACCTCTGATCATCCTATTCTTCCTTAGCATTGGGGAGTATGAGCTCTCTACCTAAAGTTGTGCTGTGCCGTGCCGTGCCGTGCCGTGCCGTGCCGGGCCGTACTGTGTTCCTTAGAGACTAGGGTACCAAGGTGCCCCTGTGAGGCGCAACCAGAGTCGCAGACCTGCAGATGTGCATCAGTGGTAGAAGGCAAGCCCAGCAGGTCTTGGGTACCCTAGCATCTCAGAAAATTAACAGTAAGTCAGAAACCCCTCAGCCAAGATCTTGTTTCTTTTCTCTCTGGACTAGAAACCAGGACTTGGACTACACCAAAAGTGAGCAGCCCCCCACCATCCCCAAGAACATTCCACACATCAGCAGCAGCTATTGGGAACCAGCTGTATGTCTTTGGGGGAGGAGAGAGAGGTGCCCAGCCCGTACAGGATGTGACGCTGCATGTGTTTGACGCAAGTATGGACTGGGGATGTGGGGGTCGTGGGGCTGCTTACCTGGCCAGGGCCACCTCAGCCTCCATTATCTCTGCTACAGGAAACAGGGTCTTGAGAAAAGATTTTGAGCTCAGTAGATTACTTGCCTAGCATACGCCAATCTCCACACACATTTCATCACTAGCCCTAGACAAACCAAGCATGATGACAGATGTGTGTCTGTAATCCCAATAGGTGAGATCAGACCTAGCTGAGGATACATGAAACCTGCCAATAAATAAATAAATAAATAATAAATCTTGGTGGGTTGGTGCACACCTTTAATCCCAGCACTACCAGGCAGAAGCGGCAGACCTGTGTGAGTTTGAGGTCACCTTGATGGTCATCTTGATCTCTATGGTTCCAGGCCAGCCACAGCTACATAGTGAGACCCTGTCTCAAAAAACAAACAATGACTAAAATTGATGGTGACTCTGGGCTGGATGTAGCTCAGTGGTAAAGCCCGTGCTCAGTGTGTGCAAGAGCTCAGTGTGTGCACGGCCCTGCACGTGCTCAGTGTGTGCACAAGCTCAGTGTGTGCACGAGCTCAGTGTGTGCACGGCCCTGTATGTGCTCAGTCTGTGTACGACCCTGTACATGCGCAGTATGTGCACATGCTCAGTGTGTGCACGGCCCTGCACGTGCTCAGTGTGTGCACGGCCCTGCACGTGCTCAGTGTGTGCATGTGCTCAATATGTGCATGACCCTGCACTTGATTTTCTGCACCTGTCAAAAGCAAACAAGAGAGCAAAAGAGAAAAACAGAACAACTACAAAGACTTTTCACAGAAGAAGCACACACCTTTATTTTAACCTTGGAGTAGTTCTGGGTTAAAGCTAGGACATATTTTTCTTTTTTCTATTTTGGTTTTCCAAGACAGGGTTTCTCTGTAGCTTTGGAGCCTGTTCTGGAACTAGCTCTGTAGACTTGGCTGGCCTAGAACTCACAGAGATCCACCTGCCTCTGCCTCCTGAGTCCTGGGATTAAAGGCGTGCACTACCACTATCCAGCTAAGGGACATATTTTTCCAATCCAAAGCAAAAAATGACTTCCTAATACCTAATACCCAGACTGTAGAGCAGGCCTGCTAGGTTATTGCTTTGTAGTCTCTATCCCTGGAAGTGTTTAAGTAGAGGTTGGATAGTCGGATTGAGATCTACTTGGCTGATAAGTCAGAGGGAAGATTTCTTTTTCTTTCTTTCTTTTAATAATTTTTCTTTTTTTATTGTTTTTATTGTGCTATACACTTCTCCACTCCTCTCCCTTCCTCCCATCTACCCTTCTACGCTCTCCTATGACCACCAGGCTCCCAATTTACTCAGGAAATCTTGTCTTTATCTCTTTCCTACCTATTTAGATCCCCACGTCTCTCTCAGAGTCAGAGGAAGGATTTCAAGGTCACTTCCTTCCTGTAGCATCTTTGCACTGGGAGGTGCTGAAGAGGCTTGCCACATAGTATCAATGCATTCACTTTTGTAGGCACTTTGACCTGGTCTCAACCAGAGACACACGGAAGACCTCCATCTCCCCGGCATGGCCATGTGATGGTGGCAGCAGGGACAAAACTCTTTATCCACGGAGGCTTGGCAGGGGACAAGTTCTTTGATGATCTCCATTGCATTGATACAAGTAAGTATGTTAGAGGACCAGGGGATTTGTGTTCAAAATTCTTTAAAATGTGCTTGGAAAGAATTCAACTTTGCTCTGATGTGTTGATAACTTGAGCAGCTGTCAGAGTCTTTCCTAGATTCCATGAAGCATAGCCTGAGTACTAAGGAATGCAAAGCTGGGGAGCTAGCTCAGCCGTGACACCGGCTGCACTTTCCAGAGGATCTGGGTTGGGGGCCACTACCCACACAGCTGCATCTGCAGCCCCACAGTCTGTCACCCTTTCTGTCCTCCACAGGCAGAGAGAACACTGTATACTGTAAATAAATGAATTAGAAAGGCAGATAGATAGACCGACAGACAGACAGATCTGAAGAAAAGGAGGAAGAAGAAAAATATTATTAACAATTTGATTAGAGAAATGGCTCATCTGGGTGGTGGTACCACATGCCTTTAATCCCAGCACTTGGGCGGCAGAGGCAGGAGGATCTCTGTGAGTTTGAGGTCAGCCTGGTCTACAGAGCTAGTTCTAGGAGTGATGTGGGAAGTCCTTTTGTATATGTGTTACTTTTATTAGTTTAGTTAATGAATAAAGCTGTTTCGGCCTATGGCTTAGCAGAGTAGAGCCAGGTGGGGAAATCTGAACAGAGATATGGAGAGAGTAGGCAAAGTCAGTGTAGCTGCTGAAGGAGGCAGACACCATGGAGCTGCCCAAGAAGCAAGAGGTAACAAACCATGAGCCTTGTGATAAAATATAATAAAAATGGGTTAATTTAAGATATAAAAACTAGATGAAAATGCGCGTGGGCCATTGGCCAAACAGTGTTGTAATTAATATAGTTTCCGTGTGATTATTTGGGTCTCAGTGGCCGGGAAATGAACGAGTAGTCTCCACCATAGGACAGCTAGGACTGTTCCCGGGTTTCAAGAAACCCTGTCTCGAAACAAAACAAAACAAGGAGAGAGAGGGAAACGGCTCAGTAGTTAAATACTGCTCTTACAGAATACCCAAATTCAATTCCCAGCACTAACTGGTCTCAGTTGACCCCTGCACATCCCCATGCATACACATACACACACATGTACATAATTAAAAATAAGAAATTTTTAGCTAGGCGGTGGTGGTGCACACCTTTAATCACAATACTTGGGAGTCAGAGGGCAGGTAGATCTCTGCAAGTTAAACACAAACCTGAACTACAGCTTGAGTTCCAGGACAGCCAGGGCTACATAGAGAAACCCTGTTTTGTCAAAACCAGAAAACAGGGCTGGAGAGATGACTCAGCAGTTAAGAACACTGTCTGCTCTTCCAGAGGTCCTGAGTTCAATTCCCAGCAACCACATAGTGGTTCACAACCATCTGGTGCCCTCCTCTGTCGTGCAGGCATACATGAAGACAGAACACTATATAATAATAGTAATAATAATAATAAAATCATTAAAAGAAAAAAACAAAATGAAATATTCTATATATCTGGGTGTTTTTCGTGCATATATGTCTGTGTACTTACCATGTGTACATAATAGGGGCCAGAAGAGGGCATTGGATTCCCTGGGACTGGAGTTACAAGTGGTTGTGGGTGCTGGGAATTAAACCTAGAAAGAACTTCTAGAAGAGCCAAGGCATCTCTCTAGCCCCCAAATACATCTTCTTAAATTTTTTGTTCACTTTTTTTTTTTTTTAAAAAATTTCTAGCCGGGCAGTGGTGGCGCACGCCTTTAATCCCAGCACTCGGGAGGCAGAGGCAGGTGGATATCTGTGAGTTCGAGGCCAGCCTGGTCTACAAGAGCTAGTTCCAGGACAGGCTTCAGAGCTACAGAGAAACCTTGTCTTGAAACGCCAAAGGAAAAAAAAAGAAATTTCTGAGACAGGGTCACAATTGGCTTGCCAAGACCAAGATGACCTTGAACTCCTAGAGACCCAAGCCTCAGCTCCCAAGTGCTGGGATTAAAGGTGTGTGCCACCACACCCGACTATGGCTCTTTAAAAAAATAAATAAATAGTGTCGCAGGGTGGTGGTGGTGGTGCATGCCTTTAACCTACGGATCTTTGTGAGTTCGAGGCCAGCCTGGTCTACAAAGTGAGCTCCAGGACAGCTAGGGCTGTCACAGAGGAACCCTGTCCTGAAAAACAAACAAACAAAAAACCTAAATAAAAACAAGTACAATCCTTCCTAAACACCTAGTGTGTGTGTAGGCACCCAGCCCTCTCCATCGTGCCTTCCTACATTTCCTGTCCCAGCTAGAGCGCTTGAGGCTTTGGCTCCTGCTCCATTTCTGGTCCAGCTAATGGAGGTGAATGACCAGAGCTGCATGTTTGCTGGGCTGCCTGGTCAAAAGGAAAGCTAGAGAGAATTTAAAGACTGTCCCACCTCCGAAGGTGAGACGCTCCTGCATCTTTCTGGCTGTGAGCTCCGCGGGCGGGGACTTCCTCTTTCCTTTGTGTATTTCAAGCACTTAATGCGGTCGCCCGGGGAGCGGGTGATCACTTGTCTACTCTTGGAAGGCTGGATGAATAAATGAGCAAAGTCTGCCTGGCTCTAGACTGCTGAGCAAAGGGATGATGGGCAGAAGTCACAAGAACACCCGTGCAGAAGATTTGAGTCCTTACAAAGCACTTTGACTCCCGGAAGCAGGCTCACTAGCTGGAATCCCTCTATTAGCTACCATCAGGGCTTTCTCTTCCTTTTTTTTTTTTTTGAGATAGAGTCAGGCTGTGCAGTCCAACATCTTTGGTCTGCTGAATTCAAAGAGACATTTGCTCCTGTGCAGTTTCAAATAGGACGGCATTTGTTCTTGTTTTGAGAAAAGGTCTCACTGTTTCAAATAGGACGGCATTTGTTCTTGTTTTGAGAAAAGGTCTCACTGTGTAGTTCTGGCTGTCCTGGAACTCTCTGTAGACCAGGCTGTCCTCGAACTCACAAAGATCCGCCTGCCTCTGAATGCTGGGGTTAAAGGTGTGCGCCATCATGTTTGGCCTGATATATTTTCCTGTGCTGAGGAAGTACAGTCTTCTGCTCTACAACCCAGCGGTGTGTATGTACTTCACTTCCGTGCTCCTCTGAAAACATGCAGACATCTTTGCTTGTTTGGTTTGGTTTTGGTTTTTTTTCGAGACAAGGTTTCTCTGTAGCTTTGGCGCCTGTCCTGGAACTAGCTCTTGTAGACCAGGCTGGCCTCGAACTCACAGAGATCCGCCTGCCTCTGCCTCCCGAGTGCTGGGATTAAAGGCGTGCGCCACCACCGCCCGGCACGCAGGCATCTTTGTAAAAGTAGTGTTGGGAGTAAGTGCTGGGCTGCTCTGGAGGTCTCTGTCCTCCTCTCGCCTGCGTGCTCGTCCCTATGAAGAAAGGTTGTAGACAGAAGTGATAACAACTCAAAGGGCTCAACAGGAGCTTGCGAGTCGTAGCCAGCACTCAGAGGTGCTGTTGGAGGGGCCGGAGAGATAACTTGGCATCTTCCAGAGGACCTGTGTTTGATTCCCGGAACCCACACGGCAGCTCACAGCCAGTGTAATCTCAGTCCAAGGCATGAAAAACCCTCCTCTGGCCTCCATGGGCACCATGCATGCATGTGGTACACAGACAAACATGTGAGCAAAACATATATATGCACTTATGAACATGTGTGCCTGAATATTTATATACATGCACATGCACACACAACCTTACCTATCTGGACAGTGAATAATGATATCTCAGCTTTGGATGACCCTCAGTAATCATACTGCAAACTGTAGCAGGTAATTTGAAATCCCATGTTAACTCATGTGCAAACCCTTTCTTGTGACAGGTAATATGAAATGGCAGACGCTTAGTCCCACGGGGGCTGTTCCGTCAGGCTGTGCTGCTCACGCTGCCGTGGCTGTAGGAAAGCATGTATATGTGTTTGGAGGGATGACTCCCACTGGAGCACTGAACACAATGTATAAGTATCACACAGGTGAGCAGGGTCACTTCTGATCGTTAAACAAACACAAACGTTCTTTGAAAAGTTATGCAGAATTTTGTTGGGCCATGGTGACACACACTTTTAATCCCTGCACTCAAGAGGCAGAGGCAGGCAGAGCTCTGTGAGTTCAAGGCCAGCCTGCTCTACAGAGTGAGTTCCAGAGTTCCAGGACAACCAGAGCTGCACAGAGAAATCCTGCCTCGACAAAAAAAAAAAAAAAAACACAAAACCCCACAGAAAAACAAGGTCTCTTTGTGCACCCCAGCTAGTCTGAAAATGGCAGTAATTCTCCTGCCGTGCCTCCTGAGCACTGTTATTACAGATGCGCACTATCTGGCCCAGTCTGTTTCCCCCTTTATTTCCTCTTTTTGGGTTGACTAGTGCAGGAAATCACTGACTGTCTCTGTCCCCCTTCCATAGAAAACCAGCACTGGACCGCACTTCAGTTTGATACTTTCCTACCCCCTGGACGCCTGGACCACTCCATGTGTGTCATCCCATGGCCAGTGGTGTCCACTTCCGAGAACGAAGATTCAGATTCTCTCATCCTCAGCTGTGAAGTTGAGAAAGGGGGTGCTGCTGACAAACAAGTGACTCGGGGTGGTGGGTCAACTGAGGAAAATCAGACTCACACGCTGCTCTGTTTTGTCTTTGGTGGGATGAATACAGAAGGGGAGATCTTTGACGATTGCATTGTGACCGTAGTTGACTAATAAAACCCACGTTTTTATTACTTGTTAGTTTTTACAAAAGCAAAGGCTCTTTGAGTCATGCTGCCAAACACTCTTTACAATGTATTCTCTTAACCAAGAGGATGGGACGGGACGATGTGCACTTCTAGTTACACGATGGAGTAGAGGCAGAAGGGTCACCCTCAGCTACACAGTAGATTGGAGGCCAGCCTGGGCCACACAACATGGATGCTGTCTCCAAAAAGAAAAAAAGACTTTAAAATGGCGCAGCAGATAAAGGCACTTACCCCTTAACCTGATGACCTGAGTTCAATCCCAGGAAATCACATGATGGAGAACCCACTCCTAGAAGTTCTCTGACTTCTACATGCTGCTGTGACAGTATGTTCACTCACATACTGGGTGGGTAGGTGGGTGGAAGGATGGATGGAAAGATGGAAGGAAAGATTGAGTGGATGGGTGGATAGAAGGGTGGGTGGGTGATTAGAAGGATGGGTGGATGGAAGGGTAGGGGGTGGGTGGATGGAAGGAAAGATGGATGGTTGAATGGTTCATTTTTCTTAATAAAAAAAATTTCCAACATGTGTGCTGCATGCCTTTAATCCTAGCACTTGGGAGGCAGAGGCAGGTGATCTGAGTTCAAGACCAGCCTGGTTTACAGAATGAGTTCCAGGACAGCCACAGCTGTTATATAGAGAAACCAGTCTTGAAAAGCAAAATAAAGATTTGTTGTTCCTCAAAAACACCAATAGACAAATCTTTGGGCAGATCTGGGGTTTAAGTCTGTGAGCCAAAGCTCACAGTTAAATGTCAAATGTTAAAATTGGCCTTGTTTGCTTCATGCTGGAATATATGTGTAATCTCCATCTTGCACTTTTTTAACTGGATAGTCCAGTGCAAACAATTCCATTATAAAGTTTTACCAGCAATGAAATCTGTAGATACCCAAACTAGGTACTGGAGTAGATATTTATCAGTTGGAATCTTTTTAATGTGCATTAGTCATTAGAAAGAAGTGCAGAAAGGGGCTGCAGATAGCTCAGTTTAGAGCATTGCTTTAACTGAGGACCCATATGGTAGCTGACACCTGTCTCTAGTTCCAGGTCCAGGGGTTCCTATGCCTGACATTATAGCCAAAATAGTCAAATAAGCTAAATTTAGGGGGGGTACTGACAAAAGCTGGGTGTGAGGTCTTTCGGTTCATAAGCCTGATTGTGCACCTCCCGTAAACCTTATTTATCTTGGGAACTTGACCCATCTAAAAACGGGGGGGGGGGG
Source organism: Myodes glareolus (assembly GCF_982192425.1). Lineage (NCBI taxonomy): Eukaryota > Metazoa > Chordata > Mammalia > Rodentia > Cricetidae > Myodes > Myodes glareolus. The sequence continues at coordinate 10,802,343 of NC_142046.1, forward strand.
GGAGTAAGCAGAGCATGGTGGGTATATGCTTTTACTCAGAGCCTAGTCTGCATAGTGGGACTCTGATTTGTTTTTAAAAGGAGTGTTAGCAATGGAGGACTAGAGTGAAGACTGCCTCTTACTCCTATTTACCCCTTGACCCAGCATGAAGTTAATAAGGCCAATTTTAACATTTGACTGGGTGTTGGCCCAAAGACTTAAGCTCCAGACCTGTCTGAACACTTGCCTGTTAATATTTCTGAAGCAAAAATCTGGCAGCCTAGGCTGGCCTCAAAGTTGTCATTCCCCTGCCTCAGCATCACAGAGTGCTAGGACTATAGGTATAAAGTATCTATCATGCACCTGCCCATCACTTTTTTAGGATAGGGAAAACAGGGCTGGAGCTAAGTAGGATCTCACACTATAACCTTGAATTTGCCATAATCCTGCCTCAGCCAGCTTCCTGAGAGTAGGAACTACTGGTATGAGCCACCATGCTGGATTCAAAATATATCAGATAGCACACAAATATGTAGCTCAAGACAGGTTTGTTGTCAGATCCCCAAATCTATCATTCTGAGTAAATTGTTGTTACAGCTGGCTGCTCAGCCGTAGAACACCCATCTTTGGGCAGTACTGAATTTCATGTTAGCTCTTAACAAAATCCTCACTGATTATACACTCATTACCTAGCGCATCCGTTTCCCAAGGAAGCCAATCCAAACCATATTCTACCTGTCCTCTATCAAGTTTGTAATCCACCACATTTCAGAAGTGGGGATTCTCACAAATCAGACTTCAGAGCCCTCATGAACTATCTAACTGAAGCTGGTATTTCATTAATCTTCCTGCTTCCAGCCTGAGCCACTACATCCACTGTGCAGTGCTGGGTGTCAGACATGCCGGACAAATGCTCTACCAATTGAAGTAAATCCTTAGGCTGTTACGTTTGAGACAGGGTCTGGAGCTCACTATGTAGACCATGATGGCCTCAGAGATCCTCTTACCTGACTCCTGAGTGCTTCCATCAAAGGTGTGTACCACTGCATTTTCAAACTACACATCTTAAAATATAAATCACAAACTAAGTACCACCCAGTGATAGGCCATGGGTTTGATCTGATACCACAAAGAAAAATAAAATCCAAATGTATAAGTCATCAGGTTACTCAAAAAAATTTCTTCTCCAGCAGAGGATCAAACCAGGGCTTCTTTACGCTTGCAAAACAATGCCCTACTACATCCATTTTGCATCTTTTCAGACAGCCTCAGTGCCCTAGGCGGGTCTTGCAGTATTTTGCCACAGCTGGAATTACAAGCCTGGCACATCACCAGTTCATAAGAGAATCCACAGCCCCACAGCATTACTTAATACAAATCAGATAGGGCAGTAGCTGTGCACGCTTGTAATCCCAGCACCCAGGAGGCTGAGACACATGGTTCCAGACCAGCCTGGTCTAAAATGAGTTCTAAGATAGCCAAGGCTGCACAGAGATCTTGTCTTAAAATTCCAAGACCAAGCAACAACAAAAACACCCAGAAAGCAGTTTTACAAAGGGGAAGTAAGACTTCAATCATGTTCAAGAGAATTGGAATTGTGCACTATGAAATGATCCTAGACAAGGGTCCTCATACAGCAATACCCTTTGCCTTGCTGTAAAGCTAGACAAATTTCCCGGGAGTGGTATCACCCAGATCACAAGCCTCCACCCTTTCCTGCCCAGCATACAGGCAGACCTGAGAATCCAGCCTTAAATTTTAGTTATCTAAAATAAAAGACAGATAATTATAAGGTTTTCACAAAAATTAGACCAGTGTAAATAACAAACATTTATTGGTGTCACTTATGGTAGAAAAAAGTTCCTACACCAGATGTGCATGACCCAATTGTTAAATAGAACATTTCCAAGGTGAAATATTGTAAATACTAGACTCAGGAACTTTCGGTAGGAGAAAATTGAGAGTACTTATAAGTCTCGAATGTAATTTTCTCCCAACGAAAGTTCCCGAGTCCAGTATTTACAATATTACAATATTTACAGTAAATTACAATTATTACAGCCCTTGCAGATCAGTGCGCCTACAACTCGTCTTTCTCTGATGTATCTTCCTCACCAGTTGGGGGAGGGCCTGCACTTCCATAGAGTTTGCTAATAATAGGCTGAACAATTTCTTCTAGCTCCTTCTTTTTAGCTTTAAAGTCTTCAATGTCGGCATCCTGGTGGCTTTCCAGCCATTCAATTTTTTCCTCTACAGCTTTTTCCATGGTTTCTTTGTCTTCAGAGGAAAGTTTACCTCCCAGCTTTTCTTTGTCTCCAATCTGGTTCTTGAGAGAGTAGGCGTAGCTTTCTAGTTCGTTCCTGGTGTCAATGCGCTCTTTGAGCTTCTTGTCTTCCTCAGCAAACTTCTCAGCATCATTAACCATTCTTTCGATCTCTTCAGGTGTCAGGCGATTTTGGTCATTGGTAATTGTGATTTTGTTTTTGTTTCCTGTACCTTTGTCTTCAGCTGTCACTCGAAGAATACCATTAACATCTATCTCAAAGGTAACTTCAATCTGAGGTACCCCACGGGGAGCTGGAGGGATTCCAGTCAGATCAAATGTACCCAGAAGATGATTGTCTTTTGTTAGGGGTCGTTCACCTAGAGTAATAACAGGAAAAACTTGTTATTAACAAGCCTAGTGCATTGGTATCCTTATACTTCAACCTGTTAGAATGTATGTGTATGGGGGACGGGCAAAGACTACTACTCTTAAAACAAATTTCATTTCTTAAAAAGCACTACTATATGTCTCTTTTTTGTATTCCAAAAGCCAGTGGACAAGAATGTTAAGTAGTGAATCTAAAATTGATTTACAGGAGATACTTCTTTCGCTGGGCATTTAACAATGTATCATTAATTCCAAAGTCACACTCTTTCAAACCATACAGTATTTGTGAATGTAAATAATTACCTTCATAGACCTTGATTGTTACAGTTGGCTGGTTATCAGAAGCTGTGGAAAAGATCTGAGACTTCTTGGTGGGTACCACAGTGTTCCTTGGAATCAGTTTGGTCATGACGCCTCCCACAGTTTCAATACCAAGTGTAAGGGGACATACATCAAGCAGTACCAGATCACCTGGCAAAGGAAAATCAATCAGGTTAGGTTCTGATTAGAGTCCCAAGAGCACTGCCATGCAATCTCCCACTGTCATTTGCCCAGGTGTTCTAACCATAAACATTTTAGGGCAAATGAATTAATAGCTGCTAATGATTTTAACTAAACCTGATCCAAGTCTTATCACCATACCTTGATCAGCTATGTGGCCCTGCTGTTCCGACCCTACTGCTTTCTGTTTCAACAGCCGATCATAGTCTTCCCATCAAACTACATCAGTGAAAGATGCAGTGACCTACCTGTATCTTGATCACCAGAGAGGACACCAGCCTGGACAGCAGCACCATATGCTACAGCCTCATCCGGGTTTATGCCACGGGATGGCTCCTTGCCGTTGAAGAACTCTTTCACCAGCTGCTGAATCTTTGGAATTCGAGTAGATCCACCAACAAGAACAATTTCATCAATATCAGATTTCTTCAAATCAGAGTCTTCTAAGACTTTCTGGACCGGCTTCATGGTAGATCGGAACAGGTCCTGGTCAAAAAAAAAAAAGGCATTATTACTATGGTGCCACTGTACCTAGATGTTGTTTAGTTTAGTTGCTCTGCATTCAAGGGTCTACAGTCTAAGCAGATCTCATTAGCACCGACAAAGAGCATACCATGTTTAGCTCCTCAAATTTGGCCCGAGTCAGGGTCTCAGAGAAGTCTTCTCCTTCAAAGAAGGACTCAATTTCAATTCTTGCTTGATGCTGAGAAGACAGGGCTCGCTTAGCCTTTTCCACCTCGCGCCGGAGTTTCTGCACAGCTCTGTTGTCTTTCCTAACATCTTTCCCAGTTTTCTTCTTGTACAGCTTGATGAAGTGCTCCATAACCCGCTGATCAAAGTCTTCCCCACCGAGATGAGTATCTCCATTAGTGGCCACCACTTCGAAGACACCATTGTCAATGGTCAGAAGAGACACATCGAAGGTTCCGCCACCCAGGTCAAACACAAGGATGTTCTTCTCTCCCTCCCTCTTATCCAGGCCATATGCAATAGCAGCTGCTGTGCTGTAAGAATGAAAAAGGAGGGAAAATCTTAGTCAGGTGCACTTTTCCCCTACTTAGCAAATAGCCTGGCCCCAAGTCCAACACTTACGGCTCATTGATGATCCTCATGACATTCAGTCCAGCAATGGTGCCAGCATCTTTGGTTGCTTGCCGCTGGGCATCATTGAAGTAGGCTGGTACAGTAACAACTGCATGGGTAACCTAGGAAGACAACAAAGATAATTTAAGTATACTCTGTTACTTCCCTGTCTTATCAACTACAGTCAGTTTCTAAGCCAGTTTACTGATAAGGGCATAAAACATACACATTTATAACAACAGAATTAAATGGTAACTAATGAAAACTAACTAGCATTTAGCTTGACCTCCCACAAAGCACTACATCATTAAGCCTGACAAAAGTTGTTACCAGGTGGATTTAAATTTTAAACCAGAAAGGCTTCCTACGTAAACCAACAGGAGGACCAACTGTAATCTTAAACACTTAACATCGTCCCACACATGTATTTACCTTCTTTCCCAAATATGCTTCAGCTGTTTCTTTCATCTTAGTGAGAACCATGGCAGAAATTTCTTCTGGGGCAAATGTCTTGGTTTGCCCACCTCCGATATCAACTTGAATGTATGGCTTAGTTTTCTTCTCAACCACCTAAATAAAGTACGGAATGATTGAAAGGTAATTTTCCCAAAGCTGAAATAATGGCACTACAAACTTTAAAGGAAAAAAAAAAACATTTTTCTCTCTCCCATAACTTGATTCATTTTGCTCCCTTAGGGAGATTTTTACTAAGCTAAGCACTGCTGTACGGTAGACAGAGCGCCAGATTTGGTCTGTCTTTCAACTTTTAGACACTGTAACACTGTGTTACGTTTTATGATGATACTAAAAACGACAACATCTAAAAACGTTACATAAACCCCAACCACATCCTTTTAGCCGTTTGCGTGTATTTTTTTTCCACCTAGTCGCAACCCTTTATTCCCACCACCCTAGCCTCCCCCTTCAACGTGGAAACAAACAAACAAACAAAAAACCAAACCCGTTTCGGACCTTGAAAGGCAAGAACTTGATGTCCTGCTGCACCGAGGGGTCATTCCAAGTGCGTCCGATGAGACGCTTGGCGTCGAAGACCGTGTTCTCGGGATTGGAGGTTAGCTGGTTCTTGGCCGCGTCGCCAATCAGACGCTCGCCTTCGGGAGTGAAGGCCACATACGACGGAGTGATGCGGTTGCCCTGATCGTTGGCTATGATCTCCACGCGGCCGTTCTTGAACACACCGACGCTGACGGAAAAACCCCACAAAAAAGGAAATCAGCACCTCACTTTCTCACGCCAGCCCGAGACCACGCCCCACTCTCCCGCACTTCAAACGCCACTTACCAGGAGTAGGTGGTCCCCAAGTCGATGCCGACCACCGTGCCCACATCCTCCTTCTTATCCTCCTCCTCGGCCCGCACCGCGCAGAGCAGCAGCAGCGCCGCCGCCACCACAGTGAACTTCATCTTGCCGGCGCTGTGGGCCAGTCACTCAGCGGTCGCTCAGGAGTCGTAGCTCAGGACGTGTAGCAACAGGCTGTAGCCCCGCAGCGCGACGACGTTCAGATCCGGAGTCGGGAAGAGCCGCGAAGCAGGCTCAGCGTAGGCCTGGAAGAAGCAGGCCGCGGCGTTCAACTCTCACGCTCGCGGAGACCCAAAGCCCCTCTCTGTGTTGTCTGGCCAGTGTAGAGCATGCTGTCGCCGACTCGGCTTATATACCCTGCCCCCAGCCCCGTCGTGGAGGCCTCCGATTGGTGAAGGCGCTTCTCGTTGGAGGCCGCTGATTGGTCCATGCCACCAAGCTGGCCGCTGCCGATTCGAAGCTGCCTCCTCCGCAACTCACGTCACTGCTACCCCCCCCGGGCTGACTCATTGGCTACTGGTCGGTCTAAACAGCCGCCAATGAGAGGCTGCATCCGCCTTGTGCGTTGGTCCTATTGGCTCAGCAGCTGCCTGTCCTTCGGGTGACCTCTCACCCCGAGACCGTTTCCGCCGGTAACCGTCCAGGTCCTCCCCTCACGCCGGGCCCCGGGGGACTGGTGCGGGGTCTGCGTGTCAGTTCCCTCGGGGCGGTGTGACTTGGGTCCTCCTCTCTGTGTCCGTCTCTCCGAGGCACTGCGCAGCCTTTTCTCCTCCTAGCTTTCCTCTCGTCCTGAGGTGCCCGGGCTCCGCGGAGATGCTGTGGTCGCCTGGGAACAGTTTCTCTTCCCTTCCCAGCCTCCACACCTTCTCGGGTGTCCGAGCGACTCGAGCTGGGCCTGGTCTGGGTGGGTCCCGCCTCGCTGCTCTGTTCAGCTAACTACTTTCCCTTCACCCCCAGGCCAGCTGCATTTGTCTATCAGGCCTTCCCAGTTTCCCTTTTCCCGGGGTTAAGTCCCAGGACGGGCTGGCCAATTGCTACCTGGTCTTGGGTCCGCTTTATGCTGAGGTTGTTCTATGAATAGTAGAGCGACCACTTCCACCCTAGGATGTATCATTTTTCTCTATCTCTCTAGCAAGTCCTTCCTCATCCCTTCTTGACACCATCCTACCCTGACTGATATGCTAAAGGTATTTAACATCCAAAAGAGAAAAAAAAAGTCTTCCTGATGCTTTACTATTATGTAATAATAGTATGTTGCAAAAAAATACTAACAGAAGCTACTACTTAACCTTATTATGTACTCATTGTTTCTTTAGTTTTGAGACAGGGCATTGTACACAAGGCCCAAACTTCGACTTTTTCATGTATCATTTAGTCCTTCTCTTCATTCTTGGTAGGTTTTTTCCCATTTTCCGGAAGAGAACATGAGGGAGGAAAGTGGTTAAATAGACTAGTCATTGATCTGATTAGTGGTGGAGGTGGAATTGGTAACCTAGTTGATTTTACTCCATAGCTTGTGCTATTGACTCCTCTCTCTCTCTCTCTCTGTCTCTCTCTCTCTCTCTCTCTTTCTCTGTCTGTCTGTCTGTCTTTTTTGTTTGTTTAATGAGAGAGAGATTCATGTAGCCCAGGCTAGCCTCCAACATTGTGTAACAAATGACTTTGAACTCCTGAACCTTCTGCCTATTCCTCCTAGGTGCTGGGATTAATAGTCATAGGCATACATTATCATCCCTAGTTGGTTCGTGAAGCCAGGACTCTGTGCATGCTAGGCAACTGATGTCCATCCCCTGGACTGTAGCCCTTAGACCTGCCACCCTTGTGCTTATTACATACATGATTAGAGAAGATGCTTAGGACATTGTCACGGGCAGGAAACAACTCCAGCATCCCTACTGAAGGTATTCTGAGCTTCATAGGTGCTCTGTCGAGATACTACTGAGACATCACACACAGTTCACTGAAGTTGTCAAGCCTGTGTGTGAGTCAGTGTTCAGGAATTTTCTCCATTCTTGTTCTTCAAAGTTATGTTGGTGACTCAGTCAGCTCCATCCTTTCCATGCAGGTTGCATCATACACCTCTTCAGCAAGGCTTGTAACACTGTCATAACACCGTCTTCCCTTAGGTTGCATCAGTCCAGTATCAAGAGAGAAATCACTAAGCCCAGTTTACTGCTGCCGTCTTTAATCCCAGGTCCTCTGAAAGAGCAGCTGGTGCTCTTAACCACCAAGCATCTTTGCGGACACACTTGTCTTGAATTTCAAAAGAGACTACAGCTGGGGATGTGGTTCATCACTTTAATCTCAGCACTGAGAGGTAGAGGCAGGAGGATCTCTGTGAGTTCAAGGCCAGTCTGGTCTAAATAGTTCCCGGACAGCCAGAGCTGCTTATTGAGACCCTATCTCAAATCAAACCAAAAACACCACCCATTATTTGGCCACACGAAAGCTTTGTGAAGTTTCAAGCACATCTGTATCACAGTCTATTTCCACTAAATTACAAAACTTGATTTCATGTTGGGTGGTAGTGGTGCTTGCTTTTAACCCCAGCACTTGGGAGGCAGAGGCTGACAGATCTCTGTGAGTTCAAGGCCAGCCTGGTCTACAAAGCAAGTTTCAGGACAGCCAGAACTGTTACACAGAGAAATGCTGTCCTGAAAAAAAACAAGAGAAAAAAAAAAAACCTCAATTTTAGCCTCTCTTTTGATTGATAGAGTAAATGTGCAACTAATTTTTCTAACATTTAGAAGGCGATACCTGAGACAGGCCTAGTGGCACAGCCTACTGAAGAGGCTGAGGCAGGAGAATCACAAGTTCTATGAATTGTTTGGACTACAGAATGGTTTCAAGGCCAGCCTAGGAACCTTAGTGAAAACACTGCTCAAAAGAGGAAGCTGGAGTTGCAACTCTGTTTTAGAGTACTTGCTTAGCTTCCTCAAAGCGCTGGTCTCAATCCCCAGTCTCTTGCTCTTGTCTCTGTCTCTCTCTCTGACACATACACACAGACACACGTATTGCTAACTTAATTTTGGGTTGGGTTGAATTAGGTTGAGATGGGCTCATGTAACCTCTAGTACTCTGTAGTCAAGGCTAGCCTTGAACTTCATATCTCCTGCCCACCTCCCAAGTGCTGGGATTTGAAGTGTGTCACCAAGTTCGGCTATCTGACCAACTCTCTAAAACAGTGGTTCTCAACCTCCCTAATTCTATGACCCTTTAATACAGTTCCTCATGTTGTGGTGACCCCAACCATAAAATCACTTTCTTTGCTGCTTCATAACAGTAATTTTGCTACTGTTGTGCATTATGATCTAAGCCCATCTGTGTTTCCAATGGTTTTAGGTGACCCCTATGAAAGGGTCAGGGGTTGTGACACACATGTTGAGACCTGCTATGCTAAAGAATTAAAGATGTCAGTGGCTATAGTATCCTTTACTTTCTTCTCTTTTCCTATGTAGGGGGTGTTATAGCAAGACAGTGTTTATAAACCAGGCTGCCTTCGAGCTCTCAGAGCTCTGCCTGCCTCTGCCTCAAGAGTGTTAGGGTTACAGGCATGTACCACTACTGCTTAGCTCTTCTTTTTGAGATTCAATGTTGCTAGCTAAGCATACGACATATCCCTGGTTGACCTGGAACTTGCTATATAGACTTAGCAGGCCTTAAACTCACAAAGACCCTTCACCTCTACCTACCCAGTGCTGAGATTAAAGTTATGAACCACCATGTCCAGCTATAGTCTCCTTTAAAATGCAAGCTAAATGGAGGCGGATAGATGCTCAGTGGTTAGGAGCACTGACTGCTCTTTCAGAGGACCCGGGTTCAATTCCCAGCACTCACAACCAACTGTAACTTCAGTTCCTGGGGATCCAGTGTCTTCTGCAGGTACCAGGCATGCATATGATACACACACATACGTGCAAGTAAAGACCCATACACAATTTTTAAAGACACATATATAATTTATATACATAATAAAAGCACACACATATGTAATACATACAATAGACACACTGATGTATGTAATTGAAGTCAGGTGTATTAAGTGGTACAGGCCTTTAATCCCCAAGATTCAAGAGGCAGAGGCTAGTAAGGTAGGTCTTTGTAAATTCAAGGTCAGCCTGGTCTTCAGATTGACTTCCAGGCCAGCCAGGCTTCATACTGAGATCTAGTTTCAAAATAAATAAAATTCAAGCCGTCAGTGGTGGTGCACGCCTTTAATCCCAGTACTTGGGAGGCAGAGGCAGGCGGATCTCTGTGAGTTCGAGAGTTTGAGGTCAGTCTGGTCTACAAGGGCTAGTTCCAGGACAGGCTCCAAAGTCACAGAGAAGCCCTGTCTCAAAAAAAAAAAAAAAAAAAAGGAAATAAAATATAAGTACTTTGTATATTATGGCATCTCCTAAAGCACAATTCTGGTGACAATAGGTAAGTACACAGACAAAAAATATTTGCTGAATCTTAAGGACATCATAAGAGCGAGTAGCCACTATGATCAAATGTACACAGTTTCTTTGTTGTTTGATTTTTTGAGACAGTCTCTCTATGTAGCCCTAGCTGTCCTGGAGCTCGCTTTGTGCACCAGACTGGCCTCAAAGTCACGGAATCCTCATGCCTCTGTCTCCCTCCTGAGTGTTGGGACTGAAGAGGTGTCACAGTGCTCAGCTTTCTTCTCACTCTTTCATTTTGTTTGGTTTTTTGAGACAGGGTCTCTGTAGCTTTGGCACCTGTCCTGGAACTAGCTCAGTAGACCAGGCTGGCCTCGAACTCACAGAGATCCACCTGCCTCTGCCTCCCAAGTGCTGGGATTAAAGGTGTGCGCCACCACCCCTCCAGCTTCTTTTCACTCTTATGAAAGCATTTTTCCACCACGTGTCAGAATTTTAGGAATTGAAGGCCCAAGAAATACAGAAGTTTGTCCTAGGAATTACACACCTGAGAAATTATGAACTCAGGATTTGAGTGTAGTACAAATTCTATTTGGTCTTAATAATAAAAACCCAGAGTCAGATATAGGGGATAAATATCAATGAAGCAGAGCGCCAGCTTCTAGAGTCTGACTTCTACCAATCCTCAGATCAAAAGGGCGAGCCTGTCTCTAAGAATCCTCAGACTGCATCTGTATTCCCGGCTCCTCCCATTTCATATTCCTCTCTCCACCTAGTCATATCCCTTCCTGTCTCCATCTCTCTGGTGCTGGGATTAAAGGCGTGTGACTCCCAAGTACTGGGATGTACTTGGTGTGAACCACCACTACCTGGTGTTTCTCTTTTAGACTGGATCATTCTCATGTAGCCTTGAACTCAGAGAGAGCCATCTGCCTCTGACTCCTGAGTGCTGGGATTAAATGTGTGTTCCACCATTGCCTGGTCTCTGTGACTCACTGGTGGCTTATCTCTGCACTCTAATCTTCAGGCAAGCTTTATTTGGTAGATTATAAACAAAATATCACTACATTTGAGCCTTTGAACTATGGAAATTTGATTTTATTGTTGTTTGGTTTATTTTTTTAATACGTTCTTTTTTTTATATTTATTTATTATGTATACAATATTCAGTCTGCATGTATGCCTGAAGGCCAGAAGAGGGCACCAGACCTCATTACAGATGGTTGTGAGCCACCATGTGGTTGCTGGGAATTGAACTCAGGACCTTTGGAAGAGCAGGCAATGCTCTTAACCTCTGAGCCATCTCTCCAGCCCCCTGTTTGGTTTATTTTTATTAATTCTAAATTATGTGTCTGTGCTCATGAGTACAGGCACCTTGGAGGCCAGACAAGAACGTTAGATCCCCTGGAGCTGGATTACAGGTAGTTGTGAACACCTAACATGGGACTAGAGCTCAGATTCTCTGGAAGAACAGTGTATACTCAAAGCCACTGAGACTTCTCTCCAACCCATTTGCTTTCTGAGACCGTGTCTCTCACTCTGTGATCCTGACTGGCAAAGGATGACTGTATACACCTGATCTTCTTCCTCCACCTCCTTAAATAGTGGTGTAGGAGGTGGGGAAAGTTTGATTTTTTTAAGGTTTATTTTTATTTTGTGCATAAGGTGTTTTGCCTGCATGTATGTCTGTGCACCACCTACACCGTTGGAAGCCAGAAGAGGGCATCAGGACATGAACTGAAGTTACAAACTGTTAGCTGTTATGTGGTGCTTAGAATGGGACCTGGGTCCTTCTTCCATAGTAGTGCATGCTCCTACCCACTGTGCCATCTAACCAACCCTGGGAAGTTTGGTTTTTAACCTCTACAGAGTAGGTTATTATCTTCTGCTTCAGGCTCAGAGGACAGAAAACAGCTGCATATTTTATAAATATTCTGATAAAGAAACAGAGACTTTTATGTAGTAATTTAAACCAGCCCGTTTTGCTTGTGCTCCTAAGAGTAAAAAAATATATATTAATCAGTAATAAAACTAAGCTAGGGTAGGACTCAGCAGGCTTAGGTATTGTTTATATGTTTGTGTGTTGAAGGCTGACTACTGCTGGGTACATCTGTCTAGTTGGCCTATGAACTTTTGGAATTCTCATCTCCCTGCTATCCATCTTGTCGTAGGAAAACTGGAATTATGAAAGCACGCTTCTGTCTTGCTTTTGATGTTTGTTTTGGAGGATTCAAACATGCTGGTCCTCTTGCACAGCAAGTGCTTTATCCATGGAGCAATTTCCCCAGCCAATTATGTATGCGTGTGTGTGTGTGTGTGTGTGTGTGCGTGCGTGCGTGTGTGTGCGTGTGTGTGTGCGTGTGTGTGTGCGCGTGTGTGTGTGCGTGTGTGTGTGTGCGTGTGTGTGTGTGCGTGTGATTTTGTGCATGTCACAGTGTGGTGTGCGTGTGTGTGATCTTGTGCATATCATGGTGTGGTGAATGTGGCAGTCAGAGGACAATTTGTGAGAATCGATTTTCTCTTTCCACCGTGTGTGTGCCAAGGATAGAAGTCAGGAGTTCAGGCTTTGAGATAAGCACCTTCACATGCCAAGCCATCTCACTGGCTGGCTGGGTTGCCCTTCATTTCTTCTTTCCTTCCTTCCTTCCCTCCCTCCCTCCCTCCTTCCTTCTTTCCTTCCTTCTTCTTTCCCTCCCTCCCTCCCTCCCTCCCTCCTTCCTTCCTTCCTTCCTTCTTGCCTGCCTGCCTGCCTGTCTGCCTTCTGAGACTGCTGAAATCTCTGTAGCAATAACTACCATGCCTGGTTTGTATATTCCAACATTATACAGAGATGAAAGTGGATTAGATGCAGCTGGAGAGATGGTTCAGTGATCAAGAGCACTGGTTGCTCTTCCAGAGGACTCTGGTTTAATTCCTAGCACCCACATGGTAGCTCACAACTGTCTGTAAATCCAGTTCCAGAGGATCTGATACCTTCACATTTATGCATATGAAATAAACTTAATTATTAAAAAAGAAAGTGGATTGGAACTACACATAACACCAAGGATATATAGTACATACGTGCCTTATGTTAAACAATAGGCAAGATGGGGCTGGAGAGATGACTCAGTACTCTACAGCATTTGTTACTCCTGCAGAGAGAGTATCTGGGTTTGATTCCCAGCAACCACATGGTAGCTCACAACTGTCCATGACTCCATATCCAGGGGATCCAACAAACTCTCTGGTCTCTGCACACACTAGGCACATACCTAGTGCTCATACATACATTCAGGCAAAAACATTCATATACATAAAATAGAATATAAATAAATAAAATATAATAAATCTAAAAATAGTCATTTGGGGGTGGCACACACCTTTAGTCTCAGCACTTAGAAGGCAGAGGCAGGTGGAGTTTGAGGCCAGCCTGGTCTTCAGAGCAAGTTCCAGGACAGTCAGGAATGTTACACAGCACTATCTCAAGAAAAAAAAAAAAAGAAGAAGGAAGAAATCTAAAAAATAGGCAACTTGGGCCTGTAGTTCAGTGGTAGAGTGGTAGAGTGCTTGTTTTTAATGGAACAGGCCCTAAGTTCAACTCCCTGAACTGTCCAACACACACACAACACGTGTGTGTGCATGTGTGATTTTGTGTATGTCATAGTGTGGTGCGCGTGCGTGTGTGTGTGTGCGTGTGTATGTGTGTGTGTGCATGAAGACAAGCTGGAGTTAGTGCACACTCTTGCAAACCTAGCACCTGGAGGCCTGGACAGGAAGAGGGGATATGATGAGTTCCAGGCCTTCCTGAACTACACAGGGAGTCCTGTCTCCAAAAAACAAAACAACACAAAATGAGAGATGAGAAATGAAAAACTAAAAATTATTATGTTTGAGGAAATATACTGAAGGATAAAGTCCACTTAATTTTGTATTTTCATTGAAGTACATACATGCATTTTAAGTTAAATATAAGATCAAATCTATGTGCGGTGTCTTATTTTATTTATTTGTTGGTTGGTTGGTTTTGTTTTTTGAAACATAGTTCCTCTGTAACAGTCCTGGCTGTCCTGGAACTCACTATGTAGACCAGGCTGGCCTCAAACTCACAGAGAACTGCCTGCCTCTGTCTCCTGAGTGCTGGGATTAAAGGTGTGTGCCTCCATGCCTGTAGAGGTATTTTAATATAAGAGAAGCAACTAGACGTGTCACTTGTTTTGTGGCAGGATCTCACTATACAACCCTGATTGACCTGGAACTCACTGTGTAGCTCAGACTAGCTTCTAACTCATAAAGATCCACCTGCCTCTGCCTCTAGCGTACTGGATTTATAGGCGTGCACTAGTCGGCCCACAGTTAGGTGTGCCACTCAAAAAAAATTTCCAACAGCTTTTGTCAAATTCAGAGAAATCTTGACAACTGACTCTGGGGGCAGGTGAGATGTCTCGGTGTTTATTTATAGGCCTGACAGTTCTTGGGGGTGCTCACCAGAGACAATTGCTGAGACAAGGGTTTAAGCCAACAGAAAGTCTTTATTAGCTGTCCAGTGTTTACACTGTGTTAGGGATCCCAGTGTAGCATCAAGCCTTTCTCAGGGGAGCTATTAAGCACAAAAAACCTTGTTCTGGGTTGACACACTTCAGTTAACAAGAACAGTTAGCCAGAAGCAGAACTATGGAAACCAAAAGACTAGGTTAGTACCTTAGAGACTTTCCCAGAACTGCAGACTTGGATGGGTTAAGCCTGTGTTTTAGTGTCAGCAAGTGGTGCTCTCTACATACTGAGTTTTACTGCCTGAATAGTACTTCCACCATGGAGTCAGCCATGCTAAGGTCTGAGGACCTGTTACATGATGACCTAATTTGATCCTTGAGTTCTACAAGGTGGCAGAAAAGAACCAACTCCTCATAACTGTCCTCTGACCCCAAAGGCCTACACACACACACACACACACACACACACACACACACACACACACACACTAAGCTGAGTCTCCTGCAGTGCTTTATTGGAAGAGTTGGATTAATATGTCTTCTCAGGGCTGGAACAAGGCTCAGACTTCTCCTGCAGAGGACTGAGGTTCAGTTCCTGGTACCCAAATGGTGGCTAATAGCCATCCTAACTGCTTGTTCCAGGTGAGTCAATGCTCCCTTCTGACCTCTGTGTGCACCAGGCACACACATGGCACACATATATGCATGCAGGCAAAACACCCACGACACATAAAATAAATCTTTGAATAGTTTCAAATGTCTTCTCATAGTCTGTCTGTGGGGAGTATTAACACTACCGTCCACTTCCCAGAATATTCTCATGCATATAACTCACTTCATCCTAGCAGGACAGCAAAACAGAAATCCCTGACATTACATAATGAAGAACCTAAGACTAGGGGGCTGGAAAGATGGGCTCAGAGATTAAGAGCACTGGCTATTCTTCCAGATCCCGAGTTCAATTCCCAGCAATTACATGGTGACTCAGTGACTCACAATCATTCATAATGTGTAGAATGGACGACGGCAGGCCACTTCCCACCACCTGCCCGGCTAGCTTTACTTGAAATAATTACACAGAAACTGTATTCTTTTAAACACTGCTTGGCCCATTAGCTTCAGCCTCTTATTGGCTAACTCTCACATCTTGATTAATCCATTTTTAATAATCTGTGTAACACCACAAGGTGGTGGCTTACCGGGAAGATTCTAACCTGTGGCTGTCTCGGAGAGGAGAGTCATGGCGACTACCTCACTTCCCTTCTTCCCAGCATTCTGTTCTGTCTACTCCACCCACCCATGTTCTGACCTTTCAGACTAAGCAGTTTCTTTATTAATTAGTCAATGAAAGCAACAGAAATACATAAAACTCTCCTACATCAATAATGAGATCTGGTGCCCTTTTCTGGTCTATAGGCATACATGCAGACAGAACACTGTATATATATAAAATAAATACATTTAAAAAAAACAAGACTAAGCCTCTTTCCAAAATCATGTACCCTTAATTTTTTGTTTCATACTCTGTCCAAGAAATGCGAGGAAGCCTCAGTCTGGGTCTAAACATTCAACTTTTTTTTAAAAGATTTATTTATTTATTATGTATACAGTGTTCTGTTTGTCTGTTTGCTGGCCAGAAGAGGGCACCAGATCTCATTACAGATGGCTGTGAGCCACCATGTGGTTGCTGGGAATTGAACTCAGGACCTCTGGAAGAACAGTCAGTGCTCTTAACCTCTGAGCCATCTCTCCAGCCCCCCTTTTTATTTTGGTTTTTGAGACAAGGTTTTGTTGTAGCTTTAGAGCCTGTCCTGGAACTCACTTTGAAGACCAGGCTGAACTCAAACTCACAGAGATCCGCCTGCCTGTGCCTCTGCCTCCTGAGTGTGCTGCCACCTCTGCCACCACCACCCAGCAACATTCTACTTCTTATCTGGACAGGACTTTCCCTCTTCCTTCCTGTCCTGTGCCTCTCATTTATTTTCCTTTAGAAAGTAAGACAGGGGCTGGAGAGATGGCTCAGAGGTTAAGAGCATTGCCTGCTCTTCCAAAGGTCCTGAGTTCAATTCCCAGCAACTACATGGTGGCTCTCAACCATCTGTAATGGGGTCTGGTGCCCTCTTCTGCCCTGCAGGCATACACACAGACAGAATATTGTATACATAATAAATAAATATTAAAAAAAGAAAGGAAAACAGCCTGTAATTCCAACACCCAGGAGGTATAGATGGAGACTACACTAGTGTCACCTAGCTGCCCAGACCCGAATAATCACACAGAAACTATATTAATTACAACACCATTTGGCTGATGGCTCATGCGTATTTCTAGCTAGCTCTTACATCTTAAATTAACCCATTTCTGTTGGTCTATGTATTGCCACGTGATCATGGTGTTACCTCATTCTCTACATGTCCTGTTTCCTCGGCGACTGGCTGGTTCTGCCTACTCTCTCTCTCTATATCTCTGTTTGGATTTCCTGCCTGGCTTTACTCTGCTAAGCCACTGACTGAAACAGCTTTATTCATCAGCCAATAAAAGTAACACATACATAGAAGGACATCCCACATCAAAGAGATTGACAATGGAGGATAGTTAGTTGAGGACCAGCCTGGATGGACCACACAGTGAAAGTACTGTAAATATAAGCCAGGCATGGTAGCTATAGCTGCAATTGCAGGAACTTGAGGCAGAAAATTTGCCACAAGTTTAGGTCAGTGTAGTTTACATAGTAACAAGTAAGTCATGAGATGATAGATGAGACCTTGTTGCTCTGAAAGAAACAAAGAAACGAAGCAGTAGGTTTCTCAGCATGAAAGGCACCTGCGACCAAACCTGACCATCCGAGCTCCTTTGCAGGGACACTCACGGTGAAATCACCATGTGTTTCTGGAGGCAATGGAGAGTTGACTCTCTACTTGTACCTTATTTTTTGATTGTTGTTGTTGTTTGTTTTTTGAGACAGGGTTTCTTTGTAGCTTTGGAGCCTGTCCTGGAACTAGTTCTTGTGGACCAGATTGTTCTTGAACTCACAGAAATCCACCTGCCTCTACCTGGGATTAAAGGCGTGCACCACCACCACCTGGCTCTCTTCCTGTACCTTGTTGAGGCAGGATGTCTCTGATTTCTGCATCTGCATACTCAAGACTAGCTGGCCTACTAGCTTTCAGGTGATACTCCTGTATCCAAAACACATCTCTCAGTAGGAGTGCTAGGATTATAGATGTAAGGCATTGCATTTGCATAGGTTCGAGGGATCAAATTCTGAGTCAAGCTTATACAATCAGCGGCTTTGGCTGTTGGGCTCTCTACCTGACTCCATTATGGTAGATTCTGACGCATATGTTTCCTCCATAATGTGGGGCATGTGTATGGTTTTCCTCACCTATGAGATTATGTATTTATTTATCTATTGACAGCCAGATGTAAGGAGGCAGAGGCAGTTGAGTCTCTAACAGTTTGAGGCCAACTTGGTCTACATAGTGAGTTTTAGGCCAGCTAGGGTTATATAGTGAGACACTGTGTGTGTGTTTGTGTGCATGTGTGTGTGTGTGTGTGTGTGTGTGTGTGTATACATTATATATACACACATATATATACATTATATATATGTAATATAATGTGTATATATATCCATTTGGTTTTAAATTACATTTACTTACAGTATTGAGGGCGGTGGTGATGGAAAGAGGTTGCATGTACAGTATGTGGGCATGTACATACTATAGTGCTCATATAGAAGTCAGATGATTAAAGGTATGTGCCACCAGTATGGGGTAAAAGGACCAGTCAAAGAAACATACCCTGGCCCTGAAACCAGAGGCAGTGAAAGAAACACACTTTCACCCTGAAACCAAAGCCAAAGAGCCATACCCTGACCCTGAAACCAGAGCCAAAGAAATACACTCTGTCTCTGACCAGCTCAGCATGAAAACCAACCAATCTTTGACCACAAAAACCAACTAATCCCTGAGCATGAAACCAGCCAATACCAGCTGGGTGGTGGTGATGTATGCTTTTAATCCTAGCACTCGGGAGGCAGAAGCAGAGGATCTCTGTGAGTTCAAGGCCAGCCTGGTGTACAGAGTGAGTTCCAGGGCTACAGAGAAACCCTATCTCAAAAAACAGAAAGAAAGAAAGAAAGGAAGAAAGAACGGAAGGAAAGAAGGAAGGAAGGAAGGAAGGAAGGAAGGAAGAAAGAAAGAAAGAAAGAAAGAAAGAAAGAAAGAAAGAAACCAGCCAACCCCAAAGCACAAAATCCAGACAAGCTCAGGGACTGAAATCCAACCAATTCCCACCCTGAAAATCTTCACCTTGGAAAACTCTGTCCCTAAGAGGCCCTATATAAACCCCGTGTCTGTTCTGTTGGGTGATAACCTTTTTCCATCCTGGCAGAGGCAGCCACCCTCTTGGATACTTCTTCTCTCACAATCTCTCTCTCTCTCTCTCTCTCTCTCTCTCTCTCTCTCTCTCTCTCTCTCTTTGGTTTTTCTAGACAGGGTTTCCCTGTAGTTGCTGAGCCAGTCCTGGAACTCGCTCTGTAGACCACACTGGCCTCGAACTCACAGAGATCTACCTGCCTCTGCCTCCCAAGTGCTAGGATTAAAGGTGTGCACCACCACCTCCTGGCCCAATAAATCTCTTGAATGAGGTTTGGGTGAGTCCTTTCGCTTGAGTAGAGTGGAGCAGAGAAGTAGTGTCTTTTTCACCGGAGCAGGAACGGCCAAGGGTGGAGGAAAACTGTAACTCTTTCGATCCGGAAAGTCTCCCCTGCAGGGGCAGAGTTGTTACCTTGGGGAACGCTTTCCCTGGAGCAGGACTGCAGGCAGCTATGATTACAGCGAGTCTGTGGTATTCCTTGGCTCCTGACTGCCAGGATCCCTTTCCATCCAAGTCGCAATGCTTACAAACATGCCTGGACTACATTTTCTTTATTCACCCATGTGTTGGTGGGCATATAGGCTGTGTCCATAGCTTGGGTGTTGTAAATAGTGCTATAACAAATACAGAGGCATGGGAGTCTCTGCAGGACACTTGGATTCCTTCAGGTACACGGTCAGAAGTTTCCCATCTGGATCACATGGAAGTTCTGTTTTTAGAATTCTATAGTGACTGACCAGTTAACATTGCCATTATTTGCTCTCCCAGCACTGGGGACTGAATTTATGGCCTCCAGCATACCTCTGATTTATATCTCTAGCCATCTTACTAAAGTCTCACTATGTAGCCCAGGCTGGCCTCAAACTCACAGATGTCTGCCTACCTCTGCTTTCCAGTGCTGGGATTAAGGAATGAGCCATGATATCCTGCAAATGAGGTCATTCTTTATGTACTGATAAGGAAAGAGGCCTGAGATACAGTGTCCAATAAAAAGAAAATTGTAGAACATATGTAGGATGTAAAAAGTGATCTTATGTTTCCTAAATACACACACACAAATTGACAAAAATGGCTTTCACTGTGTAGCACTAGGAAGAAATTAAGGGAATTTTTTCTCTGTTTTGCTTCATCTTTTTGCCCCCCTGGTTTTTTGAGAGGGAGTTTCTCTGTGTAGCCCTGGCTGTCCTGCATCTCATTCTGTAGGCCAGGCTGCCCTTGAACTAACAGAAACCTGCCAACCTCTGCTTGTCAGTGCTGGGATTAAAGGCGTGTGCCACCACTGCCAGGCTGGTTTTTTGTCTTAATAACTATTGGATGAAATAGAGTTGTTTCCATCTGTTTTATGGTTAAAATAGGTAAAATCATGTCTCAGGTAACTCTTTTTTTTCCTTTTCTTTCTTTCTTTCTTTCTTTTTTGCATCTTTCACTTCCTTTTTCTTTCTTTCTAGATAGGGCCTCGTTTTTTCTTTCTGGAATGGTTTGTAGTAGGAACTAGGTGATCTTTGTTATACAAACTCTAATCACATATCAATAAAAGCAAGCCTATAGGCCCAGAGAGATGGCTCAGAAGGTCAAGGTTCTTGTCTCTAAGCCTCATGGCCTGAATTTGATCCCCAGAACCCATATGGTAGAAGGAAAAGATTCACTCACAAGAGTTGTCTCCTGACCTGCAAACACACACACATGTATAAACAAATAGAGACACTGACACACAGACACATTAGTACTCACAGGCACACTCACACATACAGAGACACAGACACTCATACACACAGACTCACACTCACAGAGCACACACATATGCATAAACATATACACAGAGACATTCACATACACATACAGAAGACACATACATGCATAAACAAATAGACATACACACACAGACACACATATGCACACAACACAGACACACATATACACTCACACAAAGTCATTCCCCCACCATCCCCATCAATTGCATAAATAAAGCAAGAAAGAAAACAAAAAGCTGAACACATGAGACTGGAGAGATGGATCAGTAATTAAGAGGGAATATTCCTCTTCCATAGCACCCAACTTTGGTTTCCAGCATCCACATCAGATGACTCTATCACTTCAGTTCCAGCAGATCCAGTCAATACCTCTGGCCTCCTTGATCACCTATACTCATGTGCACAGATGCACATGTACACACATAATTAAATAAATAATAAAAATAAATCTTTTAAAAAGCCAAATGCATATTTATTTCTAGCTAGTAAATCAAGTTTCAGGTTAATAATGGTTAATGGTATGGGGACTTTACGGACCAATTATTGATTTTAATCAAGTCGGGCTGGGTGTGTGGCCTTCACAGTAGATAGAACACTAGTACAGCACGTGAAGGCCTGGCTAGTGTTCCCTGGGTACCATCGCCAGAACTGCAAACAAATAAGTAAATCAACAATAAAAAGACAACTGTGGGTTGGTGTCAGGAAGAGGACTCAGAAAGCTAAGGTGTTTGCTGACAAGACTGATGACCCGAGTTCTAATCCCAAGCCCTACCTTGTAGTGGGGGAAACAAATTCCTACAGGTTGTCCTCTGACCTCCATATGTACACTCACATACATATATATAACGAGCAAATAATAAATAAAAACAACTTTTATGTGGCTTTTTTGGGACAAAAATTAATTATGCAACTCTGGCGATTCTGGAACTTGCTCTGTAGACCAGGCCTCAAACTCACAGAGACCCGCTTGCCTCTCTGCCACCCCAAGTGCTGGGATTAAAGAAGTGTACTACCAGGCCCTGCTTCTCCTTCTTTCCTTTTCCTCCTCCTTCTTCTTTTTCTTTTTTTGAGAACAAAATCTCACGGTGTATCCCTATCTGGACTGGAGCTAATTATGTAGACCAGGCTAGCCTTGAGTTTACTTCTTGCTTTTGCCTCCAGAACGCTGGAGTTAAAGGCATGAGATGACATGTCCAGCCCCCAAAGACCTTTAAAACAAATTCTTTGTCTTTAAGTTTTTTGTTTTGTTTTTCAAGACAGGGTTTTTTGTGTATCTTTGGTTGTCCTGGAACTTGCTTTGTAGACCAGGTTTGCCTTAAACTCACAGAGATCTGCCTGCTTCTGTCTCTGGAGTGCTGGAACTAAAGTCCCTCCTAGTTTGGTTTTTTTTTTTATATTCAACACATCTAATTAATAATGAAGTTGACAGATCATCCAGTTTTTGTTTGCTGGTTTTGTTTTGTCTTACTTCTCTAATAAGACTAGCTAGGCACACAAGGACAGAATGCAATGATTTCAAAGTTTAATTTCTGAGTTTGTTGATGCTATGTGATCCTGAGGCACAGTGCTTTAATGGGCAGCTTGGAATCGGGAGTCTGAATATCTGAACTCTGATGAAGAGCCAATATGAACTGTCACTGCTGTGGTCAATTGAGACAAGGTCTTGCCCTGTAGCCTAGGCTGGAGTCACACTTGTGATTCTCCTGCCTCAGCCTCCTGAGCACTGATATTACGTGTGTATACCACCATGCCCAGAAAGATTCAGTGAGAATTTGAGACCATGGACAAATAATTTTACATCTCTGCATATCATGGTTGGCTGAATTGTGTATCAGAAAGAAAAATGTCTTTGGATAGAATTCATTGTTCATTTTCTATTTATTCTTGAAACAGAGTCTCAAATATCCCATGCTGGCATTGAACTCTCCATACTCCCATCTCCATGTCTCAAATGCTGGGATTACAGGTGTAAACCACACCCAAGCAACAGCAAGAAGAAAAATTATCACATGACAAATTCTAGAAAGAGAACAGGTGATCTGCCTAGCAGAGCAGTACTAGCTCTAGTTTCTAAATTCTGACCATTTCCCCCCAAATTTATTAATTTTGATCATATTTTTCTCTCCCACACATAAACACTCACAGCCTGTAAGAATCATTGTTGTAGTGATCCAGGATTCTGGTAAGAATGTTATATTCCTTGGGAATGCTCAGTGGAAATATTTAAAGCTGCCCATCTCGTTTAGTTCCATTTGTAGCTGACAGAACAGGTCTGTACCAAGGAACCGAACATTCCTGTTCTCTTTTCACTAATCAAGCACAATCTGCTTCCTTCAGGACTCTTAAGATCCTTTAGCACCTCTGTCTTCCTGTTACTTGCATATTTACATATTCATTTATGCATTTACAATCTACTTATGTACCCACACATTCTATTTATTTGTTTATTCATTTGTGTGGGGAGCAAGTTCTTACCACAGTGAAGGTCAGAGGACACTGCAGGCTTCGTTTCTTCTTCAGCAATCTAGGGTGCTTGGGATCAAACTCTTGCGGTCAGGTTTGGTGACAAATGCCTCTTCCTGGAGTCTTCTTTTTGACTCTTTGAAAGCCCTTCCTTTACTTCCGTGCTCCGGAGCCTTTGAACACAGAGAACCCACAAGCTGGGTTCGGCCTTATGCAATCTACAGATTCCATCTTCTATCTTAAGGTCCAGCCATAGTCAAGTTTCTTTTTCCTTCCCTTCCCTTCCCTTCCCTTTCTCCTTCCTTCCCTCTCTCCCTCCCTTTCTTTCTTTCTTTCTTTCTTTCTTTCTTTCTTTCTTTCTTTCTTTCTTTCTTTCTTTCTTTCTCCCCTCTTCCCTCCCTCCATTCTCTTCTTCCTCCTACTCCTTTTTTTCTCCTCTATATAACCCTGACTATCCTGGAACTCACAGAATGCTGGGATTAAAGTCGTGAGCCACCAATTCCAGTCTGCATTCTGGTTTCTTAATTTAATAGATCTCTTTCTCTGGATTCTCACAGCATTTTGTAATTTAGTTTATTCTTACATTTCTTAATCTATGGGAGTTCCTCTCCACTTTAGATTGTAAATTGTATCCATTTGCTCTTTCATCTTCTTGGTGCTTTGTACAATGTAACAGACTCAACTGATAATCTTTAATTGAACTCACTTCTGGACTCTGTTGAATGGCAACATAGTAGCAATAACATCTGCCTTACTACTCACGATGCTAGTAATGAAGTAGCAAATAGGAAGCGAATTCTGTCAAAAAATATCTTTTGTGAGTCACAGGATTTTTTTTTTTTTTTTTTTTTTAACTCACAGGATAGTTTCGCCTGGCCTGGACTTGATGTAGCTCAGGCTGGTATAAACTCTTGGTAATACTCTTGCCTCAGCTCCTACAGGTGTGAGCTACCATGCCATTTAAATTCTGATGAGTTTTAAGGTGGTGCACAGAAGAGTAGTGGAAAGCAGGCTGGGATCTGATTTACATTTGAAATAGTTGGGAAGATGGGTTTTCATTCTTTTTTTTTTTAATTTTTTTTTTTGTGGCCTCCTTGCGTTGTTGGATATATTCCTGGTCTTCAATGTTTTGAAAGGCTGTCAAGTGAGAACCAAACCTTGCTACTGGCAGCCTAACTACTAGTACAGAGAGGGAAGAAAAGGGAAGCCTATTTCAGTTCAGCAGGAGGCAGAACCTTTTAACCTTTAGAGATGTCCAACAGTGGATGATGCTGCACTTAGAGGTTGTGATCTGCCTAATATCGGAACCTCCGAAACAGAAGTGACACAGGAAGGCCATCTGGCTGAACTTGCAGGGTATCCTTGCACGGGCGGGAGTTGCACCGATGACCTTTAATGTACGTTCGAATGCTAAGGTTTCTATGACTGTTCGTTTCTGCTAACCTGACGTGTTACATGTCATTTTGTTTAAAAACTACACAAAATTTAAACCTAGGTAATGTTACTGTATGGTTTACAATAAAATCGACCAAATGAGAAGGGAGAAATTAGATTCAATACTAAAAATGAAGATACCGCCCAACTGACATATCTTTTAACTTAAAGGGAGAGTGCGTGCGTGCATGAGTGTGTGTGGGGGGGGGGGGGGAAGAGAGAGAATTATCGGACGATGTCCGGGCAAGCGAGGAGTGTCATATTTTTTTTTTTGCACACGTCATCTCCAGCACCAGGTACGCCGAAAGGTGAAAGCGGGGTTCGAGCGGGGTTCGGCAGACAGTTCCCGGTGAGGCGGCTCTACCGGGAGCGGAAGGGCGGCCGCCGGCTGGACCACCGATCCCAGGGGGCCCCGCGGCGCCGCGCACGCGCACTGGTGAGGGGGCAGCGCCGCCGCAGGAGGCAGGGAAACCGACTGGCGATCTGTGGCGGCGGCTGGGCGGCGGTGGTAGTTCGCAGCGAGGGTGACGGCTCGGAGGCCGAGTGGCCGTCCGGCGGGGACCTGGGCGCCGTCCTCCGCATGACCTACTCGGTGAGTGTGCGTCCCCGGCCCGCCCGCGCCGCGTGCGCCGCTCCAGGCTGGGCAGCTCCGCCGTCCGGCCTAGCACCGAAACCTGCGCCTGACGGCCGCCCCGCCCGGATCCCCGGGCCCCGGGCCTGCCCCGTGCTGGGCGGGCGGCGCTCCGGTGGGAAGCCGCGCGGTCGGACCCCGCGGGAGAGGTGGCGGCGTGCGGGCCCCGGCCGGCCTGAGACGGCGGGGACACAGGGCCGTGGGGGATGGGGCGGGAGCGCGACGCGGCGGGAAGGGGCGCAGTAGCGCGGGTCGCCTCCGTGGGTGTCAGGGGCAGGTGGGCAGGCGAGCCGCGGAGGCCAGGAGCGGACCGAATGGCTTCGGAGCGCCGCCCGTGAAGCGCCGGACGCTCGGTGCTGGGGACTCCGCGCACTCGCAAACGCGCGCTGGGCTTGGCGTCTGTGCACTTGCTGGTGGTGGTCTGCAAGTGTCCGTTCTTTCCACCCACCCCTCTTCTTTCAATGTCGTCTTTATTGACGGGCAGAATTGTCACGGCTGCTGGCTGGGCAGACCTCAGAAACGAGCGGGATTCAGTGCATTATCCTACATAAAGTGAGATACGGTGAGGTGTGAGATGAGAGGTAGGTCCAAGGAGGACTCTGTTCTTTAACGTTAAAATTGAGTGAAATCAAGCTTAATAAGATGAAACTTTTGAGTTTGAGCAAAAGAGACTTGCCTCGGAAACTCTGGCCTTGGCACTAAAGTTTCAGTGGATTGAATGTAGATAGAGTGAGTGTACTGGTTCTTTTGCGAGAATGAGGGTAAAATTACACCTTTATTTACAAACCAGTAATTGAAACCCACTGTTGCCTTCAGTTCTGAAAGCAGGCAACAAACCACAATAATACTAGCAACCCGTGTGAACTTGCCACCAATAGAAATTACAGATATTTTTGTGTCACGTTTACAGTTGGAGCTGTCTTACTATATCATACCTGTTTATCGATGAATGTCGTTGAGTTTGGGAGTTTTGGTAATATGTAATATGCTGTAGTTGTACACGTCAGTTTTTCATATCTTTATGTTGTTATAATAGGTTTCCTTTATACTCATATAAATTTATTTATTTATTATATATTTTTTTCAAGACAGGGTTTCTCTGTGTTGCTTTGAAGTCTGTCCTGGAACTAGCTGTTATAGACCTGTCTGCCCTCAAACTCACAGAAATCCGCCTGTACTTGTATGAATTTTGCATTTAAAAGCAATCTAAGGAGTCCTTAAGGTTCAATAGATCAAAGAGGTAAATCCATGGCACAAAGTGATGGAGAATTCCTGAAATAAAAATAAACTTTAGGTCAGGTGGTGGTGGCGCCACACTTTTAATCCCAGCACTCGGGAGGAAGAGACAGAGGCAGGAGACTCTCTGTGAAGGCCAGCCTGGTCTACAAATTGAGTTCCAGGACAGCCAGGACTGTTACACAGAGAAACCCTGTCTCAATAAACAAAAAACAAACAAATATTTGAAGAGGATTTTGTCTTTCGGTAAGAAAGCCGGGTGGTGGTGATGGTGGTGGTGGTGGTGGGGTGTGGGGGTGGAGGGGTAGGAGGAGAAGCAGACAGGGTGGAACAATATACATACAAAAGAATTTTGTAATCAAGGATCTAATTGCCCCGTTGATCTAAAACTACGTATGTACACCAGGCTGGCCTCAAACTTGGTATAGCTCTTCCTCCCTCTGCCTTCCAAGTGCTGGGGATGTAAGTATAGGCCACCATTCCTGACTTTTTTTTAAAGCACCGGAGTAGTAGTTTTGAAAGCTAGACCAGACTGTAGAAAGTTCATCTGTTTACTGGGGAATCAGCAAAGAACTACTGTGCTGAAGAAAGGGAAGTGAGTACTTTGGCCTTTTGATTTTTGTGCTGAGGCATCTGTACACTTTCAAGTGGTTGTGACCCTTAAACTTGTGAAAGGGAATTTTAGTATCTGCTGATTTTCTTTCTTCGTGTGTATGTGTGTGTGTGTGTTGTAGGTATGTACATGTTCATGTGTTTACATGTGTATGCACGTGTTTTTAAAAGCCAGAGTTTCATGATGAATGTCTTCCTGTCTCTACCTTATTTTTTATTTTCGTTTTTTGAGACAGGGTTTCTCTGTGTAACCCTCGCTGCCTGGAACTCACTGTATGGGCCAGGCTGACCTCGAACTACTCCAGTGCTAGGATTAAAGGCATTCACTACCATCACCTAGCAGCTTCATCTTAGGTTTTGAGACAAGATTTCTTACTGGCTTGCCAGCAAGCCCCAGCATCCTCCTGTCTTTGCTGCCCCAGTGTAGTAATTACAGGCACTGGCCACTGTGCTGGCTTTTTGCATCGGTGCTGGGAATCTGAACTCAGATCCTCAGGCTTGTGTGGGAAGCACTCTGCCAACTGAGCCATCTCCCCAGCTGTCCTCCTCTTCTTAAAATAAATGGCCTTTATTTATTGTTTTTGCATCACTGTGGATGGAACCTAGTGCTTTGCACATGCTAAGCAAGACACCCCTTTTATGGTTTCTTAAAATCATGAAGATGGTATGAACTTTACATAGGAAGAGATCCTTATTTTTCTTTCTTTAAGTGAATCACAGAGATCACTTGCCTCTGTCTTCAGAGTGCTGGGATTAAAGGGGTGCACCATCATTTCCTGTTTGTGGTATATACTTGTAATCTGAGCCATCATTACTGGAGGCAAGAGGAACAAGAGTTCAAGGCAAGCCTTGACTACTGAGTGAGTTTGAGGGCTACATGAGACCCTATTTCAAAAACAGACACAAACAGCAAACAAAAACCCTATTTCAAAAACAAACCTTACCCAAACAGCAACAACAAAACTGAATGTGTGTGTGCACACGATGGGTCAAACCCAAGGTCAAGCCTAGGCCACAGTTCTGCTTAAGCCTGTGTATGTGTTTCTGTACTTTTTAGTAAGCTATTTTCTTGAGAAAAGACTGTTCTTAGACTCTTGTAACTATAAAGCAGACATATTGTCTCCTCATTGTCTGTCTTTCCAGAACGTTGCTTGCTTGGTCCTGCTCCCGTATAATGATGCTACACCCGCACAGAGACGAGTAGAAAGCATGTCATCAAACATATTCAGTTCTCCTCTTCCTTCATTTGTTTACTAATGTATATTTTATCAAATTTTTGTGACTTTTTAAAAGATTTATTTATTTATTATATATAGTGTTCTGCCTGCATGTGTTCTTGCAGGCTAGAAGAGGGCACCAGATCTCATTACAGATGGTTGTGAGCCACCATGTGGTTGCTGGGAATTGAACTCAGGACCTTTGGAAGAGCAGGCAGTGCCCTTAATCTCTGAGCCAACTCTCTAGTCCCATTTTTTTTTGTGACTCTTGAAGGATTAAGTAGACCAAAAAAGTCAAAATATTAAAAAAGGACCAAGGGCTAGAAGCCCTTTTCCTTTACTTCATAATCAGAGCCAAATAGTACCCTCCCAAGCAATTATTTGGACTAAACACTTGTTTTTTTTCTGTTTTCTTTTTCTTTTTTTTTTTCCTCCCCCTCCCCCCTTTTTTCTGTTTTCTTTGTGATACTTTAGCTCAAATCCAGGGCCCTGCACATGTTAGGCAAGCAATCTACCATGGAGCTACATTCCCATTATAAGTGCTTATGGTTTTGAAATTTTAGAAGTTTGTGGGCTACTCAAAGTTCAGTCCCAGTACCCATATGGCAGTTCACAGCTGTCTGTAATCCAGTTCCAGGGGATCTTGTACTATCCCCATCCCCCTTTTTTTGAGACAGGGTTTCTTTGTGTAATAGCCCTGGCTGTCCTGGAACTTGCTGTGTAGACCAGGCTGGCCTCAAACTCACAGTGATCCTCTTTCTTCTGCCTCCTAAGTGCTGGGATTAAAGGTGTACGCCACCATGCTTAGTTTGGTGCCTTCTTTCTTTACCTCTCTGGATACCAGACACCCACGGGGTACACATACATCCAGGCAAGGAACTCATGAATACATTTAAGAAAATTCAGAACTTAGAGTATACTCACCTATTTTAACTCACTCTGAACCACCTTAGAAAATGTGTTTTATGTATAAAGGCTGTAGTACCTCAGACAGAAAGAACTTCAGAATGCTTCCAAAAGTGAATGTCAATTTTGTGGAGCTGGAGAGATGGCTCACAACCGTCTGTAATGATTTCAGATTCCTTTTTCTGGTGTGAATGAAGAACACTCATACACATAAATACATGAAAATATATGTATTTTAGGGAAGAAGGTTTGAAGCAGTTTTACTGTGTAGTCAGCCCTGGCAATCCTGGAACTCACACTGTAGACCAGGCTACCCTCAAATTCACAGAGATCCACCTGCCTCAGCCTTCTGAGTGCTGAGATTAAAGGCTTGCGCTGCCTGACTAATGGCTAAATAAAATTTTTTAAAGATTTATTTATTATGTATACAGTGTTCTGCTTGCATGTGTGCCTGCAGGTCAGAAGAGGGCACCAGATCTCAGTTGTGAACCACCATGTGGTTGCTGGGAATTGAATTCAGGACCTCTGGAAGAGCAGCCAGTGCTCTTAACCTCAGAGCCATCTCCTGAGCCCCTAAGTAAACCTTTTTTTTTTTTTTTTTTTTTAGAATATTGCTTCTTCTTCCCCCTGGGGATAGGGTATCACTATGTAGCCCAGGCTAGCCTTGAACTTGCGGTACTCCTGTCTTAGCCTTTCACATGCTGGGATTACAGGTGTGAACCATTCACATGTGAGCAACAGAGATTATACCAGAAAAGCTAAAGAAAGAACAAACAGGTTCTTGTTGTTGGTGGCGTTTTTTTTTTCCTGTTTGTTTCTTTTTTTTTTAAATATTTATTTATTTGTTTATTATGTATACAGTATTCTGTCTGCAGGCCAGAAGAGGGCACCAGGCCTAATTACAGATGGTTGTGAGCCACCACGTGGTTGCTGGGAATTGAACTCAGGACCTTTGGAAGAGCAGGCAATGCTCTTAACCACTGAGCCATCTCTCCAGCCCCCTTGTTTCTTTTTTTTTAAGAAAGTATTTCATCTCAGAGGCTGACATGTTGCCTACCCACAAATCCCAGTGTTTAGAGGGTGAGGCAGGAGTATCATGAAGGTTGGAGGCCATCTTAGAAGGAAAACAACTTAGTTCATCTTTCCTTCCTTCTTTAGAACCCAAAGGTTCTAAAGAACCTTTCATTCTATTTATTTTATAAATAAATTTTATTTATTTTATAAATAAATAAAATTTATTTATTTAAATTTTTGATACAGGGTGTTTTAGTTAGGGTTTTTTATTACCATGAAGAGACACCATGACCATGACAACTCTTATAAAGAAAACATTTAATCAGTCCATTATGACAAAGATGCGGAGCATGACGGTGTGCAGGCAGACGTGGTGCTGGAGCTGAGAGCGCTGCATCTGTAGACAACAGAAGGTCCACTGACTCACACTGAGAGAAGCTTGACACAGTGACACACTTCCTCCTAGTGGTGCCACTCCCGTTGGTGGCCGTTTTCCTCAAACCATCACACAAGGTCTTGTCATGTATCTCTGACTGGCCCGGACTGTGCTGTGTACACCAGTTGAGCCTTGAATTCACTCACAGAGATCTGCCTACCCTGCCTTTTGAGTGCTGGTATTAAAGGTGTAAACAACCATGCTTGGCTAGGAATCTAACTTTGACTCTCTACTAAAATAAAGTACCAATTAACTAGCCATTTAAGGGTCTAATACTCCAACTTAGATTCCAACAGAAATAACTTTAAGGCTCTCTCTGAGTGTTTTTTATTTATATTTTGGTTTTTGAGATTGGGTTTCTCTGTAGTCCTGACTGTCCTGGAACTCGATCTGTAGGTCAGGCTGGCCTTGAACTCAGAGATCCACCTGTCTGCTTCTCTAGTGCTGGGATTAAAGGCATACACACCATCATTGCCTGGCTTAAAAGTATTTTTTTTTAAAAATTAAATTATTTTATTTTTCATTTTATGTATACAAGTGTTTTGCCTGCCTACTTGTCTGTGTGTGTACCATATGTGTCCCTGGAGCCTTTGGGGGCCAGAAGAGGGTATTGAATCCCCTGAAACTGGAGTTATGGACAGTTGTAAGCTGCTTTGTGGATACTGGGAACTGAGCCTGGATCCTTTGCAAGAGCAACAAATGCTCTTAACTGCTGAGACATCTCTCTAGCCTCTGAGTTTTTGTTCCATCATTTTAAAATATAAAATAATTAGCAGTGGGGGCTGGAGAGATGGCTCAGTGATTAAGAGTACTGACTGCTCTTCCAGAGGACCCAGGTTCAATTCCCAGCACCCACATGGCAGCTCACAACTGTCTGAAGATCCAGTTGCAGGGGGTCTGACACCTTCACACCAATGCACATAAAATAAAGATAAATAAACCATAAAAAATATTAAAAAAAATAATTAGCAGTGATAGTAAGAGCTAAAAACTTACCGAGATTTTTTTCTTGGGTATTATATAAAATATTGGAGAAATATGAATTCCATTT
This sequence comes from Myodes glareolus, assembly GCF_982192425.1. Taxonomy (NCBI): domain Eukaryota; kingdom Metazoa; phylum Chordata; class Mammalia; order Rodentia; family Cricetidae; genus Myodes; species Myodes glareolus. The sequence continues at coordinate 10,833,864 of NC_142046.1, forward strand.
TTATGAAGGCATTTTAATTTGTTTTTAAAGGTTTATTTATTTTTATTTTATATGTATGAGTCATTTACCCATGTGCATGTTTATGCACTGCATAAGTGCCTGGTACCCAAGGAGATCAGAGGAAGGCATTTGAGATCCTGGAACTGTAGTTACAGACAGTTTTGAGCCAGCATGTGGGTGCTGGGAACTTATCCCAGGTCTTTGCAAAAGCAGCAAGTACTCTTACTTCCTGAGCCATTTCTCCAGATCTAATGAGAATTTTTTTTTTTTTTAATGAGGGCATTTTACTGGTTGGTTTCTTTTGAAGAGCTATTTTAGAGCCAAAGAGTGCCTGCTGTGAAAGCCTGTTGACCTGAGTTCAGTACTGGAGCCAATGTGAAAGTGGAAGGAAACCGGCTCAAGAGAGCCGCCCTCTGATCCCCACATCCTCTCTGTATTGAGATGCTGTGCCATTCCCCACTCTGTAGCTGGAAGTCTTTTCTCTGTCCCATCCAGTCCCACTGGACCAGTTTCTCTCCCTCCCGTCAGTCCCCACAGCTACTTAATGCATAATCATTTGGAGGCTTAATATTAATTATAATTGCTTGATCGATGACTCAGGCTTCTTACTGGCGAGCTCTACATATAAATTAACCTATTTTTAATAAACTGTATACCACCACGTGCCCTGTGGCTTGCCTGTAATGCTCTGGCATCTTCTCCAGTGACTGTTGGCATTTCCCCCGACTCTGCCTCCTTTCTCCCTGTATCTCTGCTTGGATTTCCTGCCTAGCTATATTCCATCCTGCCATAGGCCAAAGCAGCTTTATTTATCAACCAATAAGAACAACACATATTCACAGCATACAGAAGGACATCCCACATCACCACACTCCTATAACTGATTTTTTGTTTTTTTCTGTGACAAGCTTTCTCTGTGTAACAGCCTTAGCTGTCCTGGGACTTGCTTTGTAAACCATGCTGGCCTTGAACTCTCAGAGATCCTCCCGCTTCTGCCATGTGGGTGTTGGAAACTGAACCCGGGTCCTCTGGAAGAGCTGTCAGTGATTTTAACCTCTGAGACATATTTCCAGCCCTCTTTCTTTTTTTAAAAAAAATTATTTATTTATTTTTATTTTATGTGTATGGGTGATTTGCTTGCAGGTATGTCTGTGTGACAAGTGTGTATTGTGTCATGGAAGACTAGAAGAAGGTGTCAGATTCCCTGGGAGTGGAGTTACAGACAGCAGTGAACTTCTGTTTGGAGCTGAACCTGGGTCCTCTGAATGAGCAGCCAATGCTCTTAACCAGTGATCCATCTCTTCAGCTCCCTATTTACTTTATTTTTTATTTTTGTATGCATTGATGTTTGAGGGAGCCGGTTTCACTGGAACTTGAGTTATAGATAGTTGTGAGCTGTCATGTGGGTGCTGGGAGTTGAACCCAGGTCCTCTAGAAGAATAGCCAGTACTCTTAACCTCTGAGCCATCTCTCCAGCCGCCCCCTTATTTAATTTTTAAGTGTGTTTGTGTGCATGCATATGTGCGTGTGCATGTGCAATCTTGGCGTACAAGCCTGAGGAGGCTGGCAGAGGGCACCAGATCTTCCTGGGGTTGGAGGCCAAGGCAGTTGTGACCTAGTGAATGTTCTTCCAAGAGAGAGAAAGCACCATACTGGGATTAAAAACATTCACTGCCTGACTTTTTGGTAATATTCTGGGTTAATTCCTAGCAGTTTTTTTCTAATTAAAAAATTATTTATTGCATTTTATGTGCATTGGTGTTTTTACCTGTATGTGCGCTTGTCACGAGTGTCAGGTTCCCTGGAACTGAAGTCACAGACAATTGTGAACAGCATATGGGTGCCAAGAATTGGACCCAGGTCCTCTGGAAGAATAGTCAGTGCTCTCAATTGCTGATCTATTTCTCTGTCACTTCCTCCTTAGAATTTGAAGGAGTTGAGATTCTTTATATAGTCCTGAAGTCCAACTAAAACTTACCTTGCCAGATAGTGGGAAGCTTCCCAAGAAAACTTGACAATGTCTACACTCTGATTTACATGTAAGTACTTGTTCAAGAGTGTGACTGTAATTTACTTACATTTAATTAATTCATTCTTTGGTAATTTCTTACATGCTTTTAATATATGATGGTCACACTTAATCCCTTTGCTCTCTGTTAGCCTCTTCTCTTCCATCCTCTTCTTTTCCCAACAGTGGGGGCAACTGTAAGTGATCACCTTGACCATAAATTAAAGCACTCGTAGTTGGGAGACAGTGAATGGCTTAGTGGTTAAAAACAGAGAGAGACAGAGAGAAAGAGAGAGAGAGAGAGAGAGAGAGAGAGAGAGAGAGAGAGAGAGATATTGATTTTGATTATGTATGTATTACTGTGGAAACCGAATTATAAAACTGGATTTTAGTCTCAACTTTACATGTTAACTAATTTAACCTTGGGTAATTAAATTGTTTATAGCTCTATGTTTTTTTTAAAATATTTATGTATTATGCATACAATATTCTGTCTGTGTGTATGTCTGCAGGCCAGAAGAGGACACCAGACCCCATTACAGATGGTTGTGAGCCACCATGTGGTTGCCGGGAATTGAACTCAGGACCTTTGGAAGAGCAGGAAATCCTTTTAACCTCTGAGCCATCTCTCCAGCCCCTATAGCTCTATGTTTTAATTAAGAATATATAACAGGCTGGAGAGATGGCTCAGAGGTTGAGAGCACTGGCTGCTCTTCCAGTGGTCCTGAGTTCAATTTCCAGCAACTACATGGTGACTTACAACTATCTATAATGAGATCTAGTGCCCTCTTCTGGGCTGCAGGCAGAAAACTGTATACATAATAAATAAATCTTTGAAAAAAAAAAAGAATACTTCCACATCATCAGGTGTGGTAGTACACACCGTTAATTCTAGAATTTAAGCAGAGGCAGTGAATGCCTTATTAGGTTGTTCCATACTCTTCCTTAGAGGAGATAAACCTGCTTGTTAGAGGTTGGCAATCTTTTTATGTAGAAAAATGAACTATAGAAGACTGGCTACTATTCCCCCTGCCATTTCACCATGAAAACAGTTATAGACAACATGATTAGATGGACATAGCTGTGTTCCAAAAAACTTTATGAAGGGGCTGGAAGTGGCTCAATGGACTACTTAATGACATGTGCTGCTCTTGCAGAGGCCTGAGTTTGATTCTCAGAACCCATGTTGGGTGATTAACAACCACTTGTGATTCCAGCTACAGCAGACCTACTGCCCTCTCCTGGCCTCCGTGGGCACCTGCACTCATATGCGCACACACAAAGTTAAAATAAATGTTTAAAAGTTTTAGAAGTCTGAGGTAGGTAAAGTTGCTTGCCTTGCAAATCTGGCAACCTGAGTTTGGTCTTTGAAATTTCCATAAAGGTGAAAGGAAAAAAACTTACTGCACAGAATTGTTCTCTGATCTTTCTGTGGACACTGTGGCATGTGCCCAACTGCCAATACATAATGATGATGGTGATGATGATGATAAATTTGAGATATGTTTCCCTAATTGACTGACCTGAAATGTTCTATGTACACCAAACTGATCTTGAACTTACCTGCCTCTACCTCCTGAGTGCTAGAAATAAAGGTATGTGCCATCATGCCAGGCATAAATAAATTTTTAAAATCTTTATTAAGTTAAATTAAATGAGTCATAAAATCAAAAGTCATTAATCTGACAAGGGAACTAATGGGGAGAGAGGGGTAGTTGATGGGGATGGGAGGGTAATAGTGGCAGGGAAGAGTGATTATTGCATTACAAACATGTATGAAATTGTCAAAAACAAATTTAACTTTGTAAAAAAAAATCTCAAAAACAACCTCCAGACCAACCTTTATGAATACACACAAACCTCAGGCTAACTTTGATTTGCAAGCCATAGTTGGCCTGTTGCTTTCGCATACCATTGTGGAAGGATACTGTAACAGCCTGTCATTCCTAGCCAGCCTAAGTGATGTTTTAACTGTATGAGCTGAGAAGCTTAAATTATTCCTCAAAGTCTGATTTAATATTAATGGGTAGTGTATAGTATGTGTGTGTGTGTATGTGTATATGTAATTTTTGTAGAAAAGTGGCGAATAGTGAACCTACATGGTTAGAGTCTAGTTTTTGACCCTTTCAAAAATGAAATTAACTAATATAGAAAATGCATGCAAATTTTAGGAACAATATATATTTGTGATGGTTTTTCTTGGCTGAACCCTGACTCTTACAACATTGTTAAGTATATTATACTACTGTTATTTGAGACAGGGTCTTTTTGTAGCTCTTGCTGGCCTGAAACTCATAGTAGTCCTGGCTGTCCTAGAATGTGCAGTGATTCTGCTTGTGACTTTATGCTAGACTTGCAGGTGTACACTACCATGCACAAATGGTACCAGTTCTTTGATGTCACCTGAACTCTTTTCTTTCTTCTTCCCCCCCCCCTTTTTTTGTTTTTTTTTTTTTTTGAGACAAGGTTTCTCTCTGTAGCCCTGGCTATCCTGGAACTAGCTCTGTGGACCAGGCTGACCTTGAGTTCTCAGAGATCCACCTGCCTCTGCAAGCCCCATGACCTGAGTTTCGTCTCTGGATCCTACAGTGGAAAGAGAACCAGGTCCTGAAAGTTGTTCTCTTCCTTCTACACGTGCACCATGGTGTATGCATGTATGCACACACACTTGTAAACACACTATACATAAGACATATAATGTAGCAGTGTAAAATAGGCTTGAATGGGTAGGCTGAGGTAGACTGATTTTGAATTTTAAGTTAAGGGGTTTAGAAATATGCTCTAAGAAATCAAGAGCAATTAACAAATATGAACATCTTGATATACTGTGTTGTGTTTTGTCAGTCAGTGTAGTGGTTATTTTCACCTACATAGTGAGGCTACATTGAGGCAGCCTGGTCTGTAGGAAACCCTATCTCAAAGGGTTGTATGAAGGGAGGAGGAATCCAATCAATATATTCAACATATTGTCAGTAACTATAGTTACTATGCTTATAGAATAGATCTTTTATTTTTTCTTCTAACTGTAATATTTCCTAATTCCTCCTGTCCTTGCTACCTCAGACTCTGCTTCTGTGAGGTCAGCCTTTCTGCACCTGTGTGTGAGCAAGATCATGCAGTAGTTGGTTTTCCTGGCTGGGCTGTTCATTTAACATAATGGTCTTTAGTAGCATCCGTGTTACACGTGTTCATTTAACATAATGGCCTTTAGTAACATCCGTGCTACACGTGTAAGGATTTTCCTTTTCTCCCTTTTTTTGGCCAGATAATATTCCATTTATATTATATATGCCAAATAATATCCCAACACACACACACAAAACCTATACTCCTTAATCCCAATAATAGTTCTTAAAATTTTGTTTTGCAGGGTAAGCCGTGGTCAGATTTTTTTTATGACATTCTGACCAGTTTATTATAGAAAGGAAAGCTTATAATTCTGTTTAAAGTAAAATGCTTAGCAAGCTTGCCTGTGGCCTAAGATTTCTTATTTATTTATTTTCGAGACAGGGTTTCTCAGTAGCTATGGTGTCAGTCCTGGAACTCGCTGTATAGACCAGTCTGGCCTCAAACTCACAGAGATCTATTTGCCTGCCTCTGCCTCCTGAGTGCTGGGATTATAGGCATGCGCCACCACACCCAGCTAGGCCTAAATTTATTAAAATGATCACTAAAGATGGGCGGTGGTGATACATGCTTTTAATCCCAGCATTTGGGAGGCAGAGGCTGGTCTCTGAGTTCAAGGCCAGCTTGTTCTATAGAGTGAGTTCCAGGACAGTCTGTAAAGTTGACTGACCGAGAAACTCTATTTCAAAAACAAAACAAAAAAGTCTCTAAAGCCATGTCGTTAGGACTAACAAGGTGGCTCAGGGGGTCAAGCTGCCTGTTGCCAGGCCTGGTGACCTGAGTTGGATACCTGTAGTCCACATGAGACAGCCAGCTCCCTATTCACTGTCTATTGATGGGGCACTTAGAGTGACTCCAGACAGTGGCTGGTACAGTGAAATGCTGCGGCTGCTTTTCACACACTGACTCTGTGTCCTTGGTAGATAACCAGTAATGGGGCCACTAGGTCATGAGGTAATTCTCTTTTAAAATTTTGGAGAATAATATTGTTGCTGTCCATACAGATGACACAAAATTAAATTTCCACCAACAGTATGCAAAGACTTTATTTTCTCTATAGCCTTCCCAGTTTATGTAGTATTTCTGTTTGAATTTAAACTAAGTAGATACTGCTAGAAGTCAAATAATATTCTATAAAACCAGCAGATTAAAAAAATCCTTAGCACAAAGTACAACTAAGAAATCGAAGTAGACATGACTAACAAATGCTGAGACTAGCTGACTGAGAGCAGTGCTTCTTCGGAGTCAGACAGACCTGAGTCAGACAGTGGATTCCAGCACTTCCTGAGCTGTCAGATGAGGCTGTGAGAGCACATCTGCCACCCGCTTGGGGGTGCAGCGAGAAAAACTAAGATTATTCTTGACATTGAAAGTCTAAGTAACAACAACAACAACAAAAAAAACAAAAAAAAAAAAAAACAAAGCTGGGAGATGGTGGCACACATCTTTAATCCCAGTACTCAGGAGACAGAGGCAGATCTCTGTGTTCAAGGACAGCCTGGTCTACAGAGTGAGTTCCAGGACAGCCAGGGCTACACAGAGAAACTGTCTTGAAAAAACAAAAATAGCAACAAAAAACCTTATTCATTTCCTTAATTGTCATTTTTTGGGTTTTAGTGCTGAGGATTGAAGCTAGTGCTTCCAGCAGGTTAGACAGTTCTCTACCACTGAGTTGTAGTCCTTACTTCACAATAATTGCTCTTAAATTGTTTTTTTTTTTTTTTTTTTTTTTGAGACAGGGTTTCTGTGTGTAACCCTAGCTGTCCTGGAACTCACTCTGTAAACCAGGCTGGCTTCACGCAGAGATCCTTCTGCTTCTGCTTCCTGAATGCTGGGATTAAAGGTGTGTGCCACCACCTCTCAGCTTGTTTTGTTATCTTAAATATAGGTATTTCTATTATTAATATAAAACATTTGTGGTTTGGCAGTTCAAGGGTATAGCTTAAATAATGATTTAATTTATGTATGCTATTTGTAACTGTTTAGTTATTAGATAAATAAGAATAGTTTGATTTCATTCATACTTTTGGCAAATATTTACTCAGTTACTACTGTGAACTAGGCCCTCACCCAGGCCTGAATGAACAACACAGAAAAGTTCTGGCATACATTGTTGAGAGGTGGAAGCCACCCAGAAGCCACCCAGTAAAGATGGTTAATAAACAAGTAGGTATCTGTGGTAAATGCTTGTGGTAGGGGCCTGGAGTGTCAAAGTTGTAGGTAGGGAAGACTACGTAGTGTTGGACTAGAAGTCCAATCATCAGGGAGGAGTTGCTCCAGACACCACTCACACAGCCTCAATTGATGCAAAAGCAAGAGGATTTTTATTCTGTCATAACAGGGCCCTTCAGGTTCGGAATATGAAGGACATCCTATCGATAGCTGTTACAGTCCATCTTTTAAAGCGAAAAGCCACAGACACAAGGGGGGCACCTGAAGGTTGTTTTTCCAACTTATTGGATTGGCTTATTTAAAAGGTCACTAGCAGTGATTGGTCTATTCCAGGGCAGGAGAATAGCTGCGTGGTCAGGTGAGATAAGGGAGCATCTGTGGGCCATCCTGGCCTTGTTCTAGTGACTAAACCAATACATCAGGAACTGAGTCAACATCTGTGGGTTGTCTTTGCCTCAATTCCCAGAATGGAGTTATATTTGAAGATTATTCACAAGGACACAGGAGGATGAGCAGTCCAGCATGTGTGTGTGTGTGTGTGTGCGTGTGTGTGCGTGACTGTCCTGTTTCCAAGAGAGAGTGAGTGTAAGGTTTCTTAGGGTTGAGGGGGCTTACAAATATATTTAGAGTCTTTCAATAGGACTTTAGATTTCATTCTGAGTATAAGGTAAAGCCTTGGGATAGTTTCTAGTTAAAGAATAAAATGATGTGACCTTAAGGTACACTTAGTGTTACTGGGAGAACAGACTTTGGGAATTCAAAATAGGGAGCAAGGAAATCAGCTAGTTATAGGCTTTCTTTCAGGTGAGATGCTGACAGATTCCCAGGGGAAGGAGGAAAAGTAATAAGATTATTCAAAGACAGAGTCAACAGGTGTATTGCTCTGTGAAAGTAGGCAAGGATGACTCCATGGCTAATGAGCAGAGGTTCCTCCCGAGACAGATTTAGAGTGTATTTGATTTTGTTAACTCTAATTCAGAAATAACCCACTAGGTGTGCAGGTGCATACCTTAATTTCAGGTCTTGGGAGACTAAGACAGGAGGATCAGGAGGTCCAGGTCATTCTCAGCTACAAGGTGAATTTAAGGCTAGCCTGGACTATAGGAGACTGTCTCAGAAAACCAGCAAAAAGGCTGAGAATGTACCTCAGATGGTAGAGTACTTGCCTAGCATGCACAGATCCTGTGTTCAACCCCCAGTACACATAAATGGGGCATGATGGCTCATCCCTGTAACCCCAGTTTGGGAGGTAGAGTCAGGATGAGCAGGAGCTCAAGAGCATCTTTAGGTACATAAAGAATTCAAAGCTAGCGTGGCCTATGTGAGACAGTATTTCTAAAAAATGATATATATGTCAGCTGGACAGATGGCTCAGTAGTTAAGAATGTTTGTTGAGTAATATCAGATCAGGAATTCAGATCCTAGCATCTAGTTAACAAGTCCAGTATCTAGTGCATGCCTGTGACCCCTGCTCTGGGTGTTGACCCACCCAGACAGGAGGACTGCTCCAGCCTAGCTAGCCAAGACTACTTGATCTCCAGGTTCTGGTAAAGATCCTGCTGCTGCGAGAGCTGCTTCCACTCCTTGAGCCAATAGACTTTAAGATACCAGCATACTTGGGCATGGTCTCATTTGCTTTAAAAATCAGCGGTAGCTGTGTGCTCGCTCTCTTGCTTCCAGCTCCGCTTCTGGCTCCTAGATTCCTTTCCTGATCGCAGAGGGTTGTTGTCTGGAACGATGATCTGTAAGTTTTTCCCTTTAAATAAATAACCATTCTATTAATCATAATTCCAAACTGGTGTGGGATTGTTTGTGATTTACGCCTTCATCTGGCACTCAGTTGGTAGAGGATGAGACTCTTAATCTCAGGGTCATGGGTTTGAGCCCCACATTGGGCGCCACTCTGTTGTAAAAAGAGGGTGGTGGGCCGCTTCCCGCTGCCCGGCTCCCAGCTAGCTTACACCAAAAATAATTACACAGAAACTGTATTCATTTAAACACTTCCTGGCCCATTAGTTCTAGCCTCTTATTGGCTAACTCTCACATCTTGATTTAACCCATTTCTAATAATCTGTATGTGACCGCGAGCTCATAGCTTACCGGGAAAGATTCAGCATGTCTGACCTGGCAGCTTCATGGCTCTCTCCCTCTGCCTCCTTTCTCCCAGCTTTCTGTTTAGTCTACTCCACCTATCTAAATTCTACCCTATCAAAAAGCCAAGGCAATTTCTTTATTTGACCAATGAAAGCAACACATAGAATGAAGACCCTCCTACACCACACTGCCAGGCAGTGGCTGCGTATGCCTTTAATCCCAGCACTCGGGAGGCAGAAATAGACAGATCTCTGAGTTTGAGTCCAGCCTGGTCTACAGAGTGAGTTCCAGGACAGGCTCCAAAGAAACCCAGTTTGGAAAACCAACTAAAAAAAAAAATGGCAGTGAATCATGAAGAACAACCTATGCCCTTTTCTGGCATATGTGTATGTACATGTGCGGGCTCACACACATGGGCATACACACACTTTTTTTGTAATCCAGTGAGATGGCCCAGGTGGTAAAGGCTACCAAGCCTGAGGACCTGGGTTCTATTCCTGAGACTTATATGCTGAGAGAATCAGACACCTACAGTTTGTCCTCTGACTTCTGCACATGTGCTATGACATGTCCCCATATGTGTTATGGTAAAAGTAAAATTCTGCGGATCCTCAAGGGGTGGCAGTGGGCAGCGGGCCATGAGACCACGCCGCAGGTCCCTGAGCAGCAGCAGGCAGCAGGTCCCGAGAGCAGCCAGTCCCAAGCAGGGAAGGTGCAGTTCCCCAATTGACTGCAGTGGGCTACGAAGGGCAGCGAGTCCCAGGCAGGGAATCGCGATGGTCGAGAGACCTCAATGGGGCAGCCAGTCCCACGAGGAGAGACAGACAGATGGGCACTCTGCGAGGCAAGAGACAGAGACATGGATAGGCACTGCATGCAGAGTGAGGTTGGATATTTATTTAGTGGGTTATGGAGGGGAGAGGGGAGAAGAGAGGAGAGAGAGAGAGAGAGAGAGAAAGAAAGAGAGAAACAGAAGGGGGAAGGGGAGAAGTGTCGAGAAGGGAGAGGACAGAAGCTGCCTCTTTGAGAGAAAAAGAAGGGACTCAGGACTCAGGCTGAAAGCTGAAGATCAGCTTGCCTCAGTGGAGGGGGAGTGAGTGGGGGTGACTTGTCTCTTAAAAAGACAGAACAGATCATTACAATATGTAAATGCAAAATTAAATTACAATATTTTAAAATATTGTGTTTCTTAAATGACAGTAGTGTAGGCTCACCAAATTTTCAGTATAGAAAATTTAGAAAATTTATAAGTTATTTTTTAAGCTCCTAATAAGGCCTTTATTCAGAACTAGTCTTTTAATTACTTTAAGCCCATGTCTGTCCATCAGCCTAGAGTCATCCTTGGCTGTTCGCCTTCCCATTAGAACCACAATCTGTTGGTTTTTTGAAATGGGGTCTCATGTAGCCTCAGAGTCACTTGGTAACCATGGATGACTTTGATCTCCTGACATTCCTGTCTTAACCTCTCAAATGCTGGGATTATTTTTTAATTAGAGTCAATGGTTGCACTAAATTAACATCTTATTTAAAGATTTTTTTTAAAGATTTCATTTTATGTGCATTGGCATTTTGTTTACGTGTATATTTGTATGAAGGTGCAAGGTCCCCTGGAATTCGAGTTACAGACAGTGAGAGCTGCCATGTGGGTGCTGGACATTGAACCCTGGTCCTTTGGAAGAGCAGTCAGTGCTCTTAACCACTGAGCCATCTCTTCAGCCTCCTGCCTCCATAATCAAAATTGTGATATATTCTGCTCCTTTTGGTTTTAGAAAAGTAACTTATATGTCAAAAACTTTTGAATTTTGTCTTTTTTATTAGTGATCAGCCTTTGTACCTTTTCCGAATTCAAAGATGGTGAAGTTAGATATCCACACTCTGGCCCACCACCTCAAACAGGAGCGCTTGTACGTGAGCTCTGAGAAACAGCTCATTCAGAGGCTAAACGCAGATGTGCTGAAGACAGCTGAAAAGCTGTATCGAACGGCGTGGATTGCAAAGCAACAGAGGATTAATTTGGATCGGCTTATTATAACCAGGTAAAGTAAGAATTTTTAGGTCATGCATTTTGTGAACAATTAATTCTGTACTACTGACTATAACTAAGTCACTCTTAAGTGCATGGTTTTAAAGCAATATTAGGTAAGTCTTTGGTCATAAAATACATGGAGTTTATTTTGTTTATTAATTATCTTAAATAGTAATACAGAAAATTATAATGTAAGGGTTAGCATTTTATATCACACTTGTTTTGTGATTTTTGTGATATTATACACATTTCCATGGTTTAGAATTGCATATCCTTTTTTAAGGGGGGGTTTGAGAAGGGTTTCTCTGTAGCTTTGGAGCCTGTCCTGGAACTAGCTCTTGTGACCAGGGTGGCCTCGAACTCACAGAGATCCGCCTGCCTCTGCCTCCCAGAGTGCTGGGATTAAAGGCGTGTGCTACCATCGCCCGGCTCAGAATTGTATATCCTTTTTAAAGAAAAAATTTTTTATATTTTTAACTTTTATTTTACGTGTATGTGTTGTTTGGCCCACATATGTATCTATGTACCACTAGCGTGCCTGGTGCTTTCTATATTGTTCCAGGAAGCAGTTTTTAACTGTAGCAATATTAGTATAATGTTAGAAGTAGTCAGATAGAAAAAGAATGTATGCTGTATGATTGATTGTATTTATAAAAGTTTTAAAAGGCAGAACTGATCTTTGATGATGTCTTTTGGAGTCACAGCTCTTTCTTAGCTTTGCTGGGAGGTGCTGACTCCCACCATGGGAGGCCATGCGAAAGCCTTCCATGTTGTAAGTCAAGCCAGGGCTTTGTGCATGCCAGGCAAGGCTCTTCCAGCCGAGCTAACTCTCCAGCTTCTGTTTTGATGGCTTTTAGTACTCAAATTTTTGGGAATGTTCTTGTCTCAGTAAGTAAGCAGTTTTTAAGCTATAGCAAAATCCATAGAGGCTCACTCTGGATAATGTTATCAGTACTTTTAAATAGACACTGCATCAAATCTGTTTAATGCAGTGTCAAATCTGATTGCTTCCTCTTTACTTTTAGGTGTGTCTTACTCATTTCCATTTTGTTCTCAAAGAGTTTAGCAACTCAAAGAGATTTCATTGTTGGCACAATAATGAACTCAGACTTAGTCATTCCCATTGAGTGCCTATGTTGTATTATTGCTGTTATTAATATTGTTTTGCCTGTGTGCTAATGTTTCTAGTGCTGAAGCTTCCCCTGCTGAGTGTTGCCAGCATGCCAAGATTTTGGAAGATACACAGTTTGTTGATGGATATAAGCAACTGGGATTTCAGGAAGCAGCTTATGGCGAATTCTTGAGTCGGTTAAGAGAAAATCCTCGTCTTATTGCCTCCTCTTTGGTTGCTGGAGAAAAACTCAATCAAGAGAGCACACAAAGCGTTATCTACACAGTTTTTACCTCCTTGTATGGCAACTGTATTATGCAAGAAGATGAAAACTACCTCCTTCAGGTTTTACGATACTTGATTGAATTTGAACTGAAAGAAAGTGACAACCCCAGGCGGCTTTTGAGGAGAGGAACTTGTGCCTTCAGCATCTTATTTAAACTGTTTTCTGAAGGACTGTTTTCTGCCAAACTTTTTCTTACGGCTACTTTACACGAGCCCATCATGCAGCTCCTTGTAGAAGACGAAGACCATCTGGAAACAGACCCTAACAAGCTAACGGAGAGGTTCTCCCCAGCACAGCAGGAAAAGCTCTTTGGAGAGAAAGGCTCAGATAGATTCAGGCAAAAGGTTCAAGAAATGGTGGATTCCAATGAGGCCAAACTGGTGGCTTTGGTGAACAAATTTATTGGTTATCTCAAACAGAACACTTACTGCTTTCCACATAGTCTGAGGTGGATTGTGTCACAGATGTACAAAACTCTCTCTTGTGTAGACAGACTGGAGGTCGGGGAAGTCAGAGCCATGTGCACCGATCTTCTTTTGGCTTGCTTCATTTGTCCCGCAGTTGTCAATCCAGAGCAGTATGGAATAATATCTGATGCTCCTATCAATGAGGTGGCGAGATTTAACCTGATGCAGGTGTGCTGTTGTGATTATTAATGCAACATTTGGTTTAAGATCAGCTGATCTTTATATAGAGTGGAACTTTCCTTTTCTTTCTTTTCTTTCTTTTCTTTTCTTTCTTTCTTTCTTTTTTTTCGTTTTCTTTCTTTCTTTCTTTTTTTTTTTTGAGACCGGGTTTCTCTGTGTAGTCCTCGCTGTCCAGGAACTCACTCTGTAGAGAGAGTGCTGTGATTAAAGGTGTGTCTCCAATGCCTGGCTATCATCTTTCCAAATTGTTCTAAATATTTGATTCTCATGAGATAGAAAAGCAATTATATTAGGATTTTGAGATATTATAGTAATAAAGTATTGCCTTGGTTTTCAGTGAAATCCTTGAACTCTTGGACATTGAGTTGACTGAGTTTTCTAGAACAAGCCCATCATCCCTCTCCTGGTAATTTCAGAGTCCAGATTGATTGGAAACTGAGACTGTCTTTTGTACCTTACAACTGGAGCTGAACAGGAGGCTACTTAGAGTTAGTATTCCTTGGAACATTAGGCCTTTCTGCAGAAATGTTCATGTGCTTGACAGTAGACATCACTCTATGAAGATGGTACATATCTACAGATCTACAGATCTGAGTTCTGGGCTAAGGAGATGACTCAGCAAGTAAAAGGCCTTGTGAAGAACTGATAACTTGAGTTCTGTCCCTGGAACCCATGTTAGTAGAACCAGCTACTGAAAGTTGCACCCTGACCTCTCACACATTCTAAGCACATGTTTGGCTATTAAGTTACACCTGAAGTCTTATTTATTAATTTATTTTACATGTGGGGTGTTTTGTATGAAGTCTTATTATTGATTTAATTTATTTTATGTGGGGGGATTTATCCAAAGCCTTACTATTTATTAATTTAATTGTGTGTGTGTGTGTGTGTGTGTGTCTGTGTGTGTGTGTAGGAGCGTTTTTATCTGCATGTATATCTGCACATGTCTTCAGAAGAGAACATTGGATCCCCTGAAACTGGAATTATACAAGAACTCGTAATTGAACTTAGGTCCTCTAGAAGAGTAGCCACTGGTCTTAACTCCAAAGCCAAAGCCATCTCACCAGATACCTGCCCAGTCTATTTTTTTTTTTTTTGAAACAGGGTTGTTCTGTGTGTAACCCTGGTACTTGCTCTGTAGATCAGGCTGGCCTTGAACTCACAAAGATCCATCTGCCTCTGCCTTCTGAGTGCTGAGTGAGATTAAAGGTGCAAACTACCTGCCTGACTTGATAAACCTTAAAAAAAATCATTGATTGGGGTTGGAGAGGGACTCTTTAGGTAAAAGTGTTCCTCTTCAGAAGAGCTAAGTTCAGTTCCCTGTGCCCACATCAGGCAGCCCACCAACTCCAGTTCCAGGGGATCCAACACCTTCTCTGGCTTCCATGGACAGGCACACACATGTTAAAATAAGTTAATTCTTGCCTGCAAGTTGGCACACATCTTTAATCCCAACACTTGGGAGGCAGAGGCAGGCAGATCCCTGTGAGTTGGAGGCCAGCCTGGTCTACAAAGAGGGTTCCAGGATAGCCAGAGCTACATAGATCCTGTCTCAGAAACCAACAGAAAACTATAAAGAGAATGCTTGAGTTCTTTATGGACTTGTGTGTTAGCCTTGAAGTCATTTATTGCATGGGTTAGCCTTTGCAGATAATTTTAAAATGTTCTCATGTTCGCAAGGTGGTTCTGGGGTAGGAAGTGCTGTGTGGTATAACAATGTGAACTCCATCTCTGAGACCTGTGATAGAAGGAGAGCGCCAGCTCCCAACCTCCACATGCACTGTTGCATACATGAGCTCCCTGTCTCAATATGCTCATACATATAGTAATAATAAAGTTTATTTTTTCCCCCTGAGTCAGGGTTCTCTGTGTAGCCCTGGCTGTCCTGGAATTTACTCTGTAGACCAAGATGACTTTGAACTCACAGAGATCTGTCTGCTTCTGCCTTTGTGTACGCTGTTGCCTGTCTAGTTTAAAATGTTTTTTAAGCACAGAAAAAGTATAGTATCAGAAGTAAATATACTGTACTTTCAATTTCCTAATGTTCCTGTCATGTGTTAACAAGAAACTACAGCAAAGTTTCTGCTTCCTCTACCTCTTCATCTGAAAATAGTAAAAGCTGACATAGACGAGACACACATTTTATTGGGAGCATTGTTTTGTTTGCCTGATGAGATGAATGTGGATGTTATAAAACCAGACACTCGGACTGGAATGGACAGTGTTGGTGTGTGCACCCACATAAGCTCACCACTGCTTTTGTTTGCAGGTCGGCCGCCTTCTGCAGCAGTTAGCAATGACTGGCACTGAAGAAGGAGATCCTCGGACTAAAAATAGCCTTGGAAAATTTGACAAAGTAGGAATGAATGTTGTGTTGCGTGAATTACTGTTTTGTAGACTGTTAGGTATCCAGGTATGCTAATCCACACCTGTAATCTCAGCTGAGGCAGGAGGATTGCCTTGAGTTCAAGGTTAGTTTAGACAATAGTGTGAGTCCTCATCACAAACAGAGAACCTCACTTGGTGCACAGCTTTAATCCCTGCACTTAGGAAGCAGGGCAGCTGACCACTGTGATTTCTCAGCCCAGCCATGGCTATTTAGAAAGACTCTGAGTCAAGAGTAAAAAATACAATTTGTAAAAAATTCTGGTCAAGTATTAGTGAACTTAACTATTCTCTTTATTAAATCTTGTCTCTAGGTGATATGAAAGTTAAATAATTCAGTCATTAATTTGCTTTTAAATTAGTTAACAATATTGTATCAGCAACCGTTAAATTTTGAAAGATTTTTCTAATGATTAAACTGTCTTACAAATATTGAAGGGGTATCATTGTAATAAGAATCAAGACCTATTAGATTATTTTTTTAAATTTTGTTTTTAACTAATTTGTTACTATTTTAACAGTCAGCTGTAATTAAATTATTTTAAATGTTCTTCATTTATGGCATTGTTCAGTTAATTGAGTAAAAAAGGTATTTCATTACATTTTGAGTAGGCTATCAGTTCAAGTTGGCTTAAAACTCAAATATTGGAGCTGGAGAAATTGCTCAGAAGTTATGAGTGCTTGCTATTCTTTCAGAGGACAGGAGTTTAATTCTCAGCATCCACCTTATGTGGCTCACAACCACCTGTAATTTTAGCTCCCAGGGGATCCTGCATCCTCATCTTACCTTTGCAGTCACCAGCACATATATGCTCATATATATATATGAACACACATGTACATAAATAAAAATCAAAAGAGTCTTAAGGACAAAGTAATAAAAAAATATAAAAACTGATATTGTACTGAGTATAGTAGTATACACTATAATTCCCGTACCTCAGTGATAGAGGCAGGAAAATTACTGTGGTTTGAGGCGAGCCTGGATACCATGGTGAATAGATTTTTTTCCCTCAAAAATCAAGAATAACAACACCAAAAAAATCCAAGAAACAGTCAGGTGGTGGCGGCGCACGTCTGTAATCCCAGCACTCAGTCAGGAGAGAGGGGCAGGTGGATCTCTGAATTGAGCCCAGCCTGGTCTATGGAATGAATTCTAGGACATCCAGGGTTTCCCAGCCCTGTCTGGAAAAAATAAAGCTACAACAAAAACCCTCAAAACCCAAGAAACAGTTAGAGAAAGATGGATTAGTGGGTACAGACACTTGACACCAAGCCTGAGGACCTGAGTTTGATCCTCAGAACCCACAGGAGGAGAGACATGACTCCCTCAGGTTCTCTTTTGATCTCCACATGTGCACCCCAGATAAATACATGAAAACATTTAAAGGGAAAACCAAATAAAATAAAATCTGTTCTGTGTCATTTTCCCAATACTTCTCATTTCTCACCTTCACTTCCTCTCCAGAAAGTTCTGTGTTTTGCTCTTCTGTGTGTTCTTCTAGAGGTCTATGTGTGTCAGCAAATTCTTAGTATGTCTTCCATTCCACACCCCATCTGCCTTTTCAGAATTTTAGGTTCTAAGTTACATGTACTTTATTTTTATTTTTTTGAGCTTATTCTGCATCATTCCATAAGGAATTGCAGTTTTTAAAATGTTGGATTTAAAATAATTTTCATGAAGTTAATTTTTTTTCATGCTTATCCACCTTGGTCAGAATTTTTCTCGTCTTTTGAGGGAGACTTTGGCTTTGATCTCTTCCTGTTTTGACAGAGCTGTGTCGCTGCTTTCCTTGATGTCGTGATTGGGGGCCGTGCAGTGGAGACTCCACCAATGAACTCCGTTAATCTTCTGGAAGGCTTGAGCAGAACTGTGGTTTATATAAGTTACAGTCAGCTTATTACTCTGGTAACGGCATCATTTAGTTGACGCTTTTTTGAAATTCTTTTAGCCACCCATTGGCAGGTCACAGAAGAATATATCCTGTCAGAAGTATGTATTATGTTTGACAGTTCATTTCACTAGATAATGTCCTTTCTTTTTACAGGTGAACTTTATGAAGAGTGTGATGTCTGGAGATGAGCTGAAGGAAGATAGAATGGCTCTTGACAGCTTGTTGGGAAGCCTGCCCCAGGCTAAGCCAGGGAAGAGCAGCAGTCTAGACGTCACTCCCTACAGTACTCCTCAGATGTCTCCAGCAGCCACCCCAGCCAACAAAAAGAACCGGTTACCTATAGGTAAGGAGAGCTTTCCATATTGCAGCTTTTCTTTAAGTTTACTGTTTCTTCAAAGGTGGGGTGTAGCCACTAGGTAGAGTATTTACCTAGTTTTTTGACGTCCTGGGCTCAGCCTCCAGCACTGCATAGCCTGGGTATGATGGCTCAGGACCTTAATACCAGCACAGGAGGTAGAGGCAGGGTAATCAGAAGCTTAAGGTTATCTTTGGGTAGTACTTGGTCAGCTTGAGTTATAGTAAACCCTGCTTTAAAAAAAGTTTTTTTTTTAAATATATATTTAACTAGGCTTTACTCCCTTAGTATGTGTTATCTATCCACATACATGCAAAAGTTCAGCATGTATCCTGAACAGGCACTGAGTGAGCCTTTTATTTATGTTTTATTTAATCCACACAAACATCCAGTCATGGTGTGGTCACTGTGGTGCACTTGGAACACTGTCAGACACTGGGTGAACAGAGCATTTATCTCTGCCCTGATATTCTCAGCTTAGCTCCTCCTAGGCAGTCAGGGAGGACAGGAGAGCAGTGCTCTGCCTACTTAGTGTCCACGGAGAGACTCATGGGGTTATAACTCAGTCAGATATAGAAGGAAGAGTGAAGCCTGCATTCTTTGTTGAGGAGTGGATGGATGCGAGAAGCAGAGAAGAGTGTTAGGCTCCAGGCGCAGGAGTGTCCCAGCGTCTGTTGAGATGAGAAGCTCAGCAAGGCCCTGTCAGCTTAGACAGCTTTGTATTTCATTCATTTCTTTTTTGTCTGTGTCAGGATTGAACTTAGGGTTTTGCACATGCCAGGCAATTACCCGGTCACTGAGTCATATCCCCAGTTCAACTTTACACATTTTAAAGAAGAGGATTTTGTTTTAACTTCTGTTAACTGATTTTTTTTATGAACACAGTTTCTTAAAATTGATGTTTTCTCATTTAACATAATATGTATTTATATCAGCAGGAATATGGTATCATCAAGTCTTTGGCTTTCTTTACTATAACTGTAGTTCTAGAGGATCTGGTGCTACTTTTTGACCTCCGTGGGCACTAGGCATGCATTCATGCAGACAAAACACTCATACACATAGAATTTTTTTTTTAAAAAAAACTTTTTTATTAAAGTGGTTTTTTATTTTGTTTTATTTTGTTTTTGATTTTTGAGACAGGGTTTCTCTGTATAGCCCTAGCTGTCCTGGAACTCACTTTGTAGACCAGGCTGGTCTTGAACTCACAGAAATTCGCCTGTCTCTGTCTCTGCCTCCTAAATGTTAGGATTAAAGGGATACGGCACCATGAACACATGGTGTGTATTCAAGACCAACCTAGTATATCTAGTGACTTCCAGGGCAGCCAGTGCTGCATAGTGAGACACTGTCTCAGAAATAAAATAAATAGGGGGCTGGAGAGATGACTTAGTGGTTAAGAGCAATGGCTGCTCTTCCAAAGGTCCTGAGTTCAATTTCTAGCAACCACATGGTGGCTCACAACCATCTGTAATGAGATCTGGTGCCCTCCTCTGGCATGCAGGCATACATGGAGGCAGAATGTTATATACATAATAAATAAATCTTTAAAAACATAGAAAAATATTATTTGAGTCATGGTTGGTGGTTCATACTTGAAATCCCAAGACCCTAGAGGTCACTTTATGCCCAAGGCTAGTCTAGTTCACAAGAGAAGTTCCAGGCCAATGATGGCTGGCTGCAAGGTGGGAACATGTCTTATACAGACAGATGAACATCTTATTTGGAATAAAACAACTTAAGCTGAAAATGGTATCTATTTAGGAAGAAGATAGAGTTCTAAATGAAGTAGCTAAATGAATACCCAGCTCATGACAGCACAAACTTTTTAAAACAAATTTCTAGCTGGTGGTGGTTTTGCATACCTGTATTCCCAGCACTTGGGAGGCAGAGGCAGGTGGATCTCTCAATTCCACTCCAGCCTGGTCTACAGAGCTAGTGCCAGGACAATCAGGGCTGTTACACAGAAACATCCTGTCTCAAAAAAAAAAAAAAAATTCTTTTGATTGAAAATAAAATTAAGTTTATGTTTAGTGATTTTTTTTTTAATATTGTGGATTATTGATTTAAACTTTAGTAACATGAAAAACACTAATTTTTTTGGTAGAAATTTCTTCCCCATTGTTCACTGTTGTAAATTAGTTTTTTTTTTTTTTCATTTTCTGTCACTTGAAAATGTTATCAGAGTTGGGTTTAGTGGGGAGCAGATTTCAAATGCTTGCCTAGTGTGTTTCGTATGGTCATGTGGCCTTATCATTGCATTTAATTTCATGTTCTAAACAATGTTTCCAATGTTGAGAGGGTTGATGTTCTTCCTATTTAATGTTTTTGTAACCCAGGACAACAGTTAGCGGCCATCACTGCCTGGGATTCCTCAGCCACCAATCTTACCGCTCATATTCCTCTAGTAACCCCGTTTGGTGGGTAATAGGCTGTTCTCCTTTTCTTCCGTAATTGTACTTCAGAAATATTCACAGGTGTATTCTGTGTGCATGCTGCTTTTGCTTTCTATAAGTTGCTACATGAAATTTGATCATTTGCATTCTTATAATTTTCATCTGTGCTAATAAGAGCTGCTTATGAGGTTCAGTAGATGTGGAGGGTGGGGCGTAGAAAGACATGGTGGGCCTGCCTTAGGGTTTTATAAGTCGGTGTGAAGTGACTTGAAAACGAGAGCGATGAGGGCAGCTACAGCTTTGTGAGATGCGGATTGTCTCGACATGCCCTCTGTCTGTCCTGTGTGTTCTCAGTCACTGTAGTGTA
The DNA here is from genome assembly GCF_982192425.1 of Myodes glareolus. Classification (NCBI taxonomy): domain Eukaryota; kingdom Metazoa; phylum Chordata; class Mammalia; order Rodentia; family Cricetidae; genus Myodes; species Myodes glareolus. The sequence goes on from NC_142046.1 coordinate 10,854,732, forward strand.
CCTGCAGTATGTTGAGTTTGATCGCTGTGAGAGAATCATGGAAGGCTAGGTCACTTTGTCACAAAAATTAGATGTTTCACTGTTCAAAATTTCTTAAAAGATGTATAGGATGTGATGCCCAGTATAGCTCAGTGGTGGAGTGCTTCTCTGGCTCGGGCATCGTAGGTAGGTAGATAAGTTTTTAAATATAATATATACATCAAAATAGTTGGAGATAAGTATTACTTGTAAGGCTGGAAAAATGGCTCAGATGGTAGAGAACTTGATGCTAAACTTGACAATTTGAGTTTGGTCCTTGGGATCCATATGATGGAAGAAGAGAACTGCCTCCCACAAACTGTCCTCTGTCTGTCTCTACAAGAGTGTTGTGGTATACCCCCACACTAAAGAAATAGAAAAAGGAAAAAAGGAAAGAAAAAAAGAGGCTGGTAGATCTCTGAATGTGAGGCCAGCCTGATCTACAGAGTGAGTTCCAGGACAGCCAGGACTGTTACACAGAAATCATCTTGTGTGTGCATTTGCGTGCGTGTGTGTACGGGTGCCGCAACATGCACAGGTGGAGGTCAGAGGTCAACTTTTTTGGAGTCAGTTTTCTTTTTCTACCAAGTAGATTCTGAGACTTGAACTCAGGTCACCGTGCTTGGCAGCAAGTGATCCATCGTGTAGAATACAGCAGTATCTATCCCTGTGTCTCTGGGAAGGTCTGATGTTGATAGGTTTCAGAAGGAAGAAATGTGCTTTCAGAAACTGGCCCTGGTTTCCCAGTAGTTGTATAATTCCTTTGCTGGGTGTGACGTGGGTGCCTGTCAGTCATCTCAGCATCCAGAAGGTTTCCACCTGCTGGAGCAGTGCTGATAGTGGGGTCCTGGCTTCTCTGAGCTACATAGTACAGCCTTATCTTACAGAAACAGGACCAAGCATGTTGCTTCATTGTGTGCCAGGCTTTCACCTGACATTTTTAAACACTTATAAACTTATTTATTAGTATGGAAGGCTGCTGGCAGTTAAAAATAGTTCAAGTGTCTTAAAAACATGAGAAACAAGGTAATGTTTGTTTTTGTTTTTTTTTTTTAAAGATGGGTTTTCTGTAACTTTGGAGCCTGTCCTGGAACTTGCTCTTGTGTAGACCAGGCTGGCCTCGAACTCAGAGATAAATCTGCCTCTGCCTTCCGCGTGCTGGGATTAAAGGTGTTACCCACTACTGCCCAGCGGTAGTGCTTTTTTGGCTAGGATGTCTTTCCTGCACCACAGCTGGGACCAGGCGCAGCCTTTCTGTCCAGTGGAGGTGGAACACTATTTCTGATGATCAGTTGCTAAAACATTTTTTTTATATATGTATAAGTGTTTTGCCTAGATGCATGTTTGTCTATGTACCAAGAGCATGTATGGTACCTGTAGAAGCCAGAAGAGGATGTCAGATTCCCTGGGACGGGAGCTTAAAACAGTTATAAGCTGGTATGTGGGTGCTGGGAATTGAACCCAGGTCCTCTGCAAGAGCAACCAGTCCCCTTAACCGCTGAGCCATCTCTCTAGCCCTCTACTGGTCAGTTGTGAAGGAGAATCTGTGTTAGTCTCAGGAGAGTGACTAGAAGGACCTAGTTAGTGCTTGTTTTTTCCTGTCTATGTTTTAAACATCATCTTTTATGCATGCATGAATGTTCAACACTAAGAGAAAATACATTTTTGTATTCTTGTGCCATTTTCTTTATTTTGACCTTTTCTTTTAAATTATTTTATTTGTTAGCAACTCGGAGCAGAAGCCGAAGTAATATGCTAATGGACTTACATATGGACCATGAAGGGTCATCTCAAGAAACCATCCAGGAGGTACAACCAGAAGAGGTGCTGGTCATTTCCTTAGGGACAGGTCCCCAACTTACTCCAGGGATGATGTCAGAAAATGAGGTATGAATGGGTTATTTTTTTGTTTGTTTTTCAAGATAAGGTTTCTCAGAAATTCACCATCCTTTGCCTCTGCCTCCCTAGTGCTGGGATTAAAGGTATACATCACCACTGCTTGGCACTTTGTTTTATTTTGGGTTTTGATAATGAGTCTCATATAATCATAGCTGGCTTGAACTCTGGTCTTCTGCCTCTAACTCTCAAGTGCTGGGGTTGTAGGTATATGCCACTGCATGTAACATAGAGGTTTTTAATACATAAAAAAATAATGAAAAATATATAAAATAAAATTTAAAAATGCTAGTAGTTTGTAAATAACAGAATTTTTTTTTCTTCTGATTGTTCTGGGGGCCAAGAAGTCCAAGATCCAGACATGTTTGGTGTCCTCTTAGGATCTGATTCCTGTAGTCCCCTCTCCTGGCCTCATGTGGGGAAAAGGTGCATGTGCTGAGTGTGGAAGACACTAGCCTCATGTGCAACCCCTGTTCAAACAGTCACTCTTTGGGCTAGGATTTCACCACATCAATCTTTGGAGAATTCAAGCATTCAGGTTATACCAATTCTTCTTTTCTTTCTTTTCCTCCCTCTTTCCTTTCCTTTCAAAACATCTCCTTTCTTCCTTCCCTTTCCTTCCTCTTTGAGACTGGAATTTGAGGTACATATCTCCAGTATATGAACTTGTTTTTGTTTTTCTTACATATTTATTTATTTATAAATAATGCCAATTAAAATTTTCACTTCCCCCATTTCCCTCCCACTCACCCCCACTCCCAGTATGTGAACTTGTGATCCTTCTATCTACCTGAGTGCTGAGAATTTATGTGCCTGCTACATTGGGGCTGGAGATTAAATCCAGGATTTCACGCGTGGGCAAATACTCTACCACTGAGTTGTATTTCCATTCCCGAGAGTGCATTATTTTCTAAAGTTTACTGTCCACACATGCTAAGCCCCTGTGAACAGTGAGGAGGGCCACCATGACACTGAAGTCGGTGAGCACACCTAAACCAAAAGGCCTTGTTCTAGTGGCACTAGAAGACAGAAGGGAAAGCCATGGCATTGTGGTGCAGATGTTTGGTAAGACTTCTCTAGTGATTTGTAGGGAATGCTTTGTTTATTTTCTTCTGCTGGTAGAGCAATAGGGTTTGTGTCCAGAGTTCAAAATTCCTAACATATGCTTTTTGTTGTGTGGTTAGGGGAAAAATGAAAGAGATAAATAAAACATTAGGGAAATAAAATTTTTTAAAGATTACTTTTTTATGTATGTGAGTATTTTGCCTGCCTACATTTGTGACTACATGCATGCCCAGTGACCAGGGGGCCCATTAGATCCCCTGAATCTAGAATTACAGATGGTTGTGAGCCATCATGTAGGTGCCTCAAACTCAGGTCCTCTGAAAGAACAAGTGCTCTTAACCACTGAGCCCAAAGTGGATAAAAAAATTAAATGAGATTAGGGGGCTATGATGGCATAGTGTTTCTTACAGAGGACCAAGCATCCACATAAGGTGGCTCACTGTAACTGTAGCTCCAGAGAATCTAATAGGCTCTTTGGGACTTTCCAGACACCTGCACTCACACACGTACCCTCCCCAACATACACATGGTTTAATTTAAAAAAAAAAAAAACTTAAATAAAAAAAAAAAAAGAGACTGTTGGGCATAGTGGTCCACACCTATGGGAGGAAGAAGGCAGGAAGAATACATGCTTAGGGTCAGCCTGGTCTGTCTGCATAGGCTTCCAAGGCACGCTAGGTAAAAAGTCTGTCTCATCAAATTAAAAAAAGAGAGAACAAGAGAAAGAAAGAGAAGGAAGGTATGGGGAGGGGGAGTAAGCATTGGTGACAGTGAGTTTTAAGAATTTGTTAAAAGAGTTTAGAGTTAGAGGCAAACATAAAGAAGAAATCTTGACTGCGATTGTAGGCAGTGTCTTACAGACTGTGTGTGTGTGCGTGTGCGCGTGTGTGTGTGTGTGTGCGTGTGCATGTGTGTGTGCACATGCTCTATATATTTTGGTTCTTGAGGGATTGATCTCAGGTCATCTTGTTTAAAGAGAAGTATCTTTCTTACTTGTTGATCTTACTGGCTTAGAAGCAACAACTTATATTCAATAAATGATGGCTTATTTTTCAAGAAAGTTCATTGCTAGCTTGGAAAGTCAGAGCTCATAAATCCAGATGTGGTGGCTTACATTTGTAATTTCAGCACTCAGGAGATAGAGGCAGGGGGCCAAGGACTGAGGGCACACAAAACACAATGAGACCTGCCAGATCCTTGGCTGAACACTAAGCTCAAGCTGACAGAACAGAACACCGAAGTCTTACGACCCCTGTGCCTCCCTACTGCTTCCCTGTGTGACTGTCAGTTGCTGACCCTGGTAAAGAGTGGAAGACATAGTTGGAGTTGCCTTAAATATGGACTTTGTTCTGAGTCCCATGTGAAAGCCTGATAGGCCTTGCAGACAAGAACGCAAATATGCACTTGTGGTTTATTTATTTTGTCAGTGGTCTTTCATTTGTGATAAACCAAAAATTGTATTCTATTTTTATTCTTTATTTTTCTCAGGTTCTAAACATGCAGCTCTCGGATGGAGGACAAGGAGATGTCCCTGTTGATGAAAACAAACTCCACGGTAAACCTGACAAAACCTTGCGCTTTTCCCTCTGCAGTGATAATCTGGAAGGCATATCTGAAGGTGAAGGGCTACTGCATTCAGGGAGTGTGTGATCCCAGTTGTTCTGTGTTCTTTAAAGGAGCCTTATAATTTACAGTTAAGCCATCATGCCTCTCACTAAAGAGGATAATGAAATTTTCCTCTAATGAGCTTTAACATGGCTGGAAGACTGTTTTTTCTAAATATAAGTAAGATTGCAAGAGGCTGCTGGTCATATATAATGGAAACGTGTCCTCATTCAGTGTTAAATGAGTAACAGCAAGTTGTGTTTTTCAACTTGCTGTCTGTCAAAGCTTATAGAGCTCCTTTAGAAGGCTGTGGTGCATGTGCAGATGGGGAGTGGACTGATGAGCATCTCAGGATGCTGTGCAATTCTTTACTGTTGTGTTCCTGTATCCACACACTCACACCTGCCTTCATGGATTGAGAAGGGCAGTCAGGGCGAAGATAGACCTCAGCTGGTAGAATGTTTGCCTGGCATTCCTAGATTTAATCTTTAGGTGTAGGGGAAAATAATGAAGGAAGCTTTAAGCCAGAATGTGAAGTAAGAGTTTGTCATTACATAATTTAGTGCCTTTTGTTTATGTATAGAGTCCAGTTTATTAATGTTTAAAGGAATATATGAGTAACGTATGTTCACTCTACAAAATGTGGAAAGGAAATAAACTCATCTGTAATTTCACTATTAACAGTTGATATTTGAATTATTTATAGCAAAATTAAGTTAATGACATTTTGTAACATTTTTACTTTTGTGTGCCAATAACATTCCCCTTGTAATTTGTGGTCTTAAATAACATGTTTGTATTTTTATAATTTTCTTTTTTATCTTTCTGAGACGAGTCACAATGTATCCTTGGCTGACCCAGAATTTGCTATGTAGAACAACAGTTTGGCCTTGCACTTACAAAGGTTCTCCTTCCTCTGTCTCCCGAGTGTGGAGATTAAAGGCATGACCACCATCCCTAACAATAATATGCTTTTAAAGGAATTTTTTAGCTTCAAATATGCCTATCAATTTATTTTAGCATTCTACTGTGTGTCGAAATGTCGAACGCTTCTACTTTTTATTTTATTTACTTATTTACTTTTATTTATGACATAAATTCCCGATTTCCCCTGGTCAAGAGTTCTTTGAAACAATTCCATTAGCCTTAGGCAATCAGAAAATAGAACTGTCTGATTTGCTCATCCTGCGAATGGCCCTGCAGGTGACATAGGTTTTATTTATTTATTTTTTAAATATTTTTTTTAATTTATTATATATACAATATTCTCTCTGCTTGTATGCCTGCAGGCCAGAAGAGAGCACCAGACCTCATTACAGATAGTTGTGAGCCACTATGTGGTTGCTGGGAATTGAACTCAGAACCTTTGAAAGAGCAGGCAATGCTCTTAACCACTGAGCCATCTCTCCAGCCTGTGACATAGGTTTTAAACTGACCATTAAGCCTGCTTGTGACCTTGTCAACCTCAGCCATATTCATCTTGGCACTAATGATGTAGCAGTTCCGGAGCATACAGGTTCACAAACTTGCTGGTGCTGTTCTGCATGTCCAGGCGTCACCTGCCTCCTCTAGGTCCTGTGTGAGAGTGCAGAAAGTACGTTTACTTCTTAAATATTGCAGTAGTTGTACAAGAACTTTAGTCATTTTTTTCTTTTTCTTTTTTTCCCTTTCTTTCTTTCTTTCTTTCTTTTTTTTTTTTTTTGAGACAAAGTTTCTCTGTAGCTTTGGTGCCTATCCTGGAACTAGCTCTTGTAGAACAGGCTGGCCTGGAACGCACAGAGATTCTCCTGCCTCTGCCTCCTGAGTGCTGGGATTAAAGGCATGCACTACCACAGCCCAGCTATTATTATTTTTTTTTTTTAAGATAAATTTTTATAATCAGCTGTTGGCTCAAAGACATCTATGTTTTTAAGGAAATAAATACAATATTAAAAGTATTTTAAATCAGGCATGATGACACACATCTATAATTGCAGGGTTCAGAAGGCTGAGGCAGAAGACTTGAGAGTGTAAGACTAGTCTGGGCCATGTAGTGAAAACCTTTCAAAACAAACAGAACAAAAACTATAATCATTTTTTAGGCTGTTTTCATTGCATGAAATGTTCCATGATGACTTATGAATGTTTTAAAAAGATGCTGACAGAATGACTATTTCTGTAGGCCCTTCTAATCGCTCCAATTCAGTATCTTCTCTTGACCTGGAAGGAGAGTCTGTGTCTGAACTTGGGGCTGGACCTTCTGGGAGTAATGGAGTGGAAGCCCTGCAGCTGCTAGAACACGAGCAAGGTAAAGTGGTGGTGAGTGCAGCTGACAGGAGAAGAGTCTGTGATTTCAGAGAAGCATGTACGTTGGCTGTGTTTGGGAAGAGTCATTTAAGTGTAATTAAGAGTAATTTAATTTAAGCAAGTTCTAGGACAGCCAGGACTAATTGTGGTTTTTCAAGACATTTCTTGTAGCTTTGGAGCCTGTCCTGGAACTCGCTCTGTAGACCAGACTGGTCTTGAACTCACAGAGATCCACCTGCCTCTGCCTCCTGAGTGCTGGGATTAAAGGCATGTGCCACCACTGCCTGGCTGCCAGAACTGTTATATAGAGAAGCCCTGTCTTGAAAACCCAAACAGAAAAAAGAAAAAAAAATCACATCTTTGACAGGCCTTTTGAGTGATTCCAAAGTAGGAGGTGACAGTCTTAACATGTGAGGTGTTACAAAGTGAGTCAAGGGCTGGGGAGTTGGCTCAGCCATCTGTTGTGTGACACTGTTCCTGGAACATTACACATGTCTTCTCACTGCAGATAGGGAGCCCACAACAGACCAAAGTCCTTTGGTGAGCTATGACTTTTATCGGGGTTACTTATAGCAGAAATGACTCATACACAACTGTTTAAAGCCCACCCCAGCAGGAGTGACAGCTCACAAGAGCTGAGAACCTAGAGCACACTGCCTCGTCCGCAGGCAGCTCATCAGGTCCTTTCCAAGTGACTCAGTTGGTCTAAACCTCTTCCAGGCAGATTAGCTGGTTTCTGCTTCTTCTAGATATCTTGTCTGGTCTCAGATTCTTCTTGGCTGTTTGGCTTTTCTTGACTCTCCATGTCTGAGAGGCACTTTCAGCTTTTATTGTTTATTTGAATTGGAATATTTCAATTTCAGAGAACACTGTTAAACAACACTGTTAAGACTTGCTACTCTTGCACAGTACCCTGGTTTCGTTTTCAGCACCTATACAACAGCCTGTGTGGGCTCTGTAGACACCAGGCATGCTTGTGGTGCACAGGCAAAGATTCATCTACATAAAATAATAAATTAATCTAAAAAGAAGGTGAATTGAGGCGTGGGTATGGTGATGCAAGTCTTTAAGCCTAGCACTCAGGAGGAAGAGGATTTCTAGCTAGCTTGCTCTACATAGAGAGACCCTACCTTGAATGAAAGAAAGAAAGAAAGAAAGAAAGAAAGAAAGAAAGAGAGAATTGGGATCTAGATGTGGTGACCTCTACCTGTAATCCCATCATTACAGAGAGGGTGAGTGGGAGGAACATAAATTTATGTCTTTTTGAGGCCTAGTTTTAAAACAAAACAAAAGACATCAACGCCAAAAACCAAATCAAAATTTTCTAAAAAGGGAATTGACCAGAGTGTGTTGTAGGGCTGGCCAGATGGCTCATAGATAAGAATGCTTGCTACACCCTCATTTGAGCCTCCAGCACTCCTGTGCCTGCACCCTCAGCACTGGGCCACAGAGGCACAGTCCTTGAAAGCTTGCTTAGGTAGAATGCTGTGTTTTCAGTGCAGTGGAAAGTGAAAAGCAATAGTGAGGACACATTGCGCTTCTAAATGTGCACATCGCATACACAAACAGGTTGTAGAAAATTGGTCTAGGAAAGAATGAAAATTGTAGAATGCACACTTGAGAACTATTGCCAAGTGAAATAGTTTGCATATGGGTTTATCACCTAATTATTAACAATAATTGGATCCAGTAAGCCACCCTGAAGTGTTTACCTTTGCTTTCCTCTTTGGCTTAGTTTTTCTCATTTAGACTGGGCTCCTCTATCTCCTGTCAGCAGTGGTTAGGTGGGGATCTCTGCTAATCTTTACTGGGGTGAATTGATCAGTGGGGAGCAGGCTGGAATGTGTGCTTATTAATGATAAAATGAATAACTCAAAGTTTAAAGATAGAATTCTGTCAAGTCAACCAAAAAGTCACAGCTGTGCCACCATTTTTAAAGTGCTTACACTTGTTTTTGATAGCTACAACACAGGATAATCTTGATGATAAGCTGAGGAAGTTTGAGATTCGTGACATGATGGGACTAACAGATGACAGGGACATATCCGAGACGGTGAGCGAGACCTGGAGCACCGATGTCCTGGGAAGTGACTTTGACCCGAACGTCGATGAAGATCGTTTGCAAGAGATTGCAGGTAACTGATGTTCAGGGCCTGCAGGAATGAATAGCAATCTAGTTGTCAGGCCCATTTGTCCATCACAGAAGGGCTAGAGCTAGGGCTTTCAGCATTGCCTAGGTATCTGACTTCCATGTGGAACAAGGCATTTCAGTACCTAACCTAAGCAGTCATGTGTTAACTACTGTTTGTGTTAACCCTGCCACGCTGGTAAAATGGCTGAGTTGGGAAAGGCACATGCTGCTAAGCCTTCTGAGCTGACTCAGACCCCTAGGAGCCATAGAGGGAAGAAGAGAACTGTCTCCCACAAGTTGTCCTCTGACCTCCATGTGTGCCATGTTTTTAGCACAGTTCTATTACATACTTTTTTTTAAAAAACAAGAAAGTCAGGTTAATCCCAGTTCTTACGAGGCAGAGACAGGTGGATCACTGTGAGTTCAGGCCAGCCTGGTCTACATATACATAGGTAGTTCCAGGACAGCCAGGGACTACACAGAGAAACCCTGTCTTGAAAAAAAGGAAAGACCTACACAAGAGTCTTTTGAGTTAATTTCATGTCAAGTTTTATCTCTGAGGCATAGTATATGTACTCAGTTTGTGATTAGCTTATTGTCTTTTTGAGGCTAAAAACCTTACCTTAAAATGAAGGTTCTGTAGACTATATTCATAAAATATGGGCTCCAAGAATGCTGAAGTTCTCTAAAAGGAGGGCTGGTGGTGTAGCTGTTGTTGGGACACTAGCCTACTGTGTGTGATGGTCTAGGAACTGTTCCCAAGCACCACAAAACCATAGAAAACAGTGAAATGAACTCATTTCTAGAAGAACTAATTCTCTTCTAAAGTGGAACTAACCAGTTTTTCCTTTTTTAAAATGTCAGTTTATTGTGTTACGACATTCAAAACCTGCCCTTTTTAGAATGCTATTTTGTGACTTTTGAAAGATTCATACAGCCTTTTAATTACTACCTTCCTTTTCTTTTTAAATCATGAAAAATATCAACCGCAGACAACAGAGAATGGTAGGAACTCACTGTACCTGACCCTGGGCTTCGTCAATTAGACACACATGGCCAGTTTTGTTTTCCCATTCTTCCCTTGTCCCTACAACCCCATCAGGCTTAGGCAAATTCCAGACAGTCTCTGTGTGTGTGTGTGTGTGCGTGCATGTGTACCTGATCACCACAGAGGCCAAAAGTGGTCATTGGATCCCCTGGAACTGGAGTTACAAACATTTGTGAGCCACTTTGTGGGAGCTCTGGAACTGAACCTGGGTCCTCGACAAGTACAACAAATGCTCTCAACTGCTGAGCCATCTCTCCATGCCCTTATTATTCTTTTAATGTTAGATTTGTAAAAGGTAACTTTTACTTGTAACTAATTTCAAAACTTTCTCAACCCAAATAGAAAGCTTCTTTTTTTATATTTATATATATATTTATATTTATACTTATGATTTTATTTTTATCTTATGTGCATTGGTGTTTTGCCTGCATGTGTGTCGGTGTGAGGGTGTCAGGTTCCCTGGAACTGACAGTTGTGAGCTGCCATGTGGGTGTTGGGAATTGAACCCGGGTCCTCTAGATGAGTAGCCAGTGCTCTTAACTACTGAGCCATCTCTCCAGCCCCAGAGTTAATTATTCTTTTATTAGCTTGAATCAAATGTAGTGTAGAATTCCCATCTTTAATTTATCTGTGTACCACATGTATACGACACTGCAGAGGCCAGAAGAGAGTGCTGTATCCTCTGGCACTGGAGTTACAGCTATCTGTGAGCTGCCATGTAGATGCCAGGAATCAAACCTAACTCCTTTGGAAAAGCAGCCAGTATTTTAACTGCTGAGCCATCTCTCCTCATCTTGAGTATATTAAACACAAGTGTACAGTAATGTTTCATTCACTCCACTTGTGTTTTTTAGTAGTGTATAGAGATTTCTCAATTGGTTTTGTATTACTTTATTCCAGATGCCAATGTAGTATTGTTCTTGACCACAAGCAGTATTTGCGGTTGGCTGAGTGCTGTGCAGGAGCTGTGTAGTCTCCTGAAATGTACTGCTCTGAATTTATTGCCGATATGCCGGAAGAAAACATTTTTGGCTAATATAACTTTCTGTGGTTAAATTCTCTGGCATCCCTGTGGGACTGTAAAGGTAAAAAAGATACCAAGGACATAGATAAGATTTGCTGAAAAGCCACAGTGAAAGTAGGTTGCCATGACTCTAAAGATGTGTTTTCCCTGTGGAGAGTCAAAGTTAAGCAGGAGGAAAAGAAGATTGTGGTCCTGGAGTGATGGCTCAGCAGTTAGGGCAATACATTTACTGTTTTCCAGAGGAGAGGGCCTGAAGTCAGTTCTCAACACCATGTAACTCTGGTTCCAAGTATTTGATGTCTCTTCTGATATGCTCTGGCTTCTCCATGTGTGTGGTGCACATAATTCAGGCACATATATGCGCATGAAGTAAAGAAAAGGAGGTTGTGCCAGTGTATTCAACTGGGAACTTTGTGTTTTTAGTATCATGCTTAAATGAAATTCCTTCCTTGGCCACTTTCTTGTTGGTAAAGATTTTGTTTACCACTGTTCTCAGACCCTTCTAACATTTTGTTCCCACTGGTCTGTGCAGGTGCAGCAGCAGAGAATGTATTAGGCAGTTTGCTGTGCCTTCCAGGTTCAGGGTCGGTTCTCCTTGACCCTTGCACTGGCTCTACTATATCAGAGACCACAAGTGAAGCTTGGAGCGTAGAGGTATTGCCAAGTGACTCAGGTTAGTATACTGTCATTATTTGCATATTTTATTGTGTAAGGGGTCCTCATTTCTATATTAGATATATTTTGCCAACTGGTATACTTTTTTTTTTTGTTTTGTTTTGTTTTTTTGAGACAGGGTCTGGTCCAGGCTGACTTTGTATTCAATATTCTCTGCCTCAGTCTATAAAAGTATTAGAATTTTAGGCATTTACCACAGTTACTGATGACTTATACATACACATACACATAAGGCAAATGCCAGAAAATCAATTGTTAAATTTCAAGTAGGACATTTTCTTTTCATCAAGGAAAAGTTTATTGTTAGTTAGCATTGATTAACATAGTAAATGCTACTAGATGTGGTGGCGCATGCCTTTAACCCCAGCCTTTGGAGGTCAAGACAGACAGATCTCTGAGTTCAAGGCCAGCCTGGTCTACAGAGTTCATGGACAACCAGGAATACACAGAGAGACCCTGTCTCAAAAAACCAAACCAAACAACAACAACAAAATAATAATAATAACAACAACAATAATAATAAATAATAGTATAGCAAATGCTTTCTGAGTCTGTATTAAATTATATTTGAAGCAATTGTTTGAAACTCAGCAGACACCAGTGATCTTAGCACTGAGAATGGAGGCAAGTGTATTTTTGAGAGTTTGACGCCAGCCTGATATACATAGCGAGTTTCAAGAAAAGTTCAAGATCTATGGAGAGATCCTGTCTTAAACCATCCCCAAAAAGAAAGAAAAGGGGAAAAACAAAAACCAAAAAAAACAAAACAAAACTTCTTCACCTAATTATTAAAAAGTAAGCTTTTTGAGAAGGGGTCTCGCCATCATGCCCATCTTAAAATACTTTTTTAAAAATATTCATTTATTTACTGTTTATTCATCCATCCATTTATTTATTTACTTACTTACTATACAGTGTTCTGCCTGCACACCAGAAGAGGGCACCAGATCTCATTACAGATGGGTGTGAGCCACCATGTGAGTGCTGGGAATTGAACTCAGGACCTCTGGAAGAGGAGTTTGTGCCCTTAACTGCTGAGCCATCTCTCCAGCCCTTTTGAAAGTGCTTTTGAAAACATTAAAATTTAGACAGATCAGTGCAACGCTAAGCTATTCTGTACCTTCTAATACTGTTTTCATGTTAACCAAGAACGTATTTTGGTTGCTGTGTGTGGTGTGTGTGTGTGTGTGTGTGTGTGTGTGTGTGTGTGTGTGCGTGCGCGTGCGCGTGTGTGTGTGTGTGTGTGTGTGTGTGTGTGTGTGTGCTTTTAATCCCAGCACTCGGGAGGCAGAGAGAGGCAGGCAGATTTCTGTGAGTTGAGGCCAGCCTGGTCTACAGCAGAGTGAATTCTAGCACAGGCTTCAAAACTAAAAGCTACACAGAGAAACCCTGTCTTTAAAAACATATATGTTTTGTCCTTCCTTCCTTCCTTCCTTCCTTCCTTCCTTCCTTCCTTCCTTCCTTCCTTCCTTCCTTTCTTTCTTTTTTTCTTTCTTTCTTATAGAGGTAACATCTATACAGAACAAACTGATTTATATCAGAAGAAAGTCATAATTCTGCCTTTTTGAAACCCTGATCTGACTAGCTCTGCTAAGTAGCTTAGACTTACACCTTGAGAGCTTGTTTGTCTGAGTCACAAAAGCTGAATTTTCCATGCTCACTGAATTACTAGGTGACTCTTCCTGTCTTCTGTTTAGAGGCTCCAGACTTAAAGCAGGAGGAGCGGCTCCAAGAGCTGGAGAGCTGTTCTGGACTGGGCAGCACGTCTGATGATACGGATGTCAGGGAGGTCAGTTCCCGCCCCAGCACACCAGGCCTCAGTGTTGTGTCCGGTATGTCTGTCTTGTTTTAAGGACTAGGAATTTGAAGGCATCCTCTGTTTCCTATTTATAAAGTGTTACCAAAGAGATAGTGGGTTTAATCATTGTTGTTTCATGGTATGGTACTAGCTGTTGATCCCAGAACTGGGCGTGAAGGTCATGCTCCTTCACTGCATCTCCATCCCCAAGAGAGATCTCCATCATCATCCTTCATGATCTTTGAGAACTTAATGTGTGGCTTTTACAGCCTCTTGAAACTGTTGATGATCCTCTACAATTCTTGATATTGTTGGTAGCTTCTGCTACAATATTTAGGTATAACACGGTAATTCTTATAATGTTGTTTAAAGTAAGATGAGTGTATTTGAATGACAGGATGATAAATTCACAGTGCTCAGCAACACACATGTATAGAACTGGCATATATAAAGTGTGAGGAAGAATTTCTCCAGACTTCATATAAATTTGTGTAACTACTCTATTCTTGTAGTTTATTTACTTACTTAATTTTGCTGTATTTTCAAAGGTATAAGTGCTACATCAGAGGATATTCCCAATAAGATTGAAGACCTGAGGTCTGAGTGCAGCTCTGATTTTGGGGGCAAAGATTCTGTAACTAGTCCAGACATGGATGACATAGCCCATGGTAAGTAGTGGAAGACAGAACAACTTTTTAAAATGATTATATCGTAGCCTTTCCTGGTGACCCTTGCCGTATAATCCCAGCACTCAGGAGGTGGAGGCAGGTGGATCTTTATGAGTTTGAGACTTGCCTGGTCTACATAATGAGAATCTGTCTCAAAAACACCAAAGTGGGCCTGGGGAGATGTCTCTGCAGTTAAGAGCACTGACTGCCTTTCCAGAGGTGTTAGGGGCCAGTGTCAACAAAAATACCTTTCTTCAGAGTAGAGGTGTGGGAATTTAGAAAAACAGTGAAGAATATGAAGATGTGAATGAAAATGGAGAAACAGAACATATAGGATAGTATCAGGAGGAAATTTTTCAGTGGGTATTGAAAATTCACCCACGTTTAATTTCCAACTATTTAAAATATCCCTGACTCTAAAAGGTAGGAGTAAGACAAAAGATTGCATTAACATGATACAAGGATAGGAACTGACCAATTGAAGGTCTCAGGCTACATTCATAGTTAACATCTATTACTAGAACAAAACAAGTCAACAGGTCACGCTTGCGCCCTAGACCAAAACCCTCTGTAGGCAAACCACTCCCTGGGTGGAATCCCAGGTTATCTTCATAAAGAAACTGGAACTTAGTTGGACCCTTAGACTCTTATTTGAGGTAGGAACAGATCTACTTCTGTATTCCTGGAGCCCAAGGACCAGCCATTAGCCACAGCTGTTGACAATAACCTTGAGAGCAGAACTCTCTGCTCAACAACTAGGTGGGGCCTTTGTTTTGAGGTAAAAGCAAGACAGCCTCATAGGAACTAGAGGCAAAATCAGAACTCTCTGACTTTGGCCAACTTGGAAACAGGCTCATAGAGGAGCTAGATCCTCAGTACCCACATGGTGATTCACAACTGTGTCTAGCTCCAGGGCCAAGAAGGTCCAGTGTCCTCTTCTGGCCTCCGTGAACTCTGCATGCACACACAGGCATACACACAAGATAAAACTAAATAATATATAAAAAAAACCCAACAAACAGTAACAACAAAGGTCATATACTGTTAATATTTCATCAGTTAATTAACTCTCAGGCATAACTCATCAATGTGTACTTTAAAATGTTCATATTCTAAATCTGGAATAAGGAAATCCATGAATGAGGAGAGTTTTATTCTCTGTATATTAATCTATTTTAATATTTAACATTTCTAGTTGTGTTAAGATGTACTTAGGGGTTTCTTTTGGGAGTGGGAGCTCTGTAACCCAAAATAGTACATTTAGAAGTTAGTTTTTAAAATCAAGTCATTTGCTGAAAACAATATTATACTTTCAAAATTCGCAGTTCTTTAATCACCTCTTGTTTGGATAGTATTGCTTGATTGTATAGGTCGGGGAAGTTGGTCTCTGAGGGCATGAGCCATTAGGAAAAATATGGTTGCTGTTTCACGGTTGTGCTCTTCCCACTAGCTGTAGCAACACTCACATTTGTCTACCCTCTCAATGTAGTGCGAATCCTTACATGCAGATTAAAATGTAGGGTGATTAGAATTTTTTTGCTTCTTGTTTTTCTTTGTTTTTTTTGTTTTTTTGAGGCAGGGTTTCTTTGTGTTGCCCTGGCTGTCCTGGAACTCACTCTGTAGACCAGGCTGGCCTTGAACTCAGATCTGCCTACCTCTGCCTCCCTGTCAGGCACCATCACTATCTTGTGGGATAATCAGAATTTGGTATTTATATGTTTCATTTATTTCTGGTAAGCTTCTGAAGTTCTAATTAATCAGGAGAGAGAAACTGTGGAAGAGTACCAGTGCCTTCTTCAATATGGGATGTGCTGTCTGCATCTGGCTTCATCTCATGGTTGGTCTTGTTGTAGGTGCCCACCAGCTGACCTCTCCTCCCTCGCAGTCAGAGTCTCTGCTTGCCATGTTTGATCCACTGTCTTCACATGATGGTAAGCTTGTGGCAAGAACTTTTGAACTCTTGTCATAAACAGAAGCAAGATACTGCCAGCCTTTGTTGATGCCTTTGTTGAATAGTTCCATGCTGTCTGTAATACTTCTTTGCTGTGTTACAGGGGCCTCTGCTGTGGTAAGGCCGAAGGTTCACTACGCCCGACCCTCGCACCCACCCCCGGATCCTCCAATCCTGGAAGGTGCAGTGGGAGGGAATGAGGCCAGGCTGCCCACCTTTGGTTCTCACGTTTTAACCGCAGCTGAAATGGAGGCCTTCAGGCAGAGGCATTCTTACCCTGAGAGACTGGTTCGCAGCAGGAGCTCTGACGTAGTGTCTTCTGTGCGGCGGCCCATGAGTGACCCCAGTTGCAACCGACGTTCTGGGAATGACGAGCTCCCTCCAGCGGCAGCCACCGGTGCTACTTCTTTGGTGGTTGCACCTCACTCATCATCTTCTTCTCCGAGTAAGGACTCTTCAAGAGGAGAGGTATGGGACACTAGCCCTGGAGAGCTTTCGGTCTCTGGCCAGCCAGTGTTCTATGTGACGGGTTCCTATGATGTCTGAAATGAACATGGCCTGTGAACTGAAGATTGAGGATGACTGTGGTTGTGACTAAAGATGAGCTGTCATGCTTGGCGGTGGTGGTGTGCACTTTAATCTCAGCACTCGGGAAGCAAAGGCAGGTGGATCTCTGTGAGTCTGAGGCCAGCCTGGTCTACAGAGTGAGTTTCAGGACAGCCAGGACTACACAGTGAAAAACCTATCTCAAACAAAGAAAAAAAACTCTGCTAGTCTAATCATCCACTGAATAGATACAGTACAGCTTGGTTCTGTGCTCGTCTTAGATCTTTTCTCCGAGCAGTTCTGTATCCAGGAACACCTAGGGCTGACTCCCAGTACTCTCTTGAGATATTAAATGAGGTCTGCCACTTTTTATTTGAAAGTCATAAAGTTGGGAAGACAAAACACTTCTTTCTCAGCCCAGTCCTTTTCTCCCTCTTTGTTGAGTTTGTTGCACATTTCCAACAGATGACACATTTGTTCTGATGCTGTCCTGCCTGTGATCCCACTCGTCAGCACTATGAACTGTCACCCCAACCGTGTCTCCCCAACTGTGTCTCCCCAACTGTGTCACCCCAACCGTGTCACCCCAACCGTGTCTCCCCAACTGTGTCACCCCAACCGTGTCTCCCCAACCGTATCACCCCAACTGTATCACCCCAACCGTGTCTCCCCAGGTCTTTTTTCATTTGTTTTATTGGTTTGTTGTTATTGTTCTTTTTTTTTTTTCTTTTTTTTTTTTTGAAACAGGTTCCCATTATCTATCCCAAGGTGACCAGAAACTTATTATGTAGACCCGGCTGGTCTTGAACTTGTGATAATTCTTATGCCTCTACCTCCTGAGTTCAAGCGAGCCACTGCCCCTGCCCCACGGTCTCAAGCAGCAGGACTCCACAGCCACTTGTCACCAGGCCTTTCACACTTTCGCTCTGCTGCTTGTTCAGTTTTGTCTCGGCCAGTCTTTCACCCTTTAATTATTTTAAGATTGTTTTTATTTTATGTGTGTGTGAGTGTTTGCCCAGATGTGTGTGTGTGTACCATACACATAGAGTACCTGCAGAGGCCAAATTAGGGCATCGGGACCCTTAGGACCAGAGTTACAAATAGTTGTGAGCCAGCATACAAGTTTGGGATGGAAGCTGGTGCGCTTCCAGTACCCTAGCTGCTGAGCTCCTACGCTGCATTCTCTGTCTCTTCCTGGAGTTTAATTTTTCTCCAAGGATCTTTAGGTTCTTTAGTCAAAACTAGTTTTTAGAAACTGAGATGGGTCAAAATTCATTTCTGCGGCATGTTGCTACTCAGAGCCTCTCAATGGCTAGAGCTAGCTGATTTGTGTGTGAGCCTCTGTGTACCTCCGTATTCACTTCATCTCTGTCTTTCTCGGTGTGGAGGAAGCAGTGAGTGCACACTGAGCACTTGGTTTCAGTCTAGAGAAAAGTTTATTCTGTTTCCCTCCTTCCCCCCTGCTTTCACTCTTCAATAGTGAGAAACTGCTTTCGTTATTCCTCATGTGTGTAAATGTGTAGACAAACATTCCAGCACCACCTCTAACTCATGTGTGTAAACGTGTAGACAAACATTCCAGCAGCACATCTAGCTCATGTATGTAAACATGTAGACAAACATTCCAACACCACCTCTAGCTCGTGTGTAAACATGTAGACAGACATTCCAGTGTCACCTCTAACTTTCCTGCCACACGAGCCCCGGTCTCTCTGATTGCAGGAATCACCTGTTGTTAAGTGTTTTTAGTAGTAATTTTATCCTCTCCATTCATATGAAGCCTTTGTAGAGATAGAGGCTGTTAGTTACAAAGTAGAAAGCACTCAGAATAAGATTGGACTGATGGGCAAGAAAAGGCATCTGCTCCAACAGCCAAAAATGCATTTTTTAAAATTTATTTTTTGTATTTATTTATTTATTAGGTACATAGTGTTCATCCTCCATGTATGCCTGCAGGCCAGAAGAAGGCACCAGATCTCATTACAGATGATTGTGAGCCACCATGTGGTTGCTGGGAATTGAACTCAGGACCTTCGGAAGAGCAGTCAGTGCTCTTAACCTCTGAGCCATCTCTCCAGCCCCCCAAGAATATATTTTTAGTCACAATTCTGTAAATAAAAGAAATGGAAATTAAGAGATTTTCTGAGGTCATATAAGCTAGTAGTAGAATTACTGGCCCTGTCCTTGAATGTGAGCAGAGCTGATGATAACTGTATGACCAGAGGCAGGTCTAGGTTTGATGGGCAGCTGTGCCACACATAGGCTGTGTACCTTGAGGAAGATCACCTCGTTTAACTTCATGTTTCTCATCTATAGAAAGGATTTAGTACAGGGCATGGTGGCACTCAGTAGACAGAGTTAGATCTCTGAGTTCGAGGCCAGCCTGGTCTACAAAGTGAGTTCTAGGACAGCCAAGGGTTCACAGTGAGACCCAGCAATGGGGCGGGCGGAAGGACTTAAGAACTGAACATGGTAGCTCATGCCTATAATTCCAGTAATTGGGAGGCTGAGATAGGAGTATTGCTAAGGAAGAGGTCAGCCTGGGCCACAGCCTGGGCCCTGTCTCAAAACAATAACAACAACAACAAAGCCCCTAACAACTGGAGCTATTTTCTCAGGCAGCTGAAGGGCTGAGAGATCTGTTCTCATGCCGGGTCCTGACACTCCAGATTACTATTGCTACATCACGCTGTCTTTGCCCTCATTAGGATTCACTACACTGCCTTTACTTAGGGTGTCCTGTTTTGTTTTGTCTTGCTTTTGTGCTGAGGATTGACTCTAGAGTTGTTCCCTGCTGAGCACTTGCTCCTTCCACTGAGCTCTACCCAGAAGGAAGCTCTAACACTTCCTTTATGAGTGATCTACCATGTTCCTAGCAGTTATAGATAGCGCCTACCCTCACACACATCAGCCTGACCTGGAGGGTTTCTTCCTCACAGCAGAGGGCGCTGCAGGCGTTAGGAGTTTCCTGTGCTGGGAATGTGGCTTAGTGGCCATGGGCCCTGAGTTCTCCCCTGCTAACACCCAAAAAGAACAAGTTTGTTGTTTTTTGTTTTTTGTTTTTTGTTTTTTTTTTTTGCAAATAGGACTGGCACACAGCCTTACTGAAATTCTTTTCATAGCAACTTATCCTGCTGCTTAACTCACCTAAAGCATCAGACTCTCTCTGCAGGCTGAAGAGCGCAAGGATAGTGATGATGAGAGATCAGACAGGAGCAGGCCTTGGTGGAGAAAACGCTTCGTGTCAGCTATGCCTAAAGGTAATTTCATAAAACTTTAGAGCTTCAAGTCTCACCATGCCTCTGTGACATTGCTGGGCCTGTCTCTAGCTGTGTGGAAGTGTAGAAATACTTTCACTGGGAGAATGCTCTGGCAGAGCTTTAAAATGTCCTGTTCTTTGTGGGAAGTGGCAGTGGTGTCCTAAATGGAAATATGCCAGTCACTGTTGTTAAACATGGAGGACTCTCGGCATGCTATCGTTGCTGTTAATTTAATGTATTCAAGCCACTTTGATGTTCCTGGAACAAATCTAAGTTCTTCATGTCTATGTGCATTGAAAACATGTGTGCCCTACAGAAGTAGCTAGTGTCTATTTTGGAAGGTCGTTGTATACATTTATTTTTAGTGAATAGCCTGACATTGTTTGAGTCGGCAAAAATTTCTCTTCCTGAAAGAAGAGATCACTCAAAAGTTGGGGACCTGTCCCATAGGGCTTTCCCCAGGCTGTGCACTTATAGGAGGCTGAGACCTGCTACTGCCCATGCTCAAGTCCATTTAATGGGGCAGAGTGAGTGAGGCAGGAACTCTGAATGTGTTCTTTTGGCGAGGTTAAGAGGCAATGGTTTTGATTTACTCCCAGTGGATCCTCATTAAACCATTCTTTCTATGGCAGATGACCCCACAGTAGCTTCTGAAAGCTTCTCTGAGAACCATTGATGCTATCTTAACAATGATTATCAGTTGACGTTCGGGATTTCTAAACTTTTAAACTTTCAGCCTCCTTCACTTAGAAATGTTGGCACACCAGTTAACTTCCGAGGAGTGCAGTATATTGTATGTCACACTACTGACTTTATTTAATTTCCAGCTCCTATACCATTTAGAAAGAAAGAAAAACAAGAAAAAGACAAAGATGATCTGGGGCCTGACAGATTCTCAACACTCACAGGTTTGTAGACCCATGGGCTTCCTGGCTCCTTCATTCCCAGAGCACATATTTCATAACATTTTTTCTTGGATGCCATAAGCGTTGCCTTTTTAGAAGAGTGTGTCTGTGTGTGTACGATGGGGAGTATGTTCTTCATGGCTCTGTGGTCCCCCTAGGGACCACGGTGGGTCTTGGTGTGTTCTTCCTACAGACCACCACTACCATCACCATCCTCATTACCATAACCTGTTTCTGACAAGGCCTGCCTGAGAGCTCACCGCCAGGGGACGATGCCACGAGCTGTTGAAGCGTGTGGCCCTGCCTCTAGTGCTGTGCATGCTGTATCTCTGGACTGTTGACTGGCTAGTTTTCTCTAACACTGGTTGTAGGATACTAAATTTATTTTCATCTATAGTTTGCTCTAGTTTATTCAGGATCACAGTGAAATACTATGATATCTCATCGTTTTATTTTTTCATGATTAAAGTATTTGTTCAAACACAAATGCCAACCATTGTACTAAAAGTTAAAGATCTCACTAGTTTTTTGTTTTGTTTTGTTTTGTTTTTATAGCTTGAACCACTATTACTGCTGTCTAACCCATGGCAGAGCTTATCCCACACTTGCATTCTGCAGCTCCCTTGGTACCTTATAAGCCAAGCATGAGAGCTGGTATAAACAAACAGTGCCATAGAGTGTCTAGAGGGAAGTTTACTTCTCATTTTTTTTTCTTATCTTAATTTTAAGGTGTGCTGTCTTCCCATTCTACTAAGTCATAATGAAGCTTTTTAAGTTAAAAGTGGAATAGGTCACCTGGGTGGTTGTGGCGCACACCTTTAATTCCAGCATTTGGGAGGCAGAGGCAGGCGGATCTCTGTGAGTTTTAGGCCAGCCTGGTCTACAGAATGAGTTCCAGGACAGGCTCCAAACCTACACAGAGAAACCCTGTCTTGGGGGGTGGGGAGGGAGAAAGAAAAGAAAAGGTGCTCTCAAAAGTGACCAACCAGCACAATACGCGCAGCATCCCATTTTGATGCTTGTTCTAATGTCTGATTGTGCATATTAAGTGTACCCATATATCAGTCTATATAACCCTGCTTTATTTGATACAGTAGCTTTCCTATAATAAAGGGTCTGAGCAGCAGGAGACAGGTCGATAGGCCACAGTTCCCTGGTGAGCACAGCCCCATCTGTCCTATTCAGTCAGCAAATATTTGTTGATCATCTGAGTCTTGCCAGACACTGTACTAGGTACCGTGGGTGTTAAATCAAATCACACATGGCCTGTGTGTGCTGGAGCATTTCAGTGTGATTGGGAAGAGTTGAAAAGATGCTGTTTTTGGGCAGTGTATCTGTGTATTTTCCTCTGTCCCAGGTCTTGCTGTTAGGACACCAGTGTCACTGAGTATACTGGTGCACGCCTTTTAATCCCAGCACTCAGGAGGCAGAGGCAGAGTTGAAGGCCAGCTCGGTCTACAGAGTGAGTTTCTGGCCAGTGCCTTTAAAAGAAAGGACAGAGGGGAGTACTGCATACAAGCTGAATTACATAGTTGATTAAAGACTTTGAAGAAGTTGTAAGTTGTTAGGTCTTTGAGCAATGTTTTGGGTTTTTTGTTTGTTTGTTTGTTTGTTTCTCGAAGAGATTGGAAGCTGAATGAAGCTTTTCTTTTCACAAAGTAGTTCATTTTCTTTGGGTCTGATTGAAGAATCTTACCATTCTTATTGGAGAAATTCTATCCAATCCTAGCTAATGGAGGTTTCAGTGTTATAAACAGGTGTTCCGTGTGAGCCTGGCCATCTTCCTGCCACTCTAAGAGCTGACTTTGTGGTCTGTCTCAGTATTTGTGCATGGTGGCTTTTCTGTGACTGAATCAGACCTCTGTGACTTCGTATTTATCTTTACTATGTTTCATACACTTTCCAGTTTCTGTTGGGTACAGTTGGTTTTTTTTTTTAATCATTTTTACTGGCTGTAAAATTATTTGATTCTGTTACACTGTAGTGTAACTATTCTTTTGCTATTGAAGCACTTAAACTTCTTCCTACCATTTTTCTCTGGAAATACCTTTGTGCCTATAGTGTTGTCATTATGTTATGTAACAGTGCTGGGGACTGAACCCAGGCTTACACCTGCCATCAGGCAGTCTCCTACTAACTGTACCCCAACCCTACATAGCAGCTTATCAAAATAAGAGGTAGTAAACAACATTATAGTTTAACTGACTCATTTTAGCCAATTTATATGTATCCCTTTTTACAGTCCTTGTGAGGTCTCAAAAGATAGCAATGGAGCTGGAGGGATGCTCAACGGTTGGAGCCCTTGCTGCCCTTGTAGAAAACCTGGGTTCAGTTCCCGTCACTCGTATGTTGGCTTACAGCCAACTGTAACTCCAGTTCCAAGGGCTCTGAACCCCTCTTCAGGCACCAGGTGTGCACATAGTGCATGTGCATGCATGAGTATACTATTTACTCCAAATAGTAAATGAATAAATAATGAGTCTTTTTAAAGCTATATCCAAAAATACTGCTCCTTAAAAGGATTCTGCAATGGTTGCACTTATATTTTGAAAAAGTTCACAAGAGTTTCTGAATCTCTTGTCATGACCACACTACTTATAGCAGACAATCTTAAATGACTTAGGGAGTCAGGTATGCTTGTACCTATAATCCCAGCACTAAGAAGGGTGGGGCAGGAGAATTGCCACAAGTTCAAGGCCAGCATAGGCTACAGAGTGAGACCTGTCCCCCATACAGAAAGTCTACAGAACACAGCTTTGTGAATCATCTGTATAACCTGAGGTATTTTATAGAAACACGAATAGCAGACACTTGTTTTGTGGAGGTGAAATGTCCTGGGCATGCTGCTCAGTCTCCACGCTGCACGCTTGCTCTGCTGTGAGGTGGTGACGCCAGGGCTTCTCTGTGCAGTTGTCTGATGAGCAAGTGTCCACACAGGTGCTTGGCACAGTGCGCTGCTGTGTGGTGCACGTGCAGTGAGTACTAGCTGCTGTTGCCGTACATGCAAACCATGCGCAGTGGTTTTAATGAGATTTTCGGAAATCTTTTCAAATGGAATTCTACCAGAATGTAGCTTGGTTACCTACTGACCTAGCTCAGTCTTAGGAGTTTCACTATGGAACTTTATTTTGTATTGAAGATCCATAGTAGTTGATGAATGAGTACTGTTTGAGAATGTAGGCTGATTTGTGTGTGTGTGGAGCTGGGTATCAAACTCAGAGCCCTGTAAACGTTGAGCGAGTCTCAACCACTGAACTATGTCCCTAGCTTGTCTTTTTTTTTTTTTTTTTTGAGACAGAGTCTCACTATAACCTAGGCTGGCCTTGAATTCACAATTCTCTTGCTTCTCCTTCCCAAGCGCTGGAGTTACAAGCATGTATCATGACAGCAAACTAGCTCAACAGTTTTGATATCTGATTTGGTTGTCAAGGTAACAGTCCTACCAGGGAGACACCTGGGTCTCTAGCAATGCCAGTGACTGTTGTACGGACCGAAGTGTCATGAACAGGTGGAGTGTGAGAGAAACGTTCAGATGTGATGTAAAGAGGGAATCACAAAGAGAGAACAGAGAAAACGTTTTAATTTTATCAAAATTAAAAAAGGATTTAAGTCTAATTTTAAATAGTTATTTTTTTCCTTCAGCACTGAGATATCTGATTGTGTATATAAAAATTCTTTGTTGGGATTGGTGTGGTGGTGAGGCTCAAGTCTTAGCACTCAGCAGGCTAGATAGAACCACAAACTCAAAGCCTGACCTTGGGCTACACAATGAGTTAAAGGTCAGCCTGGGTTATAAAGCAAGACTATTCTTTTATTTGTCCCCTGATCCTAAAAAAGGAACCATTGGTAGACGTTTTGTTAACATGAACTGACCGTTACTGTGACTTGAGCAAGCCCTTTAGACTCCTTCCTGCCCTGCAGAGCTGCAGTGGTGCTGAGGTGGAGTGCTGCTTCCTGTGTCCTGCTCTGGGAAGGCTCTCAGACCTAGCAGTGGGGTTGAGTAGGCAGCTGCATGGCACCTCGTAACACTGAGATCTGTGCCCTTTTTAGTCTGACCTCCTAATCTGCCTTTGGGACTATGCTGCTGGTGTCGTACTAACAGCAGGGTTGGTATAAACCCGGGGAAATAATGCGCTCTCTTTCTTTCCCCTGCAGATGAGCCCAGCCCTAGGCTCAGTGCACAGGCTCAGGTTGCTGAAGATATTCTGGACAAATATCGGAACGCCATTAAACGAACCAGCCCCAGTGAAGGAGCAATGGCCAATGACGAGAGTGCAGGTGATAACTATCATAGATCTAACAGTATCAGTTTACTGTGGTGACAACAAAAGTCCTGACTGCAGTAGCCTTTTAAATAGGTCATCTAGAGGTCAGGCCAGGTTAACATTACCTCTCTATACATTTTCACTAAACCTGAGCACCCCAGATGTTCAGATGGTTTAGGGTTATCTGATGAGTCTGGGGTGATAGCCCAGAGGAACTTGGTGCATGTTTTAGTGAGAGAGAATTCTTTTTTACTGTCTAGAGAAGTGTGATTTGATGTAGTTATGAACTTTAGTGGAGCTGTGGTAACTGACATGAGCCACAGCACCTTTGTTGCTTGGTACCTCTTTTCTACAGGGTTCTCTCTTTTCATGGAGGCATATTCATAAAAATATGGAATCCTCAAGATAAAGGGAAAGCAAAAGCATATAAAACCATAAGCAGTTTGCTTAGTCTGTCTATGTCTGCATATGCTGAGAGCATTTTCTGGAAGATTCATCAGCAAGCAGTAGCATGAGCTGCTCTGAGGAGGATACCTAAGGCTGAAGAGGAAATGATGGCAAGGAGGATTTCCATCTTTTTGTTATTCCTTTTTAGGGTAGAAGTGGGGGAAGACAGGGTCTTACTCTGTAGGTCAGGCTGCCCTTGAACTCAGAATCCTCTTTTCTCCCAAGTGCTAAAATTATAGGCATGTGACAATCTGCCATCATTTCTAACCTTTTTGTGTTTGTGTGTGTGTGTGTGGGGGGCTTTTTAAATAGCAGTAAGTGAAGGTTAATAAACCTTATATTTAGACTTACCAGCTACTAACATTTTGTCATAGTTTCCTATACAGTGCCTTTATTATATTCAGGATCTTAGAAGTCTTTTTTTTTCTTTTTTCAAGACAGTCTCATGTAACACAGGCTTGCATCAAACTAACTGAAACAGTGGATAACCTTGAACTCTTTTTTTTTTTTTTTAAGATTTTTTTAAATATGTTTGGGTATTTTTACCTGCATGTATGTCTGTGCAGCACATGTGTACAGTACCCATGGAGGCCAGAAAAGGGTAAGGGTACTGGATCCTCTGGAATTGCAGCCAGTGTTATTTTCTTCTGGGCCATCTCTCCAGCCCTGACCTTGAACTCTTGATCTTCCTGCCTGTAATTACAGGCATGCATCACACTCATTTTATGTTGTGCTGGGGATGTAATCTATGGCTTTCATGCTAAACAAGCAATCTACTGACTGAGCCCCATGCCCCTTGACTGTATGTTTGTATGTATGATCTTGTATTACTTGACTTAGTAAATACATAACACACAGATCGGGCCTTGCTGTGTTTGTGAGCTAGTCCCTGACTAAGCCTTAGGTGTGGTAGAAGGGCTGTGTTGAGGAAAATCAGGAGACAAGAGTGAGGGTCTGTCTGTTCCAGCATTTGTCCAACCAAGGAATCTTCTGCCAGGACTGGAGTCCGTGTCTCTAAAGTGAGAGTATTTTTTAAAATGCCTTTGAGGCTCTTAGTTCTCTGGCTTAGTGACTCTGATTTTTGGAATATGAGCTTTATGAAGTTATCTCAAGTATTGACTGTTTTGGACTAGGATAAGAAGAACAACCATTCTCTGCTTTCATATCTGCTCGCTTGATACATTGTTGTTGTTGATAACCTGGTTATGTATCTGAAATTTGTTTTTTTTTCTCTCTAAGAACTCTTATTTTGAGATAAGCTAACTCATAATTAAGTTGCTCTGAACACCTGCTAGTACCAGAAATTTCCTCATTGACGTGGGTTCTCCTTTTCTTGGGTTCGGGTTTTGTTTAGAAGTCATGGGTGATGGTGAAAGTGCTCAGGACTCTCCCCGGGATGAAGCGCTGCAGAACATCTCTGCCGATGACCTCCCAGACTCCGCTAGCCAAGCGGCCCACCCCCAGGATGCTGCTTTCTCTTACAGGTATTTCTTTCCAGAGTTGGAAGTTTGGGGTTTGGGCTTTTTATCCCCATTTCAATTATTTTGAGTCAACCAGTTGTTAAGTACAAAGAGCGGCTGGACGATGAAGTGGTTGCTGCACAGTATGTGGACCTAAGGTGAATGCCCATTGCCTACCTGGAAAAGCTGACATGATGGTGTTCACTTGTAATCTTAGCACTGGAGCCCAGGGCTCACTGGCCAGTTGTCCTAGTCTAACTCAAAGCCAGTGAGAGACTCTATCTTATAAAACAAGGTTGATGGCATCTCTTGAGGAATGACATTGAGGTTGTCCTGTGTCATCTATGTACTTACAATGTACATACACGCACACGTGCGTTAAAGAGAAAAATGAAATGCTATTTACTAAGAAAACTCACTTCATGCTAGGTGTGGTAATGCATGCCTTTAGTTCTACATTCAGGAAGTAGGCAGGCAGATCTCTGAGA
The DNA here is from genome assembly GCF_982192425.1 of Myodes glareolus. Lineage (NCBI taxonomy): Eukaryota > Metazoa > Chordata > Mammalia > Rodentia > Cricetidae > Myodes > Myodes glareolus. The sequence goes on from NC_142046.1 coordinate 10,882,268, forward strand.
CCAGCCTGGTCTACAGAGTTTCAGACCAGCTAGTACTATACAATGGAATACTTTTTTTTTTTTTTTTTTAAAGAAAATACTTCAATTGTGGATATCAGATATCAAAAACATTAATTCGGGGATTAAAAAGAGTACTCCTATGTAGCAGGCTTTCTTTCGGGCCACCAACCAGCTCCTAAATAAAGACATTATTAATTATGAATGTTCAGCCTTATCTTATGATTGTTCCACTAGCCCTTATAACTTATTTTAACCTGTTTTTCTTCATCCACATTTTGCCTTGGGGCTTTTTACCTTTCTTTCATTCTGTATGTTCTACTCTGTGTCAACTCCATGTCTGGTTGGCTGGCAGCTGCCTGGCTGGCTGGTACTGGGTGACTTCCTCTCTTTCTTCCTTATTCTCTCTCAGCCTGAATTCCTCTTCCTACTTATTCTCTCTGTCCACTAGCCCTGCCTATCCCTCCACTGCCTACCTATTGGCCATTTAGCCTCTTATTAGACCAATCAGGTACCTTAGGCAGGCAAAGCAAAACATCTTTACGTTGTTAAACAAATGCAGCACAAACAAATGTAACTCATCTTTGTGTAGTTAAAGTAACCTTCCACAACAAGTAGCTTAAACAAGTTGCAGTACCACCATTTGCACAAAACAGCAGCCTGTGTTAATTTTTGGTTAATTTTTCTCAGCTTATTACAAACTAGAATCCCCTGGGAAGATAGACCCCCAAATGAGGAACTGCCTCCACTGGCTTGGCCAGTGGGTGTGTCTCTGAGGCATTTTCAGGATTGGTGGTTGAACAGGAATATTGTTGGTTGTTTCACTATTCTGACTTTGTTGGGGGCATCACCCAGCTCCTAATTATATCACACACCACACATGGAGTCTTATTGTTACTTATGAATGCCTGGCCTTAGTTTGACTTATTTCTAGCCAGCTTTTCTTAAATTATCCCATCTATTTTTTGTCTCTGAGCTTTTACTTTTCTCTATTTTGTATCTTTCACCCTTACTCCGTGGCTATCTGTATGGTTGGGTGGCTGGCCCCTGCAGTCCTCCTCTCCTTGTTCTTGCTCCTCCTCCTTCTAGACCAGATTTCTCCTTTTTTCGCTCTGCCTGCCAGCCCTGTCTTGCTATTGGTCGTTCAACTCTTTATTAGACGAATCAGGTGTTTTAGACAGGCAACGAATCACAGAGTTAAACAAAGAGAGCATAAAAGAATGCAACACATCTTTGCATCATTAAAACAAATGTTCCACAGCATAAACAAATCTAACACGTCTTAATATTCTACATCTGTGGGAGGGCCCAGCCAGTCTGCTGTGGGCAGTTCTACCCCTGAGCAGGTGATTCTGGACTGTATTAGAAAACAAGCTGAGAGCTAGAGAGGTGGCTCAGTGGCTGAGAGATTGCACTGCTCTCCCAGAGGACCCAAGTTCAAGTCCCTGCACCCTCATCAGGTGATTCATGGTCATGTGCGACTTCAGCTCCAAGGGGTCTGGCACTTAATTATGCACACATACACATAATACATTAAAGTGGGGGGGCTGAGCAAGTCAGCAAGCAGCTTTCCTCTGTGACTCCTGCTTCTGTTCCTGCTTGAGTTCCTGCCCTCACTTCCCTCAGTGATTGACTGTGATCTGGACATAGGAGCCCAATAAATGTTTTCTTCCCAAGTTGCTTTTGGTGTTTATCACAACAATAGAAAGCAAACTAGGACTGTGGTAAATATTATGTTTGATGAATTTGATTTCTAAATTAGTTGTTTAGTAGGGACAAATCTGCTAAGGCAAGGCCCAAGTCATAAAGTGGGCGTGTGGTGACCCATGGAAGAAGAAACAATTGTTTTTTATCCACGGCATCAAATTCCCGTCTTTAAATACCCTCACAGGACCAAGAAGGGCCATAGGTTCTAGTCAGGGAAAGAAATGCTGTGTTGCTGTGGAAGGCGAGAAGGCAGCCTCCGCCTGCAGTAGGTGGGATGTTAGAGAATTTAACCTCAGCACAAAACCTCCGAGCCGCGGAGCACAGCAAGGGTGGCTTGTCTGTCTGTCTGTCTGTTTTGGCGATGGATGGCTTCTCTTCTGCAAGACTGACATGTGTGGAAAGACTAGTGGACAGCGTGCAGGTTGGCTGTAGGTGTCTGTGCTGTGACATGCCCTCTGTCCACTCTCAGCACTTTCTGTGACCTTAGTTGCTTAGATCATAGGAATTTTTGACTGATTGTGGTGACCTGACTGGATTTGCGCAGAGCACACTTCCAAACCTCTCATTTAGGAACTAGAGGTGCTTCTCAGTGAGGTATCAGTCAGCCGAAACTGATCTTTTCTTAAAGAATCATTTGAGTTCTGAGGTAACATAATTATGTTTGTGTACAAATCAGTAAAATGTGCCATTTCTGGCTGAAGGTGTGCTCAGCTGGGAGTCCTGGGTCCCAGCTCCAGCCACACAAAAAAGGATGTGATCATTTCTGTAAGTGAACTAATGTGCCCTACACCTACTCTTCAGAGATGTAAAAAAGAAGCTGAGGCTTGCTCTTTGCTCTGCGGACTCGGTGGCCTTTCCAGTGCTAACCCACTCAACAAGGAACGGACTGCCTGACCACACAGACCCAGAAGGCAAGTAAACCCCATGACTCTCTCTCCCACATGCACAGCTGCCTCCTTCAGCTGCCCACTGACAGAAATTCATTTATTTTAAGTCATTTAAGGGTACTTTGATTCCCCCTTTTTTATGATTTATATAAGTATCTGTGTGTTTGCCATGTGTGTTTGGACACCCACAGAGCCCCTGGAGCTGGAGTTCAGACAGTTGTGAGCTGTCAAGGGTGGGTGCTGGGATCTGAGCTCCAGTCCTCTGGAAGAGCAACATGGACTCTGTTCCTTCTCCCCAACTCCTGGTACTTTGATTTCTGATTATTTATTTTCTTAACAAGAATGGCAGTACTGTTTGGCTCTAATGGTTTGCTGTGCAACAGGATTGATAGCCCAAATGCTGAGAGGGTGTGGATACCCTAACAGAACTCTTTTTTTTTGTTTCTTTTTAGACAATGAAATTGTGTGCTTCTTAAAAGTTCAAATAGCTGAAGCAATTAATTTACAAGATAAGAACTTAATGGCTCAACTTCAAGAAACAATGCGTTGTGTGTGCCGCTTTGACAATAGGACTTGTAGGAAGCTGCTGGCATCCATTGCTGAAGACTACAGGTACTGTTCCCAACCCGGCCAGTTTATGGATCTGACTGCAAGCTGGTGCTGTTTTGTGTTGTTTCTTTGTTTTGAGGGAGGACTTCTTGTTTTAGTTGGTCTTTATTGAAGAAATGAAGCTATGTGACTATCTTTACTTAGAGCTTTTTAAACAACACAATTTAGAAATATTGTTACCAACAGTTATTGCTAGTAAAGAAGTGTAACTTACTTCAACTTTGCATAAAAGGAGGTAAAGAAGAGGTTGGGGAAGCAGCTCAGTTAGTAAAGTTCAACCATGAGGACCTGAGTTTGGTTCTCCAGCACCAGGCAAAAGCCGGGCATGGTGGAATGTACCTGCAACTCCTTCTCAAGGAAAACGGATTCATATGAATCCTTGGGGGCTTGTTGACTAGCCAAGGTTGCAGACTCCAGGTAAGTAAGGGATCCTGTCTCCTAAGAAGGGTAGGTGGGGCCGCAGGATAAAGGCACATGCCATGGAAGCTTGACTGCCTAAGTGAGAGCTCCAGAATTCACACAAAGGTGGAAGGAGAGGACTGACTTCACAGAAGCTGTCTTGTGAGCTTTACATGCATGGTTGGCACAATTGTACCCACGCGTGTTTATAGTAATAATCTTTTAAAAGCAGGTAAATAGGTTTTCTGCCACTGGGAGGCCAGGATGACTTGGTTATGACTTATTTTTTTTTTTTTTTACACGTGTTAGGAAAGACTCTAGAGGGCCAGAGAAGCAGATATAATCTTAGGAATTTTGCTGCCAAGGCCTCGCCAGTATAGGGGAATGTGAGTGCCGCACACAGGCAGAATGGAAGCTTAGTCTTAGGGGATCTCATTACACTAACACTAAACAAATAAGTGGTAGTGGTTACTTAGTGATCTGGTGTACATAATTTGTATTTAGTTCAGCAGCCAATTTTCTGTTAAGTGTGGAGTCCTACAAGTATGGAGACTATGTTTCCATAATAAATGAGTTTGCAGAGGACCTTGCAGACTTAGGAAGTTAGGTGCCAATGATACCTACCACAGAACCATGTATGTGTTTTCTTTCTTGAGCTGGCAGTGCAGATAGTTCCCAAGATGCTTGTCTACAGCCTCTTGTGCCAACTTGTAAAAATCACAGTCCATAAAGTAGTTGTTTTAAAAAATTAACACTCTTAGTTGCTGAAGAAAGTAGTAAGTGTGTGCTGTATACATCTGATGATCAGTAGTACTTTTTTTCCCTTCAGGAAAAGAGCCCCATATATTGCTTATCTCACCCGCTGTCGACAAGGACTGCAGACCACACAGGCTCACTTGGAAAGGCTCTTGCAAAGAGTTTTGCGGGACAAAGAGGTAGCCAATCGGTATTTTACCACTGTATGTGTACGGCTACTGCTTGAGAGCAAAGAAAAGAAGATCAGAGAGTTCATTCAAGGTAACTAAATGCATTCAGACAAACATCTCCTCAGCCATGTGAGATGGGAGAATTGTTTTACTTTGCTGATTTAGAGACTTATTTAACTACCCATTTCCATTCTTCCTTTCTTCTTCCTTCCTTTCCTCCCTTCCTCCCTCCCTCCTCCGTTCCGCCCTTCCTTTTTTCCTTCCTTCCAGATTTTGAAGACTGGTGAGATGGCTCAGCAATTATGAGCACTGCCTGCTCTTCCTAAGGACCAGGGTTCAATTCCCAATCCCCACATAGCAGCAGCTTCTAGTCATCTATAGTGCTAGTTCAGGGGATTTGCTCTCTTCTAGCATATGCAGGGATCAGGCACATACATGATGCACAGACATGTGCAGCAAATCACCTATACACAGTAATAATAATAATAATAATTAGAAAGGAGATTTTTAATATTTGTGTGTGTGTGTGTGTGTGTGTGTGTGTGTGTGTGTGTGTAAAAGCCAGAAGAGGGATCAGATCTCTTGGTACTCAAGTTACAGGCAGTTGTAAGGTGCACCTGGGTGCTGGGCACCAAACTCCCACCCTCTGGAAGAGTAGCAGGCTGCTTTTAACTGCTGAACCATCTATAGCTAAGATTTATTTGTATGACTTTTATTTATAAATTTTTGGGGACTGGGGCATGCCTCAGCATGTGATGGAAGGATAAGGTATCTTGATGGAGTTGGTTCTCTCCTTCCACTGTGTGGCTCCGTGGGATCTGGACTAGTCAGGGTTCTCTAGAGGAACATAACTGATAGAACTATATATTTATTTATGTGTGGGATTTACAAGAATGACTTACAGTTTCTTGTCCAGCTAGTCCAACAATAGCTGCCCATAAACGGAAGGTCCAAGAATCTGGTAGTTATTAAATCTCAGCTAGTCTCCATTATACATCAGAATTCTGAAGAAATAGGCTGTAATTCCAGTGAGGGAATTCACTTGCCAGCAAGAGTAGGGCAGCAGGCAGAGAGCAGATGTTCGCTTCTCTTCCATGTTCTTATATAGACTGCCAGCAGAATGTGTGGCCTAGATTAGAAGTGTACAGTCACACCTCAAAAGATCCAGATTAGAAGTGATCTTTCTACTTCAAATGATTTAATTAATAATAATGATTTTCTCACTTGGGTTTTAGCTGTGGTCAGGTTGATGGTCAATAATCGCCACCACAGGATCTGACTTGGGTCTTCTGGTTGGCAGCGATTGTTGTTCTGAGCCATCTCCCAGGCCCAAGGTTTTGTGTTCTTGAAATGACTTTGGGATTGATTCTCTGAAAAGACAGGGAGAAGTTTTGGGTGAACACAGTCCAGAATTTTGGCTGAAACCATAAATAGGCTGGAGAGTTAGCTCAACACTTTGTAAGAGTACCCAATGTTTTGCAGGGGTCCAAGGTTTGATTCCTAGTACCCATGTGGCAGCTCACAAATGACCATGACTCCATTTCCCTTTTATCATCAGAGGATACATGTGGACACACAGACATACATGCCAACAAAACAATCGTCTACGTAGAAAAAAATAAATCTTTTAAAAAATAAATAACAAAAGATTTATCAAAAAAAGAAAAAAAAGAGAAAGAAAGATAGAGGGAAACCTAACGGCTCCCAGAGCTATGTTGAAGGAACTTTATACCACAGATGAGCCAATGAAACTGCTGTCATCATCAGCGTAGTCCAGATGAGGTCACTATCTAAATTCAGAGCTGCACTTGAAGGGACTCATCCAGGACCTACAGCCTTCCCAGTGGTGGGCTGTGCTGTTCCAGCACGCTGGAGGGAGGACCAGATCATTGTCCTGCAGATGCTGGCCAGTTTTCACTGCCCACTTCACACTGCTGTCTGCTCTATGGACATGGTACCTAACTCAGGATGGGTATTGAAACCACCCTTGTGTCCGCTGCTTAGCTACTGGAGTGAAAACTGAAGGTTTGGAAGACGAGCAACCTCTGCTCAGAATGGATGGGTGTCCACAGATCGTGACAACCCTGCCTCCAGGATGTGCTTCTTGCCTAGGTGCACATTATCACATGGGATGGAGTGTTAATTCAATAGAGCCAGATGCTGAAACTGCAGGCCACGCAAAGCAGAAATCTGCAATAATGTAGAGATCAATTGGCAACTTCACGTTTGTGTGTGGTCTATGTGTGTGTGTGCTTTGTTGGGCTTTTTCTTTGATTGCTTTGTTTTTGGGGAGATGGGACGACAAAGTCTTGCTCTGTATCCCTGGCTGGCCTTGAAATCACAGAGATCATTCTATCTCTGACTGTGTATCCTGAGTCCTGGGATTTGAGTTGCGTGCTATCATGCCCGGCTCTTAACCTTTGAAACACAATACCTATGACCTAGCACTTGGGGGCTGGAAGAGGACTGTAAATTTAAGTCAGCCTTGGTTACAAGGTAAGACATTGTCTCAAAGAAAAAAAGCAAAACTATGGGCATGGTGTTAAGTTCTGTAAGCTGCTCAGGGGCTTGAGGCAGGAAGATCCCACATTCAAGGGTTTCCGGGAATATTGAGTGAATTTAAGACCAGGGAGGAGAATTAGAAGTTCAAGGCTAACCTGTCTGAAGATTAAAAGTGAAAGCATAGTGAGAACCTAAGTTTAGTGGTAGCAGTGACCTGGCAGTCCCCAGTGCTTCAAACACAGACATCTAAAAGTAGTCAGCGTTGATATTACGTCTCTAAGTTGCATTATTTTTCTCTCAGATTGAGTATCTGTATATTAAGAATTGAAGCCGTGCGGTAGTGGTGCACGCCTTTATTCCCAGCACTCAGGGGACAGAGGCAGGTGGATCTCTGTGAGTTCAAGGCCAGCCTGGTCTAACAAAAGCTAGTTCCAGGACAGGTCCCAAAGCCACAGAGAAACCCTATCTCGAAAAACCAAAAGAAAAGAAAAAAAAAATAAAAAAGGAATTGAACCGGGCAGGGAGTGGGGGAAGAGATGACTCAGTAGTAGTTAAGAGCACTGACTGCTCTTCCAGACAACTTGGGTTCTTTGCCAGGACCCACATGGCAGCTTACAACTGTGTATGACTCTAGTTCTAGGGAACATGAAGCCCTCTTCTGGCCTCTGCAGGTGTCAGGAATACATGCAGACAGAACACCCATATACATTTAAAAGAGAATTGGAGATGTTAAATTTGGATCTACTCTTTCTTTTTTCAAATTTTAACTTTAAAAAAAATTATTTTTTTAGCCAGGTGGTAGTTAGTGGTGCATACCTTTAATCTCAGCACTCAGGAGCTAGTTCCAGGACAGGTATCAAAGCTACACAGAGAAACCCTGTCTTGGAAAAACAAAAAAACAAAAAAAAAACCCAAGAAAATATTTATTTTTTACATGCGTGCTCTGTCTTCTTGTATACCTGCATGCCGAAATAGGACATCAGAGCACTTTACAGATGGTTGTGAGCCACCATATGGTTGCTGGGAATTGAACTCAGGACCTCTGGGAGAGCAACCAGTGCTCTTAAATTGCTAAGTCCCGGATAATATTGAAATTACTTTTTCAATATTATTTTTGATTCAAAGTCGCATGTAGCCCAGGCTACCTTCAAACTCACTGTGTAGTCATGGCTAGCCATGAACTATACTGATCTTCTCCCCCTAACTCCCATTAAAGGCATGTGTGGTCATGCCAGCTCCCTCCCTCCCCTGACAGTTTCTTGTGAAACAGTCCTAGCTGTCCTGGAACTCGCTCTGTGGACCAGACTGGCATGGAACTCATAGATCCACCTGCCTCTGCCTCCCAAGTGCTGGGATTAAAGGCGTGTGCCACCACTGCCCGGCCTCACAATTTTTTAAAAAAAATGGTGTATATTTAAAAAAAACAAACAAACTATATTTTGTAAGAAACAAATGTTTGCATATTTCTTACTTTTTCCTGCTTTTGGTGTTTTGGCTGTAAATTCTAAAATCTCATCCACAAACTTTTGACTTTAGGACAATTGCATAATTAGTTAAATAGGATGATTTCTACAGATCACTTTCCCTTTCCATAGAGCTGTGTCCTAAGGCCACCTGTATTAAAGCCACAGGGCGATTGGTAATGAAAAGTCCCCAGACTATCTTAATACAAAATATACAGCTTTAATAAACAGAAGTAAGACTTACACCAGCTTACACCAGAATCCAAACGATCCGTCCGGACGCAGAGCCAGGTGAGAGAGCTAGTGGGAGCGCGCCTGCAGGTTTATAGGCAAGCTTTAGCCTAAGGGCGACACGCCCCACAAACAGAAAGTGTTTGGCTGAACTCCCCTATCGTGTGCTCAGTGGAGTCTTTCTGCTGTATATAGACCGAATGCTGCAGACGTATGGCTGATGGCCATAATGAAGTGGCCAGTGAGCAGGCATTGTACAGTGTGACTGTACTGACAGAGGGAGAATTCACATCCGGCTGGATAGAATGGGAGTTTCTAGAATCCTTCATCTATCCAGAACAGTGTGTGCTTTAAAACTTATGACCAGGGCAGGAAATATGGCTCGGTGAATAAAGGCGTTTGTCCCCAAGCCTGATGACCTGAGTGTGAGTTCTGGGACTCATATGGTGGAGAAAACCAACTCCTACAAGTGGCTTCTGACCTCCTCATGTGTGCTGTGCCAGCTGCACGCTCTCCCCAGAAATAAGTAAATATAAAAAAAAAAGAGATAAAAATAAAGCCAGTGTTTATTTCTAACTTTTCCATGTAGCACTGGAGATAAGGGTGATGGGAATAGAGTACATATGTGGGGTCCACTGTGAGTCCTTTTAGAGCTACTTCGCGGCATATTTTAAAGATGACTGTTTTCCTTGGAGACTTTCAGAAACTTACTGCCGCTGACGATAAAACTGCTCAAGTGGAGGACTTTCTACAGTTTCTGTACGGTGCAATGGCTCAGGATGTCATATGGCAGAACGCCAGTGAGGAGCAGCTGCAGGATGCCCAGCTGGCCATCGAGCGGAGTGTGATGAATCGGATCTTCAAGCTTGCTTTCTACCCTAACCAGGATGGGGACATACTCCGTGACCAGTGAGTGCGTCTGTGCTGGACTGGACCTTTGTAGAGTGTGAAGTTGTAAAGGGAGATGTATCAGCTGTGCTGTCAGCGTGTGTGAGAGCACCCCGTTGGCAGGGTTGTGCACAGTAGGAAGAGAGTAGTATGACCTTGTGTGGTTTCTGAAAGGATCTGCTGTGTACCTGCCTCAGATGGTGTTCTGTGTCTGCTCTGTGGGATAAATTCTTGCTAGTGGTTTCACTTGGCCCCAGAGTCACTTCCTTAGGAAACCATTTCCTTTCCAGAAGAAATCACTCATATTCACACCTTTAATAGTCTTGTGGTGTTGTTTGCTATTTGTTTGAGTCATGGTTTCTTTTCTTTTTCAAAGATTTTTATTTTACATGTATTTTGTTTGGTCTGCATGTGCACCATGTGCGTGTTGGTGCCCTCAGAGTCCAGAAGGGGGCTCAGATCCTCTAGACCTAGAGTTACAGATGGCTGTGACCTGCATATTTTCAGTTCCTCATTCACACCGCTCCTCACTGCTAGTCTGTACTTACGGCCTTGTGCATGCTAGGCAAACACTCTTCTCTGTGTGGGGAGGCTGGGAATGGGGTGTGCATTTGGAGGCCAAAGGTCAACTTGTGTCTTTTTCAGTTGCTCTTGATCTATTTCTAAGACAAGGTATCTGCTGAACTTAGGGCTCGACAGTTCAGCTAACCTTGCTGGCCACCAATTCCCTGGGATCTTCCTGTCTCCACCACTGTAGCTCTGGGACTAGAAGGACGGATGGGGAGGCTAGGGGTCCGAACCTAGGCCTTCAGTTTCCCTTTGCATTTCTCTAACTCTTCCCCTGTTCTCGATCACTGGTTTTCATTACCACATGCTCTCTTCCCTACTGGGCTGTGTCCATCATAAGAGTGGGAAATAAACTTTTAAATCAAGTCTGGTGTCTTATGCCGGTAAGCCCAGCACTTGGACAGCTTAGGCAAGAGGTTTATCTCAGGGCCAGCACAGGCTGCTTGCTACCTGAGACCCTGTTCCCTGTGAAACAACAAAGCCACTTCTACTCGTCACTGTGTCACAGCATCAAGAACATATATAAATGTGTGCTCGTTATATGTTTATTGAGAATTAATATTAATATTTGACTATCAACAAGCATCCACAATTGTATGGTATGTGACTTATACCTCATAGCTGTTTTTAAAAATTATCTTGTGGGCAAGGAATGTAGCTCTGTTGTAAGCTACAAAAGCCCTGGGTTTGATCTCGATATTACAGTAAGTGGAAAAGAATGCAGAGCTGGGGAAGGTGGACAGTCCTGTAATCAGCCATGGGAAGGCCGAGGACTGCACAGTCGTTAGTGAGACCTGTCTTAAAAAAACAAAAAAAACAAAACAAAAGGAATAATCTGCGGGGGCGGGCTGCCATGAAGAGTGCAGAAGGTAGAGAATTAGCCTTTTTGTTTTTCTTCTGTTTTCCTTCAGTCTAATGCTCTCCCAACTGAGCTATTTCGGCGCCATTCCTTCTGTTTTCCTGACTGCTACTTCACAATCTGGTTTCTGCCCCCAAGCATATTGACATTACCATGTTTTCCAGCAATGACTTAGGTGCCCAGGGACCCTCAGAAGTCTGTATGGTAGGATTTCAAGGAAGGCTATTAGTAGTTTTTACAGGTTTTGTATGTATGCATATGTTCACACATTGGGTTTTATGTTTGCTCTACCACTGAGTCACACTCAACCCTACAGACGTGTTTGAGAGAATATACCTCTCTGTGAAGTGGGCGTTAGGATTATCCCAGCCTCCCCAGCCATGTGCTCTTGGCCTCAGGTTGCTTGCTCGCCCTGGGCCCCTTTCCTCTTTGAGCACCTGTTTGTGACTCAGGCATGGGATACGGAGTTGGGATGTTGATACTATGTGTACCACAGAGAGTTTATTCCTACCCACTGCCTCATCTGTTCCTGCAGGTTTTACAAACTGTAAGATCCAGAAAGGGTCAGAAGCTAGAAGGCTGGATTTAGCCCCTGCTGCAGAGGCAGATCTTTAACTTTTAAAACCTTAATATGGTCATCGAAATGAAGGCAGGCAGGTAGTGAAGTCCTGTCTCCTCCTGTGAGCTGTGGTCTTTGTCTATGACCTGTGACCCCTCCTACTTGTTACTTCCTTCTGTTTTCTCACTTCCTTTTCTTTGTCTGAGCAGTATTCAAGCTCAGGTCCTTTTTCTCTGCCTGGGTTGCTGGCTTCCTCCATACTCCCTCATCCTCCATCCTCCTGCATCCTCCATACTCCAGCATCCTCCATACTCCCTTATTCTCCATATTCCAGCATCACATACTCCAGCATCACATACTCCCTCATCCTCCATACTCCAGCATCCTTCATACTCCAGCATCACATACTCCCTCATCCTCCATACTCCAGCATCCTTCATACTCCAGCATCTTCCATCCTCCCTCATCCTTCATTCTCCCTCATCCTTCATTCTCCCTCATCCTTCATCCTCCCTCATCCTCCATACTCCCTCATCCTCCATACTCCAGCATCCTCCATCCTCCCTCATCCTTCATCCTCCCTCATCCTCCATACTCCCTCATCCTCCATACTCCAGCATCCTTCATCCTCTCTCATCCTTCATTCTCCCTCATCCTCCATCCTTCCTCATCCTTCATCCTCCCTCATCCTTCATCCTCCCTCATCCTTCATCCTCCCTCATCTTCCATACTCCCTCATCCTCCATACTCCAGCATCCTCCATACTCCAGCATCACATACTCCCTCATCCTCCATACTCCAGCATCATTCATACTCCCTCATCCTCCATACTCCCTCATCCTCCATACTCCAGCATCCTCCATTCTCCCTCATCCTCCATACTCCCTCATCCTTCATCCTCCCTCATCCTCCATACTCCCTCATCCTCCATACTCCAGCATCACATACTCCCTCATCCTCCATACTCCAGCATCCTTCATACTCCCTCATCCTCCGTACTCCCTCATCCTCCATACTCCAGCATCCTCCATATCCCCTCATCCTCTCAGCTCACTCAGCATTTCTTCATTTCTCTTTTTAAAACATTTTAACAATGTTTGTTTTTATTTATGTCTGTGTAAGCATGTACGTGTGTGTGTGTGTGTGTGTGTGTGTGTGTGTGTGTGTGTGTGTGTGAGGGTCCGTGCCCTGAAGGCAGCTAGACTTACAGGCAGTATGAGCTGCCAGACCTGGGCACTGAGAGCAGAACTTGGGTTTTCTGGAGTGCTTTATTGCTGAGCCATCTCTCCAGCCCCTCAGCATTTCTAAGTGGTTTTTTTTGGGAGGGCGGGGGGGGGGGGGCTTCTCAAGACAGGGTATCTCTGTGTAGTCCTGGCAGTCCTGAAACTTATTCTGTAGAACAAGCTGGCCTCAAACTCACTGAGATCTGCCTACCTCTTCCTCCCAAGTGCTGTGATTAAAGGTGTGCACCACCATGCCCAGCTCTAAGTGAATCTTTTTTTGTTTTGTTTTGTTTTTGTTTTTATTGAGCCATTTTTCTCTGGCCATCACCCTGAAAACACCTGATCTTGTCTAAGTGAATCTTAAATAGAAATAGTCTTGCTCTGTAGTCCAAGCTGGCTGTGTCTTCCTAATCCCTCCCTTAATCTATGGCTGCAATTACAGGTTTCCATTGCCTTACTCAGAGTATATAATATGACCTTTTTTGTTGTTCTTGTTTTGGGGAACAGTGTTTTCTTTTTTTTTTTAATATTTATTTATTATGTATACAATGTTCTTTCTACGTGTATGCCTGAAGACCAGAAGAGGGCACCAGACCTCATTACAGATGGTTGTGAGTCACCATGTGGTTGCTGGGAATTGAACTCAGGACCTTTGGAAGAGCAGGCAATGCTCTTAACCACTGAGCCATCTCTCCAGCCCCTGGACAGTGTTTTCTACATAATTCAGACTAGCCTCTAACTTACCTTGTAGCACATGCTGAGCTAGGAGGAGCCTTCTTAAATAAAGTATACTTATGACTAAGAGAGCCTCAGCCATGATGTAATCTGTATCTAGAAGTGAGTAAGATATTTTGTTTTGATAAATACAAGTGTAACTATTTCCAGAAGTGTGCATTTACGTGTGAATTCTGGGTACTTTTCAGGGTTCTGCATGAACACATCCAGAGACTGTCTAAAGTGGTGACTGCCAACCACAGAGCCCTGCAGATTCCAGAGGTAACGCAGACTTGTGTGCAGTGCGCATGGTGGGCAGAGGGCCTCCACTGGAGCAAGGCGCCTGAGCACCGCACAGTAGAAAACACCACTTCCCGGTGCTCTTCCATCTGGTTGTCACTGTTCTGAGGGCACTTCCGGGACTTAACTTACCTAGTGTGGAAAAGGAAGAACCCACAGGAGGGTTCCCTTCAGTGGCTCTGTTCCTTGGCAGGCATGTACTGTCCTTGCACACTTTCTGCCAGATAACAACTGTTCCTGAAAAAATGCTCAGGTTTGCATGGTCTCAGGACAGCTGCTCAGATGAGCTCTCCTGCACTTTCTCCTGATGAGTGTCCTGAGGGGACCACATGGTGTCAACTGCTTAAGGCTTCTGTTGTGAAAACTTCCTTACAGTGTAGCCGGTCGTGGTGGTGCACACCTTTAATCCCAGCACTCAGGAGGCAGAGGCAGGAGGATCTCTATGAGTTTAAAGCCAGCCAGGACTACACAGGGAAACCCTGTCTTGAAAAACAAAACAAAAACAGAAATTCCTTATAATGAAACATAAAGTCTTTGAAGTTTTACATTTTCTTTGGTGCAGGTTTTTTGTTGTCTTGCTTATTTACTTATTTGTTTATATTATTTATTTGAGATAGGTTCTTGCTATTGTGGTTGTTTTTCAAGATAGGGTCTCACTATGTTGACCAGGCTGACCTTGAATTCACAGAGATCCGTTTGCTTCTGCCTCCCAAGTAGTAACAGGTTCTTATGTATTCCAATCTGGCTTCAAGCCTGCTGTGTTGCTGAGGTTGGCTTTAGACTTCTGCCACCATCCTGGGCTTCGAGTTTTTTTTTTCTAGACCCACTGCAGCAAATATCCATGATGATGTTTACATCGCCTTCTGCCGACTTGTCTGTGCTTCTGGAAAGTCTCATCCTACTTTTGTCAGAAACATGGGACAGTTCTGAGCTCCAGGCTCTGTGGTGTACCGTCTCTGTCCCGATGTCTTGGGTGGGAGAGAAGAAAACAGTCCCTTGTCCTCAGCTTGATGGGACAGGCAACATAGCTGCCCTGCAGGCTGCTGTTGGGTTTGTGATCTGTGTGTTGTCTACTATCTGGCTTAGGTTTATCTTCGTGAGGCCCCGTGGCCATCTGCACAGTCAGAGATCAGGACAATAAGTGCTTACAAGACTCCGCGGGACAAAGTGCAGTGCATCCTGAGGATGTGCTCCACCATCATGAACCTCCTTAGTCTGGCCAACGAGGACTCTGTCCCTGGGGCGGATGACTTTGTCCCTGTGCTGGTGTTTGTGCTGATAAAGGTGGGTCTCTTGATAGTGTCTGATAGTTCCTGTGACCTCCTGAGCAGGGTCATAGATAGGTTCAAATCCCTTGAAGGTGATTATTTCCAAAATAGTTTAGGGGTCGTTGTCTAGATCGTGGCGTGGCATCTTGTCACAGGTGCTGACTGCAGAGCCCACAAGTAATGGGCTCTTCCTTCTTTTCCACCTGTCTAGGCCAACCCGCCCTGCCTGCTGTCCACTGTGCAGTACATCAGCAGCTTCTATGCCAGCTGTCTGTCTGGAGAGGAGTCCTACTGGTGGATGCAGTTCACAGCTGCCGTGGAGTTTATTAAAACCATCGATGACAGGAAGTGACCAAGACCAGGCCCGCCAAGGCGTCGGACTGTTGCCAGGAAACTGATCTCTAAGACAGTGTGAAGATTGTTTTGTCTAATATGTACAGCTTCCAGACGTTTCCAGTGGCTCTTCCTAAGCAGATTAACAAACTAACACGCTGGTTCTCTCTTCTTTCAACCTTCCTGAGTTGCGTATTTTATTTCTTGTCTCCAAGTAGAGAGTAGTACTGCAAAAGGGACCATGTTTTTTCCAGGTGTTTTAAAATATTATTTAAAAAAAAAAAAAGAACAGAATCTTTTAGGAAACGTCCAGATCTCCTTTCATTGGTTCCCTATTTGTCCCTTTCATTTTAGAAAGAACAGTGTGTGTCTTGTAAGACCCTGTCTCTCAGCGTTGGAGCAGGAGGCCAGCTGCACTGAGGGTTTCAGGAGTGTGTGCTACAGCCCTTCCCATAGATACACTCTCCTGAGTCAAAAAGTGAAGAAGGAAGTGTAAATATAATATATATTTATATTTGATGTAATATGGGCATCTTCAGACTCTAATAAAGGACAGTTGCTGAGAGTAGGCTGTGACGTTCCCTCTTGTGAAATGGTTTCCTTGACAAAATTTAAGCTGAGCTTAAAAGCAAAACCAGAAATATTTATTCGTGTGTAATAGTTCGTTACTCTCCATGTGTGGAGTTTGATGGGGAAGTCATGTAGGCATGTGCCACCATGGACATGTGTTGAGCCTGCACATCAGGACAGACTCTGTCATGCATTACATAGGACGAGCAGTACATGGCCAGGTGTGCCATGCCGTTTGCCCCTACACACTTGAGTAGAAGCCACAGACAGGGTCCCTTTCAGACCCTTAATTGTCATCTGTTTTTGATGATTATTCACATTGAATGCACAGACCAGGAATTCAGTGAATGTCATTTTTTAAAACTAATTTGTATCGTCTGCTCTACTGATCCAGGTTTTACTAATGTTAAACTATTTTGATCAGCCACACTATTCTTATGTGAAAAAAAATCTATTTTGGCAGGTTTCTGTGCCTTTATTGCCCTCTTCTGGAAAAAAAAAAAGTGTTTCCGTAGTTTGGTTTGCATTGTACATCAGCAGTTAATCAGAATGGCTTTGGTGCCGGAGAAGCTGGCCGAGGAGCCACACCAAAGCCTCAAGCACAAGTCTTGTACGTAGGCCATCACTGACTGGTTCCACCTTATGTGTTTCTGACCACGGTCAGCTGTTCTGACAAATGCTGCGATCCCACGCTCTGTCAAGTCCCTTGTTGCTGGCAACAATCCAGGCATCTTGTAAGGGACCTGTGTCTCCACAGACACGAGCAGATGGGTGAGAACTCGGCCACACTGTGCCAAAAGAAGCTGGGCTTTCTGTATGCTTCCGCCTCCTCCCGGCCCCTGAAAGTCCCCAATAGGAATTTACACAGGAATGTGGGGTGGTGTCTGCCTTTTAGGGAGGGATCAAAACTAGAGCCGCAAAATATCCTTTCAAATGTTGGGTCAGGAAAGCCATGTTCTTCGTGGACTGTCATTGTCAACCTCGCCTTGGTGTCAGACGATCCATCCCATCATAAGTACATTGCAAGCCACGCTATGGCTTGGTTCTGTGAGGAGGTGGGAGTCTGACATCCGCTTCAGCATTGGTTCGGTGGATGTTAAGTCAACAGAAGATTTTGAAAAGTTAAAATTCATTGTTAATGGGACTTAACTTGTAAATCAACAAGAGGTTTTTCTCTCTGTGTGTGTAATGGTAGCTAAACATATTCCATGTTATCACTGTGGAAATAAACATGAAGATGTGGATGTTGCAGCGGGGCTCTTTTCTGTGGAGCAAAGGTGGCGGGTTTGTGGCATAGAGCCACACTTCTACCCAGGCAAGTGGTGAGGTAGAGTTTGGTACTGGTAATGCCTCTGGACTTGGGGGTCAAAGGCAGCACTGCTCCGGGCGCAGACAAACCCCCGAGACCCAGCAGGAGCCAGTGGGGCTCGGCATCCACCATCACTGCTTTGCGGTCAGGCTGGGGTTCCTCTTTTCCTCCCAGGTTCATTGATTTTATTTTATGTGGACAGTGTTCGCCTGTCTGCCTGACTGTGTACCATGTTTATGTGTACAGTGTTCGCCTGTCTGCCTGACTGTGTACCATGTTTATGTGTACAGGTGTTCGCCTGTCTGCCTGACTGTGTACCATGTTTATGGAGGGCACCAGGTGCCCTGGAACTGGAGTTACAGATGGTGGCAAGCTGCCATGTGGGTGCTGGGACTGCTGCCGCGTCCTCTGGAAGAGCAGCCAGTGTTCTCAGCCCCCATGAGAGAGTTCTTGAAGTATTGCTTTCTCAGTTTAGCCAGTATTTACACTGGCAGTTGTAGCATGTGAGAGACTGAAGGGCACTCCGTTTGTGTGTTTTCCTGGGAAATGGAGTTGTTGGTCCTCAGGATTCCTACTGTGCTCTTAGCGCTTTTCCACGTGAAGGCTGAAGTGTGCAAGGCACCTTGGGAATTGTTTGGGCGACCAAGATTATTATATAAAATTTACAAAATTAATGACTATTAAGTGCGGAGGCAGTGGCTCAGCTATGACAATTCTGTAGAATTAGGGAAAAGAATCCATTTATATTTTCAGCTAGCATTCTATTTTTAATGTGATAGGAATAGATTATAGACCATCTTTCCTTAGAAACTTAAATGTTTTTAGTTTGACTACTTTATTTTATGTGCTTTGATGTTTGGCCTGCGTGTGTATCTGTGTGTGGATGTCGGATCCCCTGGAAGAAGAGTCACAGACATTTGTGAGCTGCCATATGGGTGCTGGGGATTGAACCCAAGTCCTCTGGAGAGCAGCCAAGGCTTTTAACCGCTGAGCTCCAGCCCCTAAACTTTTTTTAAACTAGGAAACATCTTGGTTTTTTTTCTTCCTACCTTAGGAAGAAAATCTTGACCACAGTAATTAATTGCTGGTCTTGGACTTTTGGGGCATTGGAAGTAGATGTGCTACATGGTTGTCCCCTCCCTGTTGTGTCCTAAACATCTTCATTGAAATTGGACTTTGTAACTTCTCTTTCCTGTAGTGTTTACGCACCAGTCCAACAGGAGGGTGTGTTCCAGCCTGAGAACAGCGTTCCCTGCAAGCTGAGCCAGGCATCCGTGGAGTTGCTTCTGCACTAAGTAAAGCCCAACTAGGAGTCTCGGGTGTGTGAAGAGGGAAGGAAGGCATGCACCTGTCAGATGAGTTAGAGGACTGCATAGGCAGATGGACGCGCAGCCTGGCAGTGTGGTGTGGGAGGGGCAGCCTGTTGCTCCTGCAGCTCAGCTCTGCTGCTTCCTGAAGGAGAGTCTGCATTCCTCCATTCTCTGAGACCTAGCAGCTTATTCTGTTTGCTGTGACTGGGAAGGCAGATCAGGAACTTTTTTCAGTTGCTTGTTTGATTTGCTTTTTCCAAACAGGGTTTTATCTCTGTACCTCTGGAGCCAGTCCTGGAACTCACTCTGTAGACCAGACTGGCCTTGAACTAGTTCTGGTGTTAAAGAAATGCACCACCACCACCTGGCAGGAACTGTTTTCTTGAAGCTAAGGCACTTTCACACGGTGGACTGTTGGAAATCTGAATGCCAAGTGCCTGAGAGGTGTGGCTCACACCTGTGATCCTGGCCATGGAGACTGAGCAGGGCTGCCGAGCAAGTCAATAAAAACCCAAAATACTTGAGCTTTGCCGGGTTGATGTTGGTGAGTGCTCCAAGAGCTGGTGGCTGTGGTGGGAGGAGCAGAGCTGAGCAGGGTGGGCTTAGGTGATGGAGGATTGCCATCTGAGCTGTGGACATGTCTGCAGACGTGACGCCAGCCTCTGCCTCTGGTTCTGAGCTGTGGACACGTCTGCAGACGTGACACCGGCCTCAGCCTCTGGTTCTGTGCCTCGCTGTTCATGAAGCCCTGCTAGCTCTCCTCCAGCGAGGTCCCTGGGAGCCTGTACCCACGGGCCCACAGTCATCCTGCCGCCCAGTCCCACGAGTGCTCCAGGGTGTCAGTCTGGGAACCCAGTGGTGGGAGCAGAGATGGTGTTCTCCTCCACTGCTGTGTGCTCTGTGTTCCGTGTTCTTCACTGCGTGTGCTCTGTGTTCCGTGTTCTTCACTGTGTGTGCTCTGTGTTCCGTGTTCTTCACTGCGTGTGCTGTGTTCCATGTTCTTCACTGCGTGTGCTGTGTTCTGTGTTCTTCACTGCGTGTGCTCTGTGTTCCGTGTTCTTCATTGCGTGTGCTCTGTATTCCATGTTCAGAAGCATTGTGAAAATGTGATTTACCTCTTGAATGTCACTGATGTTCTCCATGAGTTTATACTTAAGAAATTAGCCATAGATACTTGTCCATATGGAAGACTGCAAGTTCGAGGCCAGCCTGGGCTAGATAAAAAAGACTCTCAACAAAAACCTTATTTATATGGTGCTGGAAAGAACTAGAATGACCAGCAGTCCTTGAACTGACCGGCCACTGTCTTAACACGCATCCTACCTGATCGATGCTCGGTATTCACTGGCTTTTGTTGTGCTCTCCAGCTGCAGTGTTAACCTCAGTGGAGGCAGGCTGTGGAAAGGCGGGCCTGTCTGCAAGGCAGCTGCCCTGTGAAGGCTCTCCGGCAGATGGAAGGTTCTTCCAGGAAGACATGCTTCTGCCTGGGCAGGAGGCATCTGAAAGCTGGCTGAGGGCTGTTTTCCTTCACAGTACTCAGTTAACACGTGGCTCTGACTTGCCTAAAATTGGGACACTCCAATTTCTCTTGCTAAATTTGAGGTGCCTGTGTCTCTTGTACTATTTGCGTCCACTTAGCCCCTCTAACTCAGGTTATGGAGTCTCTGACATTGAGCTCTGCCGTGGTGTCCTGGCCTGAAGTCCCCCGGCTGTATGCATGCCTCTTCTCATGTAAACATGGCAGGTTGAGTGCTCTGGGTACCCGGTCCCTCTGCTTAAGTTAGTCCACAGACTATAGTCATTTATCATATGGTCATATGGGGCAATCTCTGCCTAAGGAGATAAAAAACAAAAACAGAATCCATTTTGCCTGCAACATGCTTTTTGGCAGTAGACAACAAACTTGAAATGCAGTGATTTTACTTCTGTTGTCTGGGAAGCCACGTTCTGACTTGTGTGGAGTTTTGTGCCACGCTTATGAATGGCCAAAGTGAGTTTTCAGTTGATCTTCTCTGGGTCTCCTGATTCATAGTTGTGACAGAAATTTTGTGACTTGGGTCTGTTGACAGCTAGGGTTTCTTCTGTGGGTCCTGACTAACCTAGCCAGAGGAGCTGATGTCACCCATCATGATCAAATTGTCATTTTTGGTGGTGGACTCCTGGAATTGGCTTTTTGGTTTTTCTTGTTTTTATTTATTTGTTTTGTTTTGTTGAGACAGGATTTTTCTATGTATCCTTTACTGGTTTGGAACCCACTCTGTAGACCAGGCTGGTACAAACTCACAGAGACCTGCTGCCTCTGCTCCCAGGTGCTGGGGTTCAAGGCCCAGAACAGGAAGTGCTTTATCAGGAAGAGCACATCTGTAACAGTTCCAGTGTCCTCACCCTGCTGTAGCCCCAGCTCTGAGAGGGATGAAGGTCAGAGGAGTCCCGGTTCTGAGGGAAGACCACTGGGTGCCCGTGGCTTCCGGCCTAGTGAGAAACCAGAACCCCAGATTCAGGGAGAGACCCTAGACCCTGCCTCTAAAGGAGCGTTGGAGAGTGATGGAGGACACCTGACCTTCTCTTGGCTTCGTGCACACACACACACACACACACACACACACAAGGCAATACTAACAGCAATAGCCTAATCTGCAGCAGCCCAAGCTGCTTTTTTCTTTGGTCTGTCCACCTTTGCCAGTGAGGCCCATCTTCCTACAGCTCCACTCCAGCCCCTCAAAGTTGTCTCTTCCGCCATCGTTACCTCTGTCTCCCGCAAATACCCTTTTGGAAGACCCAGCGACTCCTTCCTTCCCTCTCCAATAAGGCCTCACCCACTCAGTCCTTCAGGGCAGCAGTGACTTCCTAGTGCCCCTCCCTGCTCCCTGCACAATCACAGGCAAGTATCTCCAGATGTTTGCTGATGGGAGGGGTTAGCAGGAACTATCTCTTTCCAAACCGGTCTGCGGCTCTGCAGTTCCCACTTCCTGTGAAGATCATGCCCATGCCCTCTCCTGGTGGGCTGCAGGTGTGTATAGATGGGTTGTAGTCGGTCTGGAGGTGTGTACAGGTGCGCTGTAGTCGGTCTGGAGGTGTATATAGATGGGTTGTAGTCAGTCTGCAGGTGTGTACAGGTGGGCTGTAACTGGACTGCAGGTGTATACAGATGGGCTGTAGTCGGTCTGCAGGTGTGTATAGGTGGGCTGTAGCTGGACTGCAAGTGTATACAGATGGGCTGTAGTCGGTCTGCAGGTGTGTATAGGTGGGCTGTAGTTGGTCTGCAGGTGTGTACAGGTGGGCTGTAGTCGGTCTGTAGGTGTATATAGATGGGTTGTAGTCAGTCTGCAGGTGTGTACAGGTGGGCTGTAGTCGGTCTGTAGGTGTATATAGATGGGTTGTAGTCAGTCTGCAGGTGTGTACAGGTGGGCTGTAGTCGGTCTGTAGGTGTATATAGATGGGTTGTAGTCGGTCTGCAGGTGTGTACAGGTGGGCTGTAGTCGGTCTGCAGGTGTGTATAGGTGGGCTGTAGTTGGTCTGCAGGTGTGTACAGGTGGGCTGTAGTTGGTCTGCAGGTGTGTACAGGTGGGCTGTAGTTGGTCTGCAGGTGTGTACAGGTGGGCTGTAGTCGGTCTGTAGGTGTATATAGATGGGTTGTAGTCAGTCTGCAGGTGTGTACAGGTGGGCTGTAGTTGGTCTGTAGGTGTATATAGATGGGTTGTAGTCAGTCTGCAGGTGTGTACAGGTGGGCTGTAGTCGGTCTGTAGGTGTATATAGATGGGTTGTAGTCGGTCTGCAGGTGTGTACAGGTGGGCTGTAGTCGGTCTGCAGGTGTGTATAGGTGGGCTGTAGTTGGTCTGCAGGTGTGTACAGGTGGGCTGTAGCTGGACTGCAGGTGTGTATAGGTGGGCTGTAGCTGGACTGCAAGGAGGTTGTAGGTGTGTTTGTATCCCGGCAGTTTCCCTTCGCGGTGAAGTTCAGATGGCCTGAACTGCGGCATCAAATCCCTTGTCAGAGCCCGGGGTCTGCTCCGGAACATCCACTACTGGTTATGAACTCTCCGGGGTGAAGGTTGTAGTCTGCCCATGCACTGGCTGATCCTCCTTCTGCTCCCCTAGGGTCGCAAAGCCAGTGACTGCCACACGAAGAAACATTGTTTACCTACTGGGAATGACTAGGTGGGAAGCCGCGAGGCAGGGGCCGAGGCCATGCTCGGTGCCCTCTGTGTCTACGTGCAGCCCACGAGGGACCTGCTGAGAGCCCGTGGGGCCTCCGTGTCCTTCGAGCGTGAGATCGCAGTCGTTCCCAGCGCTTTGATGCGTCTGCCCAGGAAGAACACAGCTCCACCTAGTCAGGTTAGGTGGCCTCTGCTGTTGAGCTCTGCAGAGATCTGATGGCATCCGCTGGTTGATTCAGGTCTGGCAGCTTCCTCCCAGGTCCCCGCTTTGCCGCTCCTTGGGTGACATCTTGTGGCCAACGACAGGCACAAAGCACTGTCTGTGAGGCGGCCCTGTGGGCTCTGGGCTGGAACACAGTAGCTCTCAGCTTCCACTGCTGTGCAGGAGCCGGGCAAGAACAGCTCTTGACAGACCCAGAATGTGTGCAGGTCCCCACGTTACACACGCGAACACACCAGACTCCTTCATCCGGCGTCGTGTGAGACAGTCATCATTCCCAGTGTCAAAGTTTCTGTAGTGCCTGAGTCCTTCGCCCGAAGGCTCCCATATGAAAGACCTAGCAGTACTGTCCCGACACCAGGAGCCTTCACGCCCCGTTCTGCTGGGGTTCCACTGGGGGATGCTGTGTCCCTAGTCACAGAGGTGCCGCCCCCTCTAAGGCCGTTTTTATCTGGCAAGAGTGGTGCCCCGTGCTTTACATATATATGTCCCTCCCACAATATGGCTATCCCTGTGGGCCCAGTTGTCCTGGTTTCCCTTTCATTACTGTGATAAAACACCCTGACAAAGAACACGTTTAAAAGAGAAAGGGCTGGAGAGATGGCTCAGAGGTTAAGAGCATTGGTTGCTCTTCCGAGAGGTCTGAGTTCAATTCCCAGCAACCACATGGTTACTCATAACCATTTATGATGAAATATAGTGCCCTCTTCGGGCATGCAGGTGTACATGCAGGCAGATACTGAATACATAATTAGAGAGAGAGAGAGAGAGAGAGAGAGAGAGAGAGAGAGAGGCTTACAATTCCAGGTTATAGTCTATCATTCTATCATGGTGGTGTTTCAAGACAGGATCTTGAAGCAGCAGAGAAAACGAACACTTCAAGCCTCTTTCTGCTCCCTCTCTCGCTTGTGTACAGTTCGGGGCCCGCCCTCGAAGTGTTGCCACCCGCGTTTGTGGCGGCAACAGCAATTAACCCAGCTAAGAACACCCGACACACACACAGGCAAGCCCACTGCCAACCTGCTCTAGAGCTTCCCTCACCGAGATCACCCATGTGATGGTACATTGTGTCAATCTGACAATTAAACACCCCAATGGCTCAGAAAAGCGAGGCAGCTCATCAAAGCTGTATAGAAAGTAAAGGGCAGATCCCACAGCCCACCAGACGTTATAATTCTCAGAACAGAATCTGTCTGAGAGGTATCTTCAAGCGAATACTTTCGCCATGAAATAATCCTACTACAGCTCTAACCTTAATTTTAAATGGGTGCAAACAATGTAATATGGATATGTTGTCTACTTCCTTACTGAGGACTACTTAAAAATACTTGTTTTTTAAATTTTACTCATATGTGTTCATGTGTGTGCAGTGCCCATGGAGGCAAGAAGAGGGTGTTAGAGCCCCTGGAAATAGAGTTACAGGTGGTGGTGAGCCACTGTGTGGGTGCTGGGAATTGAACCCAGGTCCTCTGGAAGATCACCAAGTGCTCTTATCTACTGAGCCACCTCTCCAGCCCCACTGACAACTTTGTTGTTGTTTCAGACAGGGTCTCATTATGTAACTCTGGCTCTCCTAGACCAGACTGGTGTCCAACTCACAGAGATCTGCCTGCTACTGCTTCCTGAGTGCTAGGCTTAAAGATGTGCAGCTCTGACTATTTTCAGAACGGAGAGGAGTGGGAGGGAGGGAGAGAGTCCATGTGTGGTGGTGCATGTCCACAATCCCCACACCTGGGAATGGCGGCAGGAAGGTCAGAAATTCAAGGTCATTCTCATCTACCCAGTGAGTTCTTGGATAGTCTGGGTTACTTGAGACCCTCAGCATGGTAGCAGATGCTTTTTGGTCCCAGCACTCTGGGGCAGAGGCAGGTAGATCTGTGAGTTTGAGGCTAGCCTACTCTACAGAGTGATTTGTAGGTTTTAAAACAGAAAAACAACTAAAGAACGAGGCAGAAGCAGAATTTGAATCCAGATCTCCAGAATTTCCAAGTCTGTATTTTAGTTTCTTAAGGATCTGATTCTTTCTGCCTTCTACAAAGCCAGCCTCACAGGACCATGGTGGATCACGGGAGCCAGGGAACAGAGGAGGCAATGCCAACTGTAGAGGGGGGTTCCCATGGCAGTGTCTCATGATCTCTGTTGTGATCTCTTTCTCTCTGTGTCCCTTGGTACAAGAATGTACATGCTCGGTGTCCCTTTGTTAGGGTGTGACATCCAGCAGGAATCTTAAAGTCAGACTGGATTTTAGTCCCCAAGGGAGGGAAGACCCGCGTTCCTGCTCGTACAGCAGCAGTATCAATGACAAAGGGAGCTGGCAGGTGACCTTCACTCCTCTCTACAGGAGCCGGCTGGCGCTGAGCTTCCCTCAGTTTCTGGGGAGAGGGCCTGCTTGCCAAGTGGGGTCCCTTCACTTGCAGATCCTGAGAAAAGCAGATCCTGATGGAATACAGACGAGGAAGCCTCCAGGTGGCGGGGTGTAGCAGCCCCGCCGGGAGGCAGCCTCTTCCCGGCACAGATTGAGTCCATGATGAAGATGGATGGAACCCTCTGGGTTAGAAAACGTGGCAGCGATCAAGCCGGCTACCTGTGCCCGGGGTCCCTCCCACCAGCCCCAAGCAGGAAAACATTAGGATTTGAAATTGCAGCCCCCGCCACATGGTTAGCACAGAAACTAGGCAAAGACAGACCAGCAGCCTTGATTACAGGATAAATGATACAGGACGCCAGAGAACTTGGCAAGAGCAAGTCGGCAGATGACAGCTTGCTCAAAATCGAGGTGGCCCAGATGGGTGAAGACCCCCGGCTCCACCTGGATCCCTCAGTGAAGCGGCCTGAGTGAGCAGAACCTTTGCCTCAGCAGGGGTGGTGGGGGCCTAAGGACTGGATGAGGAGGTTGTGTTGGCTGAGGAAAATAAACAGGCCTCGCAGAGTCCAGCTCCCACACTGGGAGGTACCATGATGAGGGCGCTGTGTCTTCATCTTTCCAGCCCCCCAGACCCAATTTTTCTCAATATGTCCACTGCAGAGGCATTGCTGATCATTCTGGTCACACGCACCGTGGACCAGGCAGGGAAAGCCTGCCGGCCACACTGGCTAATACTGTCGGCGAGATTGCAGGGGGGCATGCTTAACTCGCTTCAGGTGCTCCAGAAGCCTCACACAATGGGGAAGCTAATTACAAATCATGCCTATTTATTCATTAAACAGGGCCTGGGGGAAATTCAAAGAGGCAGCGCTGTCTTCACTTCATTCAATTTGCAGTCTGTGATTAAACAGAACACAGCTGCAAGACTCGGCTGTCTGCTCAGTTCCCGCCTTTTCTCAGGATCAGGCCGACCTTTCCCTAGGGGTCATGTCTGGCCTCACACAGTGTTATCGTCCTTCTTCAGTGCCTCAGTTGTTTGTGGGCTCCTGAGTGAAATTGGGAAGTCAGCATCCCAGTTTCCTTGTCTGTGAAGTGGGTGCATTAGGTCCAAAGGGAAGGAGGCCTGTCCTGTGGCTGTCCCATTCGCTGGTGACTTTGGTATCCTCTGACCTTTTACAGGAATGGCTGTCACAGAGGCAGAGGACCCGGGGTCTGTCTCCTTGCTTCTCAGACTCAGCACCGACCCTGGCATGATGGAATGCTTGCTGTGTGCTGGCTGCAGCCGAAGCCTCCAGCTCAAAACAGAGTCCAGGCCTTGCTCTCTGGCAGGGTGACCCAGGACTGAGGATTTCTCTACAGGGGACCTTGTTCAGGATCAGTCGCAGGGAAGTCAGAAGTGATTTCTGCAGTGTCCCGGGACACTCTCCTTACCTACTGCGTCCTACAGTAAGCCAGAAAGGAGACATCTCTGCGGTGTCCCGGGACACTCTCCTTACCTACTGCGTCCTACAGTAAGCCAGAAAGGAGACACACTGGCTAGGGAAGGAGCCAAAGTGTGGCACGTCTGTCATCGATATTCGTGTTGTTTACGAGTCGCACGGGCTTTTTCCATTTCCCTGCAGCCCCTGACTGAATCCCCTGTGCCAATGTGGGAAGTGTAAGGTCAGGGGCTACCGTGGGGCACAGATCCTCTTTCCTCTGTGATTCTGAGGGCCGGCAGCTTTTGGATTCTGTGGCACTCTTTCTCTTCCTTATATTATTTTATTATTATTACTTACTACATGTGTGTGGGGGGATGCACATGTGTGTTCAGAGGCTAACACACTTTCCTTCCATCATGTGGGTCCTAGAGATGGAACTTAGGTCTTGAGCCAGCCTTGGCAGCCAGCTCTGCTATCTCACAGTTAGCTCTCCAGCCCGTGTTGTTTTGGCCATCCTAATACAAGGCCTCACGCAGCCCAGGCTAGCCTAAAATTTGTTATGAAGTAGAGCCTTGGACTTATGATCCACCTGCCTCTGCTTCCCAGCTTCCTGCAGGCATGTGCCAGCACACCTGGTACGTGGTGCTAGTGATGGGTTCGGTCTCCATGCCAGGCTAGCATTCTCTCTGCTGAGCTGTAACCCTGGGTTCTATCTTCATTCTGACCAAAGCCACTTAGAGGAGGGGAGGGCTCGTTTTAGCTTCCAGGTCACAGCCCATCACGGAGAGAAGCCAGGGTGGGGACTTGAAGCAGAACCCTGGAGGAGCCCGGCTTGCTGGCTTAGCAAACTTTTTTTGCCTGGCTCAGGCTCAGGACCATCTGCCAAGGGATGGTGCCACCTACAGTGGGTGCCCCCCCTCCAGTCAATCAGTAATTAAGACAATTCCCCACAGACCGCCAACAGGCCAGTCTGTCTGGGCGATCCTTCTGAGGTGGTGTCAAGTTCACAATTAAAACTACCTAGGACTCTAGAGAACTCAATCACCTCCCCCCCCATGCACTTTTTTCCCCTTTTCTTTCTTTTTGTGTCTTGCTCTGTAGTCCAGGTTGACCTTGAATTTACTATGTTGCCCAGGCTGGCCCTGAATTTGCTACATAGCCAAAGCTAGCTTTGAATTTCTGACCCTCCTGTCTGTATCTCTCAAGAGCTGGGATTTCAGGTAAGCATCAATTTACAGGTCTGGAGATCTTTGCTCCTGTTCCTCTGGGGTGGAATCAAGCCCCATGATATGGCTCCGGGGCCTGCCTCCCAGGCCTCTCTGTGAGAGTCTTCACCTTACTTTTCCCTTCCCAGCACAGGGGCAGGGTCCCCTCTCTTTGCTAGTGTTTCCCAAATGACCTTGACCCTGGATCGGCTTTCCCTCTCTACTCCCAACTAGGGAACTCCCCGCCCCTTGAAGGCCTGTCTGCGAGACACCCCATTTCCCAGGGCTCCCTGTGGGGGGCCTGATGGGTTTCTAGACATGTTGCCATCCCCCCCATGGCTTCCAAAACATACAAATCACTCTGTCTGCACTCTGGGTTTCATTACCAGGAATGCACATTTGAAAACAACAGAGGGTGAGGTCTAAAAGCAACATGCAATTTTTATTACATATATCTCCAAATCCGCCATTAGGGCCGTCCCCGTGGTGTTATTGACCTTGGCTCTTCCTCATTTACAGCCTGCATTTTTCATCCTTTGGAATATGGTGTTTGGGGACTTCTCCATCATTAAGAGGGCTTACAGCAATTTCCCTGTGTGTTTTCTCCAAGGGATTCTGTTATGAGATGCACATTAAGTCTCCATTAATACCTCATTATCCAACTGATAAGATTACCATGATAATGAGGCAGAAATTCTAATTGTTTCACTTATTGCGCCTTCCATTTAATCCTTCCTCTCTACCTGGAAGTTGTTCACCAGCCAGGGCTAGGCTGGAGGAGTCCTCCCACTGGAGGGGCAGAGGCTGGGATCCCCATCGCTGGTGATTGGGCCCAGAAGGGATGCGAGTGAACTTCCTGGGCCTGGTGCTTTGGCTGAGCGGGCTCCCGTGTGAAGCCCAGGGGCTCGCACTTTGCACAAAGGACCTGAACTTCAAGGGAGATCTGCCCTTTGATTTTCTGCTCTATTTTCCCGCTGGCCTGATTGCCCTTCTAGAACATTCCTAGTTCAGGAGCAACCCCTGAACCTGCCTCCCAGGCTGGTGAATCTTTTAGACAGAGTTCGAGGCTCTAGGGTCACGAGTGGAGTAGGGAAAAGAGAAAATACAAAAAGAGGCCCCTTTCATGGGGGCGTGCACCAGGACCCTGTGCAGTGATGGTTCCTAGTGAGCATCTCTGGACCTAGGCATGTTTGCCCGCCACATGTGGAGGTTCCACTGAAGTGATGCTGTGGCCAAGAATACCATCCCATGAGGTTCAGGGTACACAGGCTTTGAAGGAACCTGTGGCCAGGACAATCTTGGGGTGGGGTCGCTTAGCCTGTGGGAGACCTAACACCTCCGGCCCTCATCATGCCTTCCCTGGCTCCCAAGTTCCTGCAAAGGTTTGGAAGCACCCAGAAGGATGCCTGATGGTTGTCACAGTAGGTCTGTGGGGCTGAGAGAGACAGTGGAGGGCAGAGAGGTTCCTGTCCTTTGGTGTCACTTCGAAGGCTAGAAACCGACTCTCCTTCCAGGATGATGTCACTCTGAGCAGGGATGGGGTTGGGTGGGGTGGCCATGGTAAGAGGTGCCCAGTGCAGTGTAGGTTCCAGAAACCTCTAGAACAACGTGGTCCTTCTCCAGTGACTTTGGCCGTAGCTGCAGCTTCCCCAGTCACGTCTGTGGGCTGTGACAAAGTTATGAACGACTTGAAACAATGGCAATGTCCTTCCACAGCTGTGGAGGCCATGCCACAAAAGGAGGTGCCAGTAGTATCACCCTCGCCTCCATTGGGCAGAATCTCCCCTTGTCTTAGATCCTGGTGGAGTCTGTCACTCTGTGACCCTTGGCTGACACCACTGCTGTCTTGGCCTCCACATCACAAGAGCTGTCTTCCCTGTCTGTCCCCTCTTCTAAGAATCCTAATCAAATTGGGCTCATCTTAATTTGATGTCATCTACCAATGAAGCCACACACAGGCATCAGAGAGAAGCTTTCTACACATCTTTGGGGATGAGAACAGAAGTTAACCCTTAAAATCTTCCAAAATACATTTATGTAATTAAAGCACAAGACAAGGCTGGGCATGGTGGCACAAGGCTTTATTCACAGCTCCCAGTGAGTTGGAGGCTGCCCCAGGCTATATTGTGAGTTCTAGGCCAGCTAGGGCTACATAGGGTGACCCTGCCTCAAACAAAACAAAACAAACAAACACCCCACAACAACCAAAAAACCAAAACCACAACAGAAAGCAAAAACAAATCCTCCCCAAATAAATACAACCATATCACAAAGACAGTGTTAGACGGTAACCATGACAGCTGTCACGGCTCGTCAATAGGAATTGCAGGTGCTGACACCCGGGCCTAGCTCTAGAGTATGTGGACATGCTGTCTATACCCCCAGTCCATTCTAAGGTAGCTCAGGATGGCCACAAACTCATAGCAATCTCTTGCCTCAGCCTCCCTAGAGGCAGGATTACAGGTATGAACCATCATGCCTAATTGGTATTTTTTTTTTAATTTGCTTTTAGCCTGGCACTGATGGCACATGCCTCTACAGTAAGTGTAGAGCTGACAGATTCATAAAGCAGACCACAGTGGACAACTTACGGGGCACCCTGTTCTGCACAGCTGCAGGAACGTTTGTCATTTGGGAAAGTCACTGTCACGTCTGTAAAAACCTTGTCAGGCCATGGCTCTTCCCTTCGAAATGGGATTCATTCCCAGAACACCTCAGCAGTGTGACTTCTGCAAGGCAAAGGAGTGACCTTGCTCCGTTCCCCCCACCATGAGGCCTTAGAGTGGCAACATTCACTCTTTGTTCTAACACTCAAATTTACATAGAGTCAATCCCACAAAATTACCTGCTCACAGACACGTAGAAATTTCTATAGAGGACAGGCACTGAACATGAAGGGAGCCTGCCCCACTTTTGCTATCAAACAAATCTGGGCATCCCCAAAGCTGGTTATCACCAAAGAGATTGGCTGAGGAGAACGGGTGGATCCAGGGACGTTTAGTAACTTTATCTAGTGGTTTGGGATGTCAGGTGCTTCCCCTTGGATGCTGGCTCTTTCTGGGGTGGTGTCACCTGTTCCGGAGCACTGCTTTGTCAGGTTCTACCTGCCTTTTTTGTGATTTTGATATGCATATTATCATTGTCTTTGCCTACGAAATTTTCCAACTATGTGCGTAAAAACTAGAAACCTCATGGAGATTACTCATTCTTCCTCTTCTTCTCTGTGCCCCTTTGTTTCACTTTTTCCCCTTGCCCCCTCAAAATAAAGAGCATGCAGAGGTAACATACCTGAATTAATTTTTTTTTGCCCTCAGATCCTCATTCGCCCATAGACATCCTATTCTGAGTTCTGAGCGGGTATTGAGGCTGGTTCTCAAGGCCCCCAATACCTGGGAGGCAGAATAGGTGGATCTCTATGAGTTCAAGGCCAGCCTGGTCTATAGATCTAGTTCAAGGCTAGCTAGTACCACATAGAGAGATCCTGCTGCAAATAAATAAAGAAATATAAATACTAAAAAGTGTTTATTTTATTATTTCTTTTGTGTGTTTTGTCTTTGAGACATGGTGTCCTGTAGCCTAGGCTGCCCCAAACTCCATATGTACTACGGGGTGATCTTGAACCGGCACAGTCTTCTTTATTTCATGTGTATAAATGCTTTGCTTACATGTATATATGTTCACCACATGTGTGCCTGGAGCCTAGAAAAGCCAGAGTGAGGCTGCCATTGGGTGTTGCTAACTGAACCTGAGTCCTCTGTGAGTGCAGTCAGTGTTCTAACCACTGAGCTGTCTGTCTTCCCTACTTCCCTATGAGGACATGAAAACATAGATCCCAGTTCCGGGAGATCCAACAACCTCACATTTGGTACACATATGTACATGCAAGGAAGCTAA
This sequence comes from Myodes glareolus, assembly GCF_982192425.1. NCBI lineage: Eukaryota > Metazoa > Chordata > Mammalia > Rodentia > Cricetidae > Myodes > Myodes glareolus. The sequence goes on from NC_142046.1 coordinate 10,914,150, forward strand.
GTATTGTTATGCTTAGTCCATGGGGACCCCAAAAGACCACCAGGGAGACCAACTCACCAAAATGCAAAAGCAAGGTTTATTGTGTGTGCGTTACAAGTTGGCAGGGACCTCGTCAGTGTGCAGGAGGGAGAAGAGGTACCCCACCCTTCTAGAGGGCACTATTTAAAAGCAAAAACCAGAAAAGTTACTCTGGGCCAGTCTCCTACTCTGTCAAGTCATGGTTTAGACTCCATAATCTAGGATTCTCTGCACTGTTTACAGAAATGACATCACAGTCTTTATGTCTCCAAGAGGATCAGGATGGGACTTCTAAATCAAATCCTATATGCTCACTAGTTTTTGTTGGTGTCTTTGCAACAGCAATGGCGATTTTCAGAAGCCCATCAAAGGCTTGGCTGGGATGGCCCTTTGCATTATAGCGTCCTCGTCACTCTGCAGCCCTCCTCACAAGGTCCTTGTCACCACCCTAAATCCCCAGACAAATGTCTAGGTTTATCTACCTAAAGCCACGTAATCTCTATCCCTCTTCTTGCTGAAAATTCAGCCACAGGTATTCAGGATTGATGCCAAACCCTCCAGAGACAATGTTAGGCCCTTCACCCCAACAGTAACACCCAACACCCTTCAGCACCACCCTTCCCATTCTAGTTTGCCATCTGTGGTTGTGATAAACAATCTGATCCGAAAACAACTTGTGGGGGTTGGAGAGATGGCTCAGAGGTTAGGACCAATGGCTGTTCTCCTAGAGATCCCGAGTTCTATTCCTAGCAACAACATTGTGGCTCACAACCATCTATAATGATATCTGGTGCCCTTTTATGGCATGCAAGCCTACAGGCAGGCAAAGCACTGTATACATAATTAATAGGCAAATCTTAAAAAAAATGCAAGTTGGGAAAGAAAGGGTTTATTTGGCTTACACTTGTAGGACATAGTCCATTTTTGAGGGAAGTCAGAGCAGGAATTCAAGCAGAAACCTGGGGCAGGGGCTATAGAGAGCTGCTGCCTGTTGGTTTGCTCACAAGTTTATGCTTAGCTAATATTCTTATACAACTCAGGGCCACCTGCCTAGGGAATAGTGTTGCCCACAGTGGGCCAATCCCTTGTTTATCAATTAGCAAGCAAGACAGACCTCCATCTACATGTCCACTAACCAATGTAATCTGAACACTTCTTCAACTGGGAGTTCATTGTCAGGTGACTCTGGGTTCTATTAAGTTTACAAGCTAACTAGGACACATCCACTTCCATGTACATCTGTGATCACAGTGTTTCTCCAGCCTGCTTGGACGTCCCCACCTTCATACATATGGAAGACTTTTCTCTTTGTTCAGCCCTCTCCCTCCTTCCCACTTTCTCTAGCTTATCCCCTCATTCTTAGTCTCCTTGGATACTTCCTCAACACTGAGGAAGGTCTCCCTGATTCTCCTGCTCAGCCTCTGGTCCGTGTTAGAGTTAGTTTTTTGGTGCATCTTCATGTTTATGGCCCACCTCTGTTGTTGGGATGCAAACTCCCCAACTTGGATATTGTTTTTCTTTGTCTCCTGTGTAGCTGGAATATGGTTGGTTCCCTGTGCAGCTCAGGATGAAACGTGGCCCCCAGTGTGACAGTGTTAAGAGGTCGTGGGACCTGTAAGAACTGAGTAGGCTTGTGAATGGGACTCATGGAGTTTTTATGGAACTGGGTTCGTGGCCTCCCATGAGACAGGCTCCAGGAAGTGAGACTGTCGGTCAGTGTGGACTAGCTTCTGCACATCCCTGCTTGCTTTTCAGCTCTCATCATGAGCTCATGCAGCATAAAGGCCCCAGAAACTGAACAGAGGTCAACACCGGGTTCTTGAACTTTCTTTCTAGCATCTGCAATGGAGGAACTGATGAAATTTCCTCACTTTATACAGAACCCATTCTCAGGCATTCTATTGTAGCAATAGAGATGGATTAAGACAGCTCCCCAGTGTCTCCTATGAAATCTATCATGAAGGAGGCACCTTCTACTACCTGGTACTATCTGGAATACCTGGATAATGGACATTGACTATTGGCTGTTTGCTAGGGGAGCCTGATCATTATGGACCTCCAGGGATCTGTCAAGAAACAATTCCTAGTTCAAGCCATGGATGTCTGTTCATCGCTGGGTTTGCCGGACCGTCAACTCCTGTTTACAACAGAAGCCATTCCGAAGATGCTCAGTGGACAGAGAGTCAGAAGATCCTCCGCCGAGTCTAGATTGCCAGGGAAGTCACTTCCTGTCTCTGAATTTTAGTTATAATGACAGGCTGCAGGTGAGTGATTTCTAAAAAGCCTCGCTTGTACTTTCCATTTAAAGTTTCATTACAACATTGAATTTAAAGTTTCCATTTAAAGTTCAGCCCAACGTTGAAAACACAGGCATGGCGAGACACTCCAGCGGGACCCGAAAGGACCTCTCGCTAAACCGTACCCACCAAAACATGTTTTATTTTGATTGCTTTCCAGGAACTGTCTCAATGAGCCAGGAGGAGTGGGCGGATGCCACAGGTCAAGGCAGATGGTGGGGCAGGAGGGGTGGCTGAGGGCAGAGGCAGTGAGCATGTTGGCAAGCCTGGTCTTCCAGGCTGTCTGCTGGATCACTGGCCTTACTGTGGATGGCACAGAGACATCAAGGGCAGTGGAGTTCTGCCCTTGAGCGGCACTGGAAGAAGCTCATTGCTGCTCATTCTTTGAGGAGATCTCAATGGTTGCTTCACGAGCACTCCTTTCTGTTGAGTCTATGTTGGGCCACTGCCTTGGCAGAATCATGCTCTGCCATGCCTTGCTCCTTGCCTGTGCCACCCTATTTTTTATGTCTTGCTGGTCTTCTCCTACCTCCCTTGAATCTAGATTAGGGATGGTTTCTTTACTTTTTTTCTTTGTATGTGTGTGTGTGTGTGCATGTGTATGTATGTCTGTGCATGCATGCACACGTGTGTGTCTGTTCACATTCATGTTTGTGCAGGTGGCATTTGCAGAGACCAGAGATCAACTTGGAATCCATTGATTTGGCTGGCCTGCCTAGTCAGTGAGCCTTGGGAATCCTCCCGTCTCTACGTCCGTGGACTAGGAGTACATGTACGTACCTCTGTGCCTCACTTTGGAATGCTATTTCCAGGGACCCAGCTTAGCTTTCATGATTGCACAGAAGGTATTTTCCTGGGTGAGCCATCTCCCCAATTCCCAGGGTTCTTTTCTTATGTTCCCATAGCTCTGTGTGTTCTCTCAGAACACCCACTACAATGTTTCTTGATTTGCTTGCTTCCCTACCAGGAACCCGAGTTGCTTGTGAGCAGGGACTCTGGGTCTTAGATTTTCAAGGGAATAAATGAGCGACGGATTAAGAAAGGAAACACGGCTTGACTTTCGAGGTCCAGCTCTTCAGTTGATCGTCACGGGGCACGAATGGAATTGGGCTGGAAGACCTTACCCTCCGTTCAGGAACAGTAAAATGTGTTTGCAAGGCATGCAGTCTTCAGGAACAGTAAAATGTGTTTGCAAGGCATGCAGTCTTCAGGGTGACAAACGCTGGGGATGGCAGGTGTGTTCATTTTCAGAGTGTTCCAAGCCTGCTCCACACTTATAAAACCAAGTACTGAGTATATGGGAAACCCTGGAATCATCACGCTGCAGGGTGCTCCCCAGGCCCTGTCGAATTAGCACCTTTGTCTGGTAATGGAACATAAAGAGTGACCTTTTGCTGTCTCTGTGTGACTCCATGGGACTCCGTGTGCTCCTTCATGCTGGGCTTATGTAATGTTTCTTTCGGGGAAATCCATAGGAAACATCTTACTTGGCAGGCATGTGGTGCATGGAGCAGGCCAGAGGCTCAGAAGTGTGTAGGCGGGGCATAGAGAGAGACAGAGAATGAGGTGTGTAATGCACGCAGTTCCAGAAGCTCCCTTGAGGTGTGTTTGGAGGGAGGAAGCACATCCCTCAAAAGACCTACCCCTCTGGCATTTCACCTCTCCCATGAGGTGCTCCTTCTTTGATCCCTCAGCACAGTTCACTGAAGCAAAACACAAAATGCCTCAGGGGCCGAGCAGACACACGGTCCCCACAGAGAGCTCTGGTGCAAGGGGCTACTGGCTTCTCTGCCTTGTTTTTGCTTCTGCACGCGGGGATCGACTCTGCCTCTTTCGTGCCTGTCCTCAGAGGAACAGACTAGGAAGAGACAGTGCTCTTCCTAGTCTCTGGTTCAGCACAGAAAAGTCAGGGCCTACTTTTGTTTTTCTTCAGCCTTGCTGGCAAGATATCTATTTCCAGAAGGATCTCCCCCCTCATTCCCCCACCCCCAAGCTGAGAACCTAACCCAGGGCCATGTGCTTGCTAGGCAAGTGTTCTATCACTGAGCTAAATCCCCAGTTCCAGAAGGATCTTTTTTTTTTTAAATATTTATTTATTTATTTATTGTGTATACAATATTCTTTCTGTGTGTATGCCTGCAGGCCAGAAGAGGGCACCAGACCTCATTACAGATGGTTGTGAGCCACCATGTGGTTGCTGGGAATTGAACTCGGGACCTTTGGAAGAGCAGGCAATGCTCTTAACCACTGAGCCATCTCTCCAGCCCCAGAAGGATCTTTAGGAATCCCTATGTGACTTGAACAGACTGTCCCCATTTCCACCAGAAGCAGACAGCACAGCTGAGGTGGATGGGTGTCCTTTGTAGCCTGGCTCCCAGAAATGCTTTGTCTTTCTCTAACAGCACATGGCGGACACCTACTTGGTCTGTGTTTGAATATTTCCTTCTCTTCTCTCTACCTCCCTTCTTTTCAATGAGAGGACCAGGGTTTTAGCCTTTTGCATCCACCTAGACTAATGCTCTATCATGAGGTGGCACCTTTAAGGTGATGCTGAGCTTTTGTCACCTTGACACTAACCAGTCACTTGGGATGATGCCCCCATCAGATTGCCTGGAAGCAGGGTTGTGGGAGGGCCCAGCATGGGGCCACTTCTAGGTGGTGGTCCTGGGTGGTGTAAGAAGGCAAGCTGAGCAATCCAAAGGGAACCTGTCAGTAAGCAGCCTTCCTTTGTGGCTCAGCCTCAGTTCCTGCCTCCACCTTTCTGCCTTGAGCATCTCCCATGACTTGTTTTCTTGCTGGTTAGCAAGCTGTAAGGAGAAGCAAGTCCTCTTCTCCCCATGTTGCTGTTGGCCGTGGTGTTTATCACAGCGACAGAGAACGGGTAATCTAGGAGGAGGACCTAAACAAGCTGCTGGGCACGACTTCTGTGACAACTCCATCCATATGCCCTTTCCTTCTCTTCATTCTCCTTCTCCTTTAAGAAAGTCCCACTGAGTATCCCAGGCTGCCCTTTGACTCACGATCTTCCTGCCTCAGGCTCTAAAGTACTAGGATTATAGATAGGCATGTGCCCCCACGCCCACGCACTCTTCTCACATGAAATGACCCCATCAAGGAATGAGACCCATGGTCTATTTTCTTGAACCCTGTCCTAGTTGGTTTTATCACTATGAGGGGGCAGGTGAGGCAGGTTAAGTTACTGCGAATAGGTTAATTTAGTTCCTAGTTTAGGGGTTCAAATCTCTAGATCAAGTGCTCTCTTGGTTTGGCCTTTGGTGAAGATGAAGGATAACATCGTATGGCGGAATGTAGGTGTAGGAGCAAGTGACTGCAGCTTAAGCCAGGAAGTAAGGAGTGGGATAGGCTTCCCCTTTTATTTATTTGTGTGTGTGTGCGCGCGCATATGCATGCATGTGTGCACGCCTGTGGAGATCTGAGAAGAGAGTACCAGGGTTCTTGGAGCTGAGTTACAGCAGGCACTATCCAGCATGGGTGCTGGGATCTGAACTCCAGTCCTCACGATGGACCAGCTTCCGAGCTCTGACTACCTTGATTTTCCTGCTGTGATGGGGTATAACCAGAACTGTGCACCTAGGGGTGTAACCTAGAGCTGTGCACCTAGGGGTGTAACCTAGAGATGTGCACCCAGGGGTACAATGAGCAAACCTTTCTCCTGTAAGTTTGCCAGAGTATGTCATCACAGCAACAGGGAAAGAAACTAAGCACATCCTTTTCATCCTTGTCACCTCTGGACCCCCTGCCACAGCAAGAGCTTCCCTCAAAAGGGCTCTTGAGAGGGACTCGGGCTCTAGGACCTGACAACTTGGGGAGACAGATGGCATCCTTTCTGGCAGTGTTCACTGAGACTCACAGCACCCAGACACAACTTGGAAACCTTCCTGCCCTTCAAATAGAGAGTGCGATGTCATCCAGCACACAGTTGATCTATGTCTTGTGCACACCATGCTAATGACAAGAAAACACGTGAGAGTAAATGCAAAAGGACCCTGAGGATCCAGGCTATCAGAGTAGTCAGCCCCACAGCCAAAGGTTCTAGATCCCAGAGAGGGTCTCCAGGATGGTGAGTCAGAACCTGCCACAGATGCCACTTCCCTGGCAATGACTGGCTGTGAAACATGGGGGCCAGTGGGAACCAAAAGCTGATCTCTTCTTTAGTACCCAAATCCACTTTGCCAGTGAGCTAGATGCACTGGGAAAGTGATTCATGGGCTTGAATCACCAAATTAGCAAGAATCCAGAGGTAGTAATTAGGCAATGTCAAGTCCTTGCTCTTCTCATTGGCTCTGTGTGATGGCAAACAAGTCAACTTCTCAAGCTTTGTTTCTGTTGGAAATGGGAGCAACTCCAGACTGCACTGCCCCCTCTGCGGCTAGAATGGCCCGGTGCACAGGAGGCCCCTGTAACTGAGCACTTACTTTATGCTACACTGTGTGCTGGGCGCTCTTCTTGCATTATGTCACTCATTCCTCATTACAGTCCTTCAATGGAGGAGTTGTTGTCTCTTGGTAGAGATGGAGACAGAAGCAGAGGACCACACAACTCACGCCAGTTCCCATAAACTACTAACCGATCCCTGGCGTCCCGGCTCAGTGTTGCCTAGCACTAAAGTCAGTGTTCTTTGTGTAGAGAACATGTTCTGAACACAAGACATCTAAGGTGCTTGGGTACTGTGACAATTAAAATAGATGGCCAAGTTGACGGAGTCTAGAATTACCTCTGAGACAAACCTCTGGGCACGTCTGTAAGTTTCCAGGCAGGGTTAACGGAGATGAGAAGGTCCTCTCTCCACATGGGTGGTGCCACTCCACGGGTTCTACGCTGAGTTAAAGAAAGTGAGCTGAACACCAGTATCCATCTCTGTCTGCTTTCTGGCCACAGACAAAATGTGACTGACTGCCCCGTGCTCCTGCTGCTGTGATTTCCCCACCACCATGTTACAGATGGTGAATCCACAGAAAGCTTGAGAAAGCTTGGAAAAGAATAGAGTACAGCGTGTTTTCTTGGTAGCAGCAATTGCTCAGGTGTGCTCTGCTTGCTAGAGGCAAGCAAGGCTCTCATCTAAGAGAGGCTTCCTGACTCGGCTTTAGCTGCAAAACCCTTCAGCTCATTAAGAGGTCCTGCCACGAAACACTTAAATAGTGTTGATGAAAAGCTGACGGCATACTTTGCAGTTTTCAGCCATAGCAGGAAAAAAGCTGTGCCGTTTTAAAATGTCAGCTTTCTGGGCCGTCCTGCCAGGGCAAACTCTGACTCTGTCAGGCAGGCAGAACGACTGAGTGTGGTCTGTGAGCAGAATGCTGCAGCTTGCTTGATGGCAGGGACCTTGAAACGCCATAGAGTTGTGGCAATAAAAATGTCTACGGTTGGTACCTCTGCCATGAGGCTGGAAAGCTAAGGAATGGGCTGGATCCAGCCATCAAAGCCACAGCTTTAGTCCTACCCATATTGCTTGGTAAATTAAAGACTCATGTGGTCATAAAAGAGAGAGAGAGATACAGTAAAGAGAGATTCAAAGACGAAAAAAACCTCCAAATGGTTTACTATGTGTTAAAAAATATACGCAGGCTAAAATTAAAATTCTTTAAAAAAAAGAAAGAGAGTAGCTGGGTGTGGTGGTACACACATTTAATCCCTTGATTAAGATTTGAGAATCTTGAGAAGCAGAGGTAGATTGACCTCTATGACTTCAAGGTGTGGTAGCACACACCTTTAATCCCAGCACTTGGGAGGCAGAGACAAGTGGATCTCTGTGAGTTCAAGGACAGCCTGGTCTACAGAGTTATTCCAGGACAAAGAAATACAAAGAACCTGTCCCAGAAAGTAAAAATAAAAGAAATAGAGGTTAAAATAAAGCTGAAGGCATAAGTCATAAACAATCCCACACCAGTTTAGAATTATGATTAATAGAATGGTTATTTATTCAAAGGGGAAAAAACTTACAGATTACTGTCCCAGACAACAGCCCCTCTGCGCGATCAGGAAAGGAGTCTAGGAGTCGGAAGCGGAGCCGGAAGCCACAGAGAGAGGATGGAGGACAGCCGCTGCTTTTTTAAAGAGAGAGAGACCACGCCCCAATGGGCTGGTATCTCAGTGGCTATTGGCTGAAGGAGTTCCTGCAGCATCTCCCCTTTTTGTTTAAGTAAGAGAGTTCTAAGCCTACTACGAAATTATATACAATAAGTACAAATATCCTATTCTAACTAGCTTAAGTCTTGTATAATAAATAACTTAGCCAAGTCATGAGAGGAAAGTAGCTACATTTATATAATCTTCAACCCCGTCGAAGATCTGAGAAGGGAAATAATGTTACCCAAGTAATTAGGGACGTGCAATCAAACAACTTCCAGAACATGTAACAAATCACAGAGACAACTGGCTACCTGGGCAAACACCCAAAGTCACATTTGCAGCGTTGAAGCAACCAACTTTGGCTAAGGCCTAACGTAACTGACATACCATTTTCAAAGGCAAGAAACTTTTCAAAACTATCTTACCCTGTCTTGGCAGGATATGACAGTCCTGTTTTATCCATTTACGGATACTCTGTAACTCTGTCAGTAGTTGAGGTATGGGCATTTCTTTACCCAAAAGTCAGTTCTGCCAAGAAGAAAGGCTCTAGGTGGAGTGTCTTTGGTGCTCAACATTCTCTCAGGAATAGATCAGTGTTGCCAGGAGCAATTGTGTCTCACTACCACAGAACTCTGAGTTAGATTAAGGCCATTTTCTACAGCTGTTTGAAGAGGTTGAAGATTATCTATCTATACTGAATATAATCTCTATGTATCTAAAGAACCTGATTAGTCTAATTATAAATGACAAACTTAGATGACTATTGATCTATATAATTCTCAATTCCTATCTAACTTAAAGACTAAGACAATAAACAACTGTGCAATAAATGAGGACAATATGTCCTCCAAATATAAACAATGTACAAGTATACATTGCAATATGGTAAATATACATATCAATACATAAACAATATATAAGTATGTTAATCAGAAGTAGAAATGTACAATGCAATATGGTAAATAAATATATCAATACAATATATATATATATCAATACATAAAAAATATTTTAAACAGAGGTAGAAGCATGCATGCATACAATAGTCAACATAATTTAACTTTGTTTCAATATACAAGAATCGATATGAATATATTTGTCTAAAAACAATAACTCACAAGTACAAATCTATTATCCCATCATACAATTATCCCTCTTTTTTTAAAGATTCCTGTGCTTATAAAATTTCTCCCCCAACCCTCAACCATATACTAATTATAACCATCCCCTAAATGATGTCCCTAAACCCAAGGACAAACTTTACTGGGACAGGGGACATCGTTCTCTAGAATTACTTCCAGCTGTCATGGGGGCGACGTTCTTTCTAGGGGATCCTGTGAAAGTAAAATGACGGTTAAATTTCAAGATCAATGTCTTTTAAAATTGCAAATAGTCTCTGAGTATTTTGTGGAGGTCTGGCCAGAATGTTGTAGAAGATGTGCACTATTTCAGCTAACCAAGTTGGAACCAACTTGTGCAGCTGGTACCCAAAACAGGTCTTGTAGTAGCGCTACCAGTATCATGACGTCATCTCAACAGGGTGGAGTTGTTTCTATGGAGCCCCATCTTCTTCCTGGGAACTTCAAATGTCACTGCAGGAAAAACTCATTGTTCATTGTGGAAAACTTAAACATTAATCATAAAGACATATACAGACATACATTTATTCAATGAAAAGTCTAATAGATATATTTAATGAAAGGTATGATAGATATGAAGAAAAGTAAAAATGTTTTCTAAATTCATATTTCTTTCTGTCCCATATCATGGCTCTTGACATGAGACAGAAACTCCAGAAACTCTGGGTTTCTCTTTTAACAACAGGCTTGGAATTAGAGAGGGACTGAGCCAGAGTTCAACTCCAAAACCAGCTCTATAAATTTAGAAATATGATTTAGTATATTTTACTTACAGAACCTATTCAGTTTTCTTGATAGTCCCTATTGGGCAGCTATTTTCCCATCTGTCAGTATTCAAATATCCAGGGTCCCTTGAATTTTTCAAAGATGAGTGTTTTCCTGTGGAGATAAGAACAGAACCCTGCCTCCATTCTATATGTTTTTCTTACCACCTGTATGAATATCATCATTGTGGATGAGCTGTCATTTCTCCTTTCCAAGAGGTTTCTCCTCTTCAAATCGAACCTTTATTGATTTTGATGGTATCCACAATTTTTCTTCTCCTGTGGAAACAAGAGCAAAACCCCTTCCCCAACGTAGCACATCTCCTGGCTTCCATTGAGAGGTCAGCACATCTTTGAAATAAACAGGTTGGTTTAATTCAGAAGTTTTTCCATTATCCAATTCCTCTCTGCTGCTGTTGTTCCTTTCTCATTAGCATTAAGAAAATTCAAGGTTAATAAAGATTTATGCAATCTATTTCCGTGGGTATCTTTCGTCCCTTTCTGTTTGTTCAGCATATCCTTTATAGTACGTTTTGATCTTTCTTTAACTGCCTGACCTGTAGGATTATTTGGTATACCTATTTTATATTATAATAAGCAAAAAAGCATTACATTTTCTTAGATACATATGCTGGACCATTGTCTGTCTTTATTTGTGCAGGAATACCCATGATGGCCATAGCCTCCAATAATTGTGTGATTACCGAATCAGCCTTTTCTGAGCTCAGGGCAGTTGCCCATTGAAAACCTGAATATGTGTCTATGGTGTGGTGTACATATTTTAATTTACCAAATTCCATAAAGTGGAACACATCCATCTGCCAGCTTTCATTCCTTTGAGTACCCTTTGGGTTACTCCCTGCAGGCAACGGTGTTTGATTATAGAAAGAAACAAGTAGGACATCTCTTTATATGCCCTTAGCTTGTTGCCATGCAATGGAAAACTTTCTTTAAGCCTTTACTATTGATGTGATATTTTTTATGAAATTCTGAGGCCTGCAACATGCTTCCAATCAATAATTGGTCAATTTCAGCATTACCTTGTGCTAAAGGGCCAGGCAGACCAGTATGGGACCGGATGTGTGTTATGTACATTGGACAAAGCCTATTCCTAATTATGTCCTGTACCTGGATAAATAATGAAGTCAACTCTGTGTCATCTGGTATGAATTCAGCGGTTTTAATATGCAAGATAACTTTTTCTGCATATTGAGTCTGTAACTATATTAAGAGGTTCTTTAAAATCCCTTAGCACCATAAGAATGGCATATAATTCTGCCTTTTGGACAGAATTATAAGGGCTTTGTTCCACCTTACTCAATTCTTCCAATTTATAACCTGCTTTCCCTGATTTATTTCCATCAGTATAAAATGTCTGGGTTCCAGTTATTGAAGCATCACACACAATTCTAGGAAGAATCCAAGAAGTTCTCTTTATGAGGTTAAGTCTATCACTTTTGGGGATAGTTGCTGTTAATTTCTCCCAAAAAATTAGCACAAGCTCTTTGCCATGGTTCATTATCTTCCAGTAACTTTCTTATTTCCTCAGTAGTAAAAGGCACGATAATTTCTGCTGGGTCTATACCTGCTAGTTGACAAAGTCTCAGTTTACCTTTTATATTTAATTCAGAGACTTTTTCTTTTTTTTTTTTAAATATTTATTTATTATGTATACAACATTCTGTCTGTGTGTATACCCGCAGGCCAGAAGAGGGCACCAGACCCCATTATGAGATGGTTGTGAGCCACCATGTGGTTGCTGGGAATTGAACTCAGGACCTTTGGAAGAACAGGCAATGCTCTTAACCTCTGAGCCATCTCTCCAGCCCCCAGAGACTTTTTCCACATAAGATTTTAATTTTTTACTTGGTTTATGAGGTATAAATATCCACTCTAAAATAATATCTTCCCTCTGCATTAAAATCCCTGTAGGAGAAATTCTGGAAGGCAGTATGACTAGGATGGAACTAAGATTCGGGTTCACCCTATCTACATGTGCCTCCTGTAATTTTTCCTCAATCATTGTAAGTTCCTTTTCTGCTTCAGCTGTCAATTTTCTGGGACTATTCAAATCTTTATCACCATCCAAGGTTTTGTCTAAATGAACTATTAGATCAGGTGTTACCCCAACAGCTGGTTGTAGACTGGAAATGTCTCCTAACACTCTTTGGAGATTATTAAGAGTCCATAATGGGTCTCTCCTAATTTGGGCCTTTTGCGTTCGAATTTTCTCTAACCCTATTCTGTAACCTAGGTAATTAATAAAATCTCCTCTTTGAATCTTTTCGGGGCAATTTGTAATACCCACCTAGGCAAGACTTTCTTTACTTCTTCAAACATACTTTCCAAAGTATTTTTATTTGAATCAGATAATAAAATGTTGTCCATGTAATGATAAATTATGGACTTGGGAAATTGCTTACGAATTATTTCCAATGGCTTATTAACAAAATATTGGCACAATGCGGGACTACTGAGCATCTCCTGTGGGAGGACAGTCCATTGATATCTCCTAGTAGGCTGAGAATTATTATAAGTAGGCACTGTGAAGGCAAATTTTTCTCTATCCTTTTCTTGCAAAGGTATAGTGAAAAAACAGTCTTTCAAATCAATAACTATAAGAGGCCATCCTCTTGGTAATAGAGAAGGCAAAGGAATTTCAGATTGTAGTGGACCCATAGGTTGAATTACCTTGTTGACAGCTCTTAGATCTGTCACCATTCTCCATTTACCAGATTTCTTTTTTACAACAAACACAGGAGAATCCCAAGGGCTGATTGATTCTTCAATATGGTTAACATCTAGTTGCTCTTCTACCAGCGGTTCCAAAGCCTGTAATTTATTTTCAGCTAGAGCTTGATCCATATTGGCTTCTCAGTTAGCCATTTTAAAGGTAGGGCTGTTGGTACCTCTAAAGGTTTGCTATTTTCTGTATGTTCTTGTACAACCTGAATGGCTGGTGACCTTTTCCCATAATATCTCATTATATCCTTCCCAGAATTATGAGTTCCTGGAACTACAGGAATGTTAATCTGGGTATTCCATTGCTGTAGCAGGTCACAGCCCCATAAATTTATTGCAATATTGGCTATATATGGCCTTAGTCTTCCTATTTGCCCTTCAGGACCTATGCATTCAACCCATCTCGTGCTTTGTTTTACACGAGATAGGGTTCCAATTCCCAGGAACAGAACATCTACCTCTTGAAGAGGCCTATTCGGATGCCAAGATTCTGGAGTAATGATACTTACATCCGCACCTGTGTCTAATAAGCCTTCAATAAAAATGCCATTTATACAGACTCTTAGCTTTGGTCTTTGATCGTTAATAGAAGTCTGCAAAATATATGTTTACTCTGTCCTATTGGACTTTTTGACTCATTCTCTACATGTAATTCATCATTTAGACCAGTATTACTTTTTACGGCAGACATTAGAGTTTTCAATTTTCTTGGTGAGACACATTTTCCACTGTAACTGGGAATGACTGGGCCACTTTTGGCTTAGGGGACTGCGAGAGGCCCCTCAAGGGGTTTCCCAATGGTATCGGGTTGCCTTGTCTGTCTGTTGTTGACCTCCATTCGTTGGACCAATGTCGGCCTTTACTGCATCTCCTACATATACCTGAAGGCTGAGGTCTCCTACTTTTGTCATTCCCAGAGGAGATATTATTCCTAGAATTTTCTTTGCCTGCAATCCCTTTTCAGATGTCCTAATTTGCCACAATTAAAACACCTGGTAGCTTGATGTCTCCTCATAGCTTTGGAAATCGCTTCTTCTACCCAAGATTCATCATTATAGCTAAACATCTCAACATTCATCGTATGCTGAATCCATTCTTCCATAGGTGCTGATCTAGACCTTAAAGGCCCAATTATCTTTTTTCATTCTGTATTTGCATTTTCAAAAGCAAGAGATTCAAGAAGTATTGGTCTAGCTTCTGGGTCTGTTACCCCTATGTCCAGAGCCTTAATTAATCTTTGCACAAAGTCAGTAAAAGGTTCTCTCTGTCCCTGCCTAACCCTGGTATATGATTCGACCATTTTTGCTGGATCTTGTATTCTATTCAAAGCATTCAAGGCTGCTTTGTGACATAAGGACAGTACTTCTTCGTCATAAAGAGCTTGGACTTGTGGATCAGCATATGCTTCTACACCAAGAATTTGATCTTGGGAAACCTCCGCACCTTTTGCTCTTCCTTGCTGTTCCATATGTTTGGATTCGTCTCTGAAATAAATTCCAAACATCAAGGAAGGTCCATCATCTAAAACTGCAGACACTAACTGAGAGAAATCATGGGGGGTAGCTCTGACATTAGAAACCCAAGTCCTTATCATTTCCTTAACAAATGCAGAGTGCAAGCCATAATTAACGACAGCTTGCTTAATTTCTTTTAAATCATTCATTGCTATTGGCATCCATCTAACTTCTTTAACTCCCTTTGAGCCTTTAGAAGTTGACCCTTTGTCAGAATAAATTACAGGGTATGTCATTAGAACCCTGGGTAAGCCAGTTCTATCAGCTGGTGGTGGCATTGTATCCTGTCCTTGTGCCTTCTTATTCTGTTCACCAGCTCCAATAATTTCTTCAATCATTTCTAATCTTTTTATCATTGTCTCTCTTAAATCCTGAATCTCCTGACCTACCTGTGTTTCTAGGGATTTCACTAACGTATCAGTTTTTTGGTTCCCATCCTGGAGGTACATTCTATCTGTTACCTTATCAAAACTTTGTGATAACGTCTGAACGTCAAATTCAACAGCCTGAACCCTTTCAGGTAACTTCCTAGTACCCTTGGCTATGGAGTCAATTTTGTCTATCATAGTATCCACTTGTTCAGATAACCCCTGGTTTTCAATAATTTTAATTCTTTCAACTAGTCATTCATTATTAGTCCGTAAAAATCGTATCTTCCTTAATGACAGAATATTGAAGAGAAAACTGAAACCTAGTAACAAGTAAATTAATGTATCCCCATAGTCATATAAACCTTGCATGACATAATCCATTGTATTAATAAAGAAAACAGTAAAATTGGCGTTGGAAACAAAAACTGCCATATTACCTATTATCTCATAGGCAGTACTGTTGCCAGGTCGCGACTAGAACCACTGCAAAGGTGACGGAAACAGGGTTCTGTTTCAGTGTCCACCTTAGTATTTGTTAAAAACTAGGAAATATAAGTTGCTCAACTAAGAAAATATAATTAAATCAACTCCATACACGGAACCAGGAGCCCAGAATCCAGGGGTAGAGAAGAGCAACCCGGAAGCTATGTATGCCTCCACATGACCCGAGGGGTTGCAGCTTTAGGCAACCGCTTGCGTTCTGATTCACACCACTCATGCACTGCACTTGCAAGGGAAATTTAAAAACAACTCAGAAAAGAGCAAACCAGGCGGGCAGAGACTGTCCCGAGCCTGTGGAGCTCCGGAGGTGTGGAGTTTAAATCCACGTGGGGGCTTGAAGCCAATCTGAGGCATGTAATGAGAAAATATAAAGAATTGCAGCAAGAAAAGCCACTGTGTGATAGTTTATGTTGAACTGTTGGCTCCACACACAGGGCACAGGCCACAGCTGAGGGAGGGCTTGTGCCTAGCCGAGCTGGCGGCTGGCAGCTGAGCGGGGGTGATGGGGGGCTCTACAACCAAACGTTGTGTGCCAAATGAAGGCGTAAGTCAAAACACCAGTTTGGAATTATGATTAATAGAATGGTTATTTATTCAAAGGGGAAAAAACTTACAGATTACCGTCCCAGACAACAGCCCCTCTGCGCGATCAGGAAAGGAGCCTACGAGTTGGAAGTGGAGCTGGAAGCCAGAGAGAGAATGGAGGACAGCCGCTGCTTTTTTAAAGAGAGAGAGAGACCACGCCCCAATGGGCTGGTATCTCAGTGGCTATTCGCTGAAGGAGCGGAAGGAGCTCCTGCAGAATAAAGTCACACAGAGATGGAAAATACACAGAGAATCTTGATACTGTATACTATTATTCTCTCTTTGAATTGTTTGAACACTGAGGAAGGAGCAACAGCTGCTAAAA
This sequence comes from Myodes glareolus, assembly GCF_982192425.1. Taxonomy (NCBI): domain Eukaryota; kingdom Metazoa; phylum Chordata; class Mammalia; order Rodentia; family Cricetidae; genus Myodes; species Myodes glareolus. Next base: position 10,930,496 of record NC_142046.1, read on the forward strand.
GACTTTTGTTTATAAATGCTGCTGAATTAATCCAAGATAGGTATTTTGAAAATATCTTGGCTTCAAAATTGAAGTCAAAAGGTATGTTACTTTGGAGAAGAGATTTTGCTTTTGTTTCCACAGGAAATGAGAGGCTGTGGATTCATTCTGAGCTAAGAAAAATCAGATTTGATCAAGGAAGACTACCCGAGAAATCCCTGGTAGGAACAGATGGTCCAGACGTCTGAGTTCTACATCCAGAACTGATTCAAGACTGCTGCCTGAGATGATAGAGACTCACAGGATACTCCAGGCAGCTTTCAGACCCGAGAATCCACTTCTGTGAAAGCTGGGGTCAGGTGGGCAGTGTGCAGCGTGTGGAACCTGAGTGCTTTATCATCACACCACAGAGCTAGAGTCTGCAGGAGGTGTCTGTAGGCAGCAGTCTCGGGGATGGGGAAGCTGCTGTTGCTAGTCTTTACACACACCAGTCAGCCGTTTGTAATACTTGAGCACACTGTCAATATTAGCACTCAGCCTGGAGGAGGGCTTTACCATTGTCATTAGTCTGAGACATGGCTGTGCCCGTGTCAGCAATGTGCATTCTCTCAGGGCTTTGTCTCTTTACACATTTACTCCAGACACTTCCAAAGTGTCTGCCCACACTTTGGGGGCATAAATGCCTAAAATACCTTGTTATTTCCCAGTATAAATCTAATATCTACTAATAAGTATAAAATTGTTACTAAGCAAACTCTTATATTTCTTAATCTTACAGAATCCAAATGGTAAAGAGAGACTGTGAACTTAGAGACAATGACCAGTGTAGAGAAACCGCACCTCAAGATCCTGTCACAAACAAGAAAATGCCTGAACCAAAGCTTCCTGAGTCAGTCCCTAAAGAGGCATGTTACATTCAACCCTCAAAACAGACCGTGTGACTATCAGAAATATGTAAAGAAATACTGTGAATGTAGAATATGTGGTAAAGTCTTTATGTGTCCCAGCTCCCTTAAAAAAAATCATAAAAAGATCCACAGTAGAGAGAAACCTTACAAATGTCTGCATTGTGAGAAAGCCTTTAGTTACCGCTTCTGTGCTGAAAGGCATATGCTAACTCATAGCACAGACAGGCATAAATGCAAGCTGTGTGGGGAAATATTTCCTAATGCGGATACCCTTCGGGGACATAGAATAATTCACTCCGGAGAGATGCCTGAGTGTAAGGATTGTGGGAGAATGTTCTGGACTTCCAGTTCCCTCGACCTGCATAAAAGGCTTCATACAACAGAAAAACTTTATGAATGTAAACACTGCAGGAAAACCTTCAAGAATTATTGTTCCTTTAGACTACACAAAAGGATTCACACTGGTGAGAAACCTTATGAATGTAAGCAGTGTGGGAAAACCTTCAGACATTCCAGCCATGTTCAAGCACATAAGAGAACCCACACTGGAGAGAAGCCCTATGAATGTAAGCAGTGTGGAAAGACCTTCACTTCTGGGCAATGTGCAAGAAGACACTTAGGGACTCACAGTGGAGCCTGGCCTTACAAGTGCAAGGTGTGTGGGAAAGCTTATCTATGTGTCTATTCCCTTAGGAATCATGAAAAAAGCCATGCCAAAGAGAAACTTTATGAATGTACGCAGTGTGGGAAAACCTTTAAATATAGTGCTTCCTTACGAAACCATTTGACCACTCACATTGGGGGAAAAGCCGTATGAATGTAAGGAGTGTGGGAAAACTTTCAGTTGTTCCAGTTACATTCAGAATCACATGAGAACACACGGGCAGCCCTATAAATGTGAAGAATGTGGTAAGGCATTCTCATACTCCAAGAGTCTTCGAAGACACATGAATGTACACAGTCGATTGGTGGAACGCTTTCAGTATGAGTTAGAGGCTGAGCATAAGAAGAACAACTCCACACGTTCAAGCTCATGTTCAAAATGAGCCTGTGAACGCAGTGAATCTGCACTGGTTAGATGGGCCACAGTTTGGTGTGCCAATGCCTATGAGTTGAAAGCGTGTTGGGAAGCCTTTGAGCACTGAGGACTTAACTGGAGATGAATACTGACCTGGAAAAGCTTTTTGCTCATCCTTGATAGCATACATGGGAAGACTGGAGGGAAAATCTATCACTATTAGCAGTATGGGGGAACATTTTACCTTGAATTCCCAGTGTGGGAAAGTCTTCAATAGGCTCCACCACAGACCCAGACTCTCTAAATAGAGGAATACTTGGACTCTTGCAATGTTAACATGTTCAAACCCCTGAAATGAAGCTGAGTCCCTAAATCTCATAAACCTAAGAAGTATAAAACCTGCTGTGTCAGTATACTGTGGATTTCGGATTCTTAGTCATAATTCTGTTGGTACTTTTTGTTATACGCAATTTTTAAGTACTTTTGTAATTAATGAGCCAGTAAAATCTGACTTTGTAAATGTCCAGATTTTTGTCATAGTCCTCGACTGTCCAGGTGTGACTGTACTTTGTCATTTGTTTCTAATAAAAATGTCTTTTTCCAGCACAAAATTTACTTGGTCCTTTGTACTTTGCCACTTTTTATGCTTGTTATGTCATGGGAGGGGGTGTGTGCACATGTGTCAGCTGCCTGCAGAGCTCAGAAGAGAGCATTAGATCCCCTCGAGCTGATCTTAGGTGACACAGGCGCTCTGTAAGAGAAGCTCTGAGTCCTCCAGCCCTGCATGTTTCTGGGGAATGTTCTCATGGAGCTGTAGTGGTGTCTCAGAGAAGCATCCCTGGCTAAAACGCTGCCACTACGGATCTGTTTGTTCGTGATGTTGCTTTGAAAATTGGCTTTCTTAGGGGAGCCATTCAGTGGCTTAGTGTCCTGGACTCAGTACCCTAGCTCTGCGAACGAGTTGGTGCTGTGTGAGTCAGTGGGATGGATTCTCTGAGTGGAATCGCGTGGGGTGGGCCTTCATTCCTGGATTAGCCATTTTGGAACCCTTTGCTGCTTCCGTCGGCAGCTTAACTTGCACGAGCTGTGGCAACAGTGTGAGGGAGGGGCTGTCAATCTGGGACTTCAAAGGAGCATGCTGCCACTGCCAGCGCCATCTTCCAGTGTGTGTGTGTCCAAGTTGCAGGACCCCAGGAATCTGAATAGTCATCAGGCTTGGCCACAGTGATATTGCTGGCTGAGCCATCTCGCCCTATTTTCTTTTTTTTTAAAATTTTTTTAGATTTATTTATTATGTATACAATATTCTGCCTGCATGTATGCCTGCACGCCAGAAGAGGGCACCAGACCCCATTACAGATGGTTGTGAGCCACCATGTGGTTGCTGGGAATTGAACTCAGGACCTTTGGAAGAGCAGGCAATGCTCTTAACCGCTGAGCCATCTCTCCAGCCCCTCACCCTATTTTCTTAATGTAGGAAATTTTAGTTATCTTAAGAATTGCAATTTTACCATAGTGAGATCTTACTAAAAGTTAGACTTTTCCAACTGTCCTCTCCCAGAGTACACCACCCCATGTGTTCTCAAAGAAGGTGTCAAAAGATGGAGAGAGCTGTAGAGATGGCATGGTAGTTTGTGTGCACACTCATGTTGCCCAGGGTTTCCAAGAGTAGACATCCAGTCCGCTGCAGCTGGAATTACAGGCATTTGTTAGACATCCAGAATGGGTACAAGGAACTAAACTCGGATCTTATGCAAGGGTATGAAGCGTTTTGTCTTGTTTCGAGATTTATTTTTTATTATGAATACAGTGTTCTGTCTGCATATATACCTGCAGGCCAGATGAGGGCACCAAATCTCATTGCAGATGGTTGTGAGCCACTGTACAGTTGCTGGGACTTGAACTCTGAAAGAGCAACCAATGTTCTTCACCTCTGAGCCATCTCTCCAGCCCCCGTGACGCTCTTACATGCCAGTGCAGTCAAGTCATCAAGCATGCACACAATGCAGGGACTAGGGCTCTCAATATAGTGTCAGTAAACACTTTCTTAAAACCCCGTGCTAGTTTTTTATTAAAAAGATGGATGTAGAAATAATACAACTTTAGTGGGCTGGAGAAAGCTCAGTAAGATACTTGCCATGCAAATGTAAGGACCTGAGTTTATTTTTAGAATTAACATAAAAAGCCAGGTACAAAAGTCCATAGACCTACTGCTGGGTCCCTAGAGGACAGGCCCTCGCACCCCCACTTGATCTGTTTTGCACTCTTGTGGTTGGTTGAAAACAGGAACAAAAACAGGAACAGTCTGTTGTTTTCAGCAATGTTTCTAAGGATGTTTACCCCAAGCCATGTGGGTTAAGGTGATGAGCTTCCTGCTTTTGCTGGCTCGGCCTCCCCTGCTGAGGGCTGTATACACTGTGTGAGAAAGTGGAATAAAGGCTTGTCTGCGGAACCTGAAGCTGTGTTGTGTGTTAATCCCGACGTCCCTCACTCAGAAGAACGACAGTTGCTGTGCTGGCGTGGCAAAGTGGAGGTTCCACCAAGATCTGAGAAAGAAGGGGTAGCGGACGGGGTCGTCCTAGGCCAATAAGGATGGATTGGGGTAAAAATGGGATCCATAAGCAGTAAGGGAGATATCAAAATTGTTAGAGCAACAAGGAACTGCGGTCAAACAGAGAACTATAGAGGATTTTCTTAAGAATATAGCTGCACCTATTTTTGATAGGTTGGAGTTTGAACATTTCTGATTGGAAACAGGTAAAAAGAGAGTTGCAGAAACGGCTGCAAAAGGAGGGTGCCCATAGCGTCCCTATATTTACCTTTTTGCTATGGTGCCTGATCTGCATCACCCTACTTACTGATAAAGTGAAAGTGAGACCAGAGGTAACTGTGGCTAAAGAAATACTTGAAGAAATAAAGGAGAAAGAGACTTGTCGGTCCATAGGATCAGCAGAGGAGTTGCATAGGGACCTAAAAGAAATGTCAGGGGTACCAGGGGGAACTTTGGAATCTGGCTCAGGACCAAGGCTAGCGCAAAGTCTCCCTGCTTTCGGGCGCAAACCCAACCCAGATAGCAATAACCTCTGAGTCAGAAAATGGGGGTGACAGCCTCAGCTCTGGTGCAGAGGATAGTTTATCTGATGAGGAAGAACAGCTAACACAAGAAATTAAGGTATTTCAGAAAAGACTGAAGTGCTGTAAGGTGAAGGATTCCTTATGTGTGCCGTCAGCCCCATTTGCTTATAATGAGGACTGGGGAAGGAGGGAGGTCCATTGGGGACTGACAGATGAGTTGGATACCAAAGAGGGCTCAGGAAGAAGAGGAAGTGTCTGTTTTCAGCCCTGGCACACAGTTGCTCCGGTCATAGAGGTACCTGATCCAAACAATCCAAGACAGATGCTGAGACAACATGTGGCCTTGAGCTTTAAGGAGATGAAGCAATTGAAAGAGGCCATGGTGGCATAGGGCACTCAGGCCCCCTTTACTCTTGCCATAGTAGAATCTCTTGCGGCATTGAATCTTACACCTAGGGATTGGCAGCAGCTGTGCTGTGCGGTACTATCAGGAGGAGATTACTTATTGTGGAGGGGAGACTATCAAGAAAATTGTTTACAAATGGCTAGGTTAAATGCTCAACCGGGACAGGCATAGCACAACTAACTAACTGGACATGCTAACTGGAGCAGGAGCTTATGCTAACTTGACCAATCAAATTGTGCTCGATCCTGCCGTATATCTCCAAATGTCTGCTGCAGCTACCAAAGCTTGGAAAGCCCTGCTAAACAAGATGGCGGAGGATCAGCTGTCAAAGGTTTTACAAGGGCCTTCAGAACCATTTCAGGACTATGTGGATAGGTTATTACAGTTGGCAGGGAAATTGTTTGGTGATGTGACCACAGCTATGTCCATAGTTAAGCAGCTGGCATTTGAGAATGCAAATAAATACTGTAAGGAAGCCTTGTGGCCACATAAGGAAAAAAGCTTAAATGAATGCATCCGGATCTGCCGGGATATTGATGGGCACTTCATTCAGGGCCAGGTGATTGCCGCTGCCATCAGGCCTGGGCAAGGACCCCGAACAACTGGGGATAAAGCCTGCTTTCACTGTGGTGCCCTGGACATTGAGAGAAAGAGAGAGAGAGGGAGAGAGAGAGGGGGGGGGGAGAAAGAAAAATAATCACAGCTCCCTCAGGGAGCTACCACCAGACCAGGAAAGGTCCCGTGATGCAAAAGGGGGGCCCTTTGGACAGATGGATGTTATACACCTGCCTGCCTCAGGGAAACTTAAGTTTGTTCATGTATCAGTAGACACGTTTTCAGGAGTAATTTTTGCATCCTTGCATTCGGGAGAATAAGCAAAAGATGCCATTGCACACTGCCTATCTGTTTTTGCCTATATGGGCAAACCTGAGGTTATTAAGAGTATTAAGAGAGATAGCCCAGCATATATCAGCAAAAAAATTTTATCCTTTTGTTCGTTCTATGAAATTTCCCATAAAACAGGCATCCCGTATAACCCAATGGGTCAAGCAATTGTATAAAGAGCCAATCAGACCCTCAAGCAATATTTTAAAAAAATAAAAAGGGGGGAGTTCATATTCTCCCCTGCAATTCAATTATCCACCATTCTCTTTATTTAAATTTTTTGACTGTGGATGCTGAAGGGTGCTCGCCTATGGAGCGCCATACACAAGTTAGGCTCAGAGCCTAGGATGGGTTCGTTGGAAAGATCTGCAAACAGGAATATGGATGGAACCAACCCCCTTGTTGGCAAAGGTGAGGGGAGCTGTATGTGCTTTTTCTCCAGGAGTAGATAAACCAGTTTGGGTGCCAGAGCAGTGCATAAAGCCAGTAACCCAGGATGAAGACCGTGACACTCCTGCTTCAGGTGTCGACTCTGGTAACAACAACTGAATCATAGGTGATGGGGAGTCTGGTGAAAAACACCCCACTTTTAATGCCAGTTAGTAAAAGTAGCCCCCTCTTTCCCTCACTTTTTGCTAACCTGTCATTGGTGAAGGAGTTCTTTCATCATGGATGTTTATTATTGCACAATGCTTACTAATAATCATACTCATGGTAGGGTGATAGGATTTAGAGATATACTGCATCCCATCCTGAAAAGGAATTTGATAGAGATTTTAATTTCCACTCCATAGTTATGTGGGGAGAATGCATCACTCAAGAGCCTGATTTGTTAAAAGGTAGGAAAGGCATGTGGCGGTATGGCTATAGGCTCGCAATGAAAAATTCCACCTTTCCCAGGTGTGAGTAAACCTCTCTAAAGATAAATTATACTACTGGACGCAATAGAACTATTCTATCCTCTGTTTGCATTCTTGCCCTATTTTTCTTTGTATTGTGGAATGGCACTTTGGAGGGTGATATTCTTAATTGTTCATCCAGGAGTAATTGCTGGGACGTTTCTGATGGAGCTTTAATCATTCGAGTGCCTGTTTTGATTCCTCTGTCTGAGCTGGTGTCTCAAGAACATTAGGAGATCATCCTTTATCTACAGTGGCAGACTTCGGGATAACAGCAGCAATTGTTGCTGCTCTCGCTGTCACTGCCACTGCGGCCATGGTTGCTGGAGTTGCCATTTCACAGACGGCTGTGACTGCAGAGACTGTGCTATCTGGGGAGGTTGATGGGGCCCTGCAGACACAGAGCGCTCTGGACTCTCATATTGGACTTGGACTTTTGAATTTGGATTGACAGACTCCACTTTTGCAGGAGTGGGTGGATTTCCTTTGGCTCCTGCAGTGGGTGTCTTGTTCTCATTCTTGTAGTGCAGCTTGCATTGCACCTGCTGATGTTGTGGGTGCTTCGGATGTGGTTAAACAGTTAAATGCATATCTGCAGACAGCTCATCATATTATTAATATTAATAGCACATGGGTCTCTGCTGTGTCTGGATCCAGTCAGTGGAATGCCATGGCCCAGCTCTGGGGCTGGGTCCAGCAATTGTCTGGAATGCTCTCACTTGTGCTGATATTGCTATTGGGGTTATCTGTTTTTGGGTTCTCTGCCGCTATATGTGGCAATCCCACGTATAGCACACTATCACTCAACAAGTGTTGCTCGGGCTGTCTTCTGGTAATCAGGAAGCGCCCCGAGTCTGGCTGCAGATGCTGCAGAAGTCATGAGGGATCCCTACGACGGGCAACTGTCCTGGTATTGAGAGCTCGCCTAAGACAGGGATTAAGGCCTCCCATAGATGGGTAAGAGTCTCTATCTGGGGGAGTCCTAAGACAGGGGCTTTCATGCTTTTAAGATAAAAGGGGGGAATTGTTGTGTCCCTAGAGGACAGGCCTTTGCACCCCCACTTGATCTGTTTTACACTCTTGTGGTTGGTTGAAAACAGGAACAATCTGTTGTTTTCAGCAATGTTTCTAAGGATGTTTACCCCTAAGCCATGTGAGTTATGATAATGAGCTTCCTGCCTTTGCTGGCTTGGCCTCCCCTGCTGAGGGTTATATATACTGTGTGAGAAAGTGAAATAAAGGTTTGTCTGCAGAACCTAAAGTTGTGTTGTGTGTTAATCCCAACGACCCTCACTCAGAAGAACTACAGTTGCCGTGCTGGCGCGGCACCTACATGCAAGCAAAATACCTCCACACATAAAGATTTTAAAAGCTGAGCTGGAGAGATGACTCAGTGGTTAAGAGCATTACCTAACTCTTCCAAAGGTCCTGAGTTCAATTCCTAGCCCCCTCATGTTACAGGGTTTGGTGAATAAAGTCACTCACTGCTGGGTCTGAGGACACATTCCCCAGAGCCAGGTGGTGGAAAGAGAGAGCCAGTTCCTGCAAGTTGTCCTCTGACCTCCACACACTTGGTGCCTATGCATGCAAGCACACAGTCAATGAAGCCAATGTAATTGATTGCATTCCCTGATTAAGGTCTATCAGGAGCTGCTGTTCAAATGTACTCCCAGACATTTCTCCTCATCACCAGCGCTGCTGGAAGTGTTGCGGTTTTCCTTATTCATGTCCACACATTTGGTTGTTTCCGTCAAGTTGCTTTTTTAAATTCTAATTTTTTAAATTTGTCCTTCATTAGTTCTTATTATGTAAATGTAAATTTTAATAAACATGTCAGGGGCTGGAGAGATGGCTCTGTGGGTGAAGAGTGTGCTGTGCAAGCACGAGAACCTGAGTTCGGATTTCCAGCCCCCGTGCAAAGGTCAGCATATTAACTGAAAAAGAGAAATTGAAATCAACCTCAACTCCACAAACGCATACACACATGCACAAGCACACGCGTGCAAATACCTGCATGTGCATATACACACAATATTCATACACATACACAAAAAATAAGACAAAAATCTGGGAGGGGCTTGGTAAGGACCTTCCCTTTTGAATGACCCTCATCAACTGTGAGATCCTAACTATGATATACACACAGGACAGTTAGCCAGCTTCCTGTGTTGTCGTTCATGCCTAAAAAGAGTGATGTGACGGAGTGGCCATGCAATTTCAGAAGGACTTTGCAACTCTCAGACTTGGTATATGGTGCAGAATATGAGATCATGATCTCTGTCTCTGTCTTTGTCTCTCTCTCTCTCTGTGTGTGTGTGTGTGAGTGTGTGTTTCTCTGAGTTGGGGTCTCCTGAAGCTTGATGTAGACCAGGCTGGTCTCAAACGCACAGAGATCCACCTGCCTCTGCCTCTCAGTGCTGGGACTAAAATCAAAGACTGGCCACACCTGGCTCCCTTTAGTTTGTTGATACAAGGTCTCTCAAGAAAGGTAGAGCTTACTGATTTGACTAAGCAGTGGGTCCCTATGGCTCTCCTGTCTCTACCTTTACTTCTCTAGGGCTGGTGTTACTGGTGTGTGTGTGCAAAGGATTTACTGACCAAGTCATCTCCCCTCCTGCCTGTGGGACTCTATCGGGAGAGCCATCAGCTAGTGTTTAGTTAGTGAGCGCCACTAGATGCCAGGCAGAGGGAGAATATGACAAGTAAATTCAGGGTAGTCCTTTCCATGTGTACGTGTACATGCATGCGTATGTGTGTGCACACACACCACAGTGTGTTGGTATACTGAGTTGCTCGGGACAACCAGAGGGACATTCGAGGATGTAAGGAAACTTTGCAGTGCCAAGGGAACAATCTGCAACGCTCTGCACCCTGAGCATCTCTGCAGAAGCATAGTTATCGATAATTACAGAAAAGTTATCTTTAAAGTCAAGTTTCTCATACCAGAGCCTCTGTTCTGATCTGTGTATTGTTGCCTGAAGGAACACACGACCCACGAACTTCTCAGTCCTTATTGTACAAGAATTACGTATTTGCCAGGAATGTCTTGTGATTAAAGTCAAGTCCACAAATCTTCAGCTAAACCGGGGCTGGAGGGGCGGCTCATCAGTGAAGAGCACTGGCTGCTCTTCCAGAGGGCCCAGGTTTGATTCCCAGCTCCCACATGGCAGCTCACAACCGTCTGTAACCCCTGTTCCCAGGGATCGAACTCCCTCACACAGACATGTGTGCTGACAAAACAACACTGTACATTTAAAAAAAAAAGAAAAATAGCTCCATAAATCTCAGAAAATAATCCTGATCAGATATAGAAGATTTCCTCAGGTTTTAGGCTTGTCTAAAACAATCTCAACATCCAGTGTTCACACCAGATACAATGACATCACTAATGTTCCCGCGACAATGCGGAAGCCAGAGGACAGCTGGCTGGAGTCTGTGCGCTCCTTCCACTCTGGATCCTGTGGATTGGACTGGGTCATCACGCTTGGCGGCACGCACCTTTACTTCTCAGTCTCTACGATCCCTGCTCATATCCCTTAATGCAAGTTGGAGTTTGTGCTTGAGGCTTGGAGGAGGAGGAGGCACATTTTTCCAGAATGGTGTCCATCTGTGCTCTGTCTGGCAACCTAGGACTCTTAACTGTTCTCAAGCAGCTCTCAGTGTGGGGGACTCATTTGCAGGCCCTGCTGCTGGGAGACCATGTGACCCCCTCCTAACCCTTCCTCTGCTCCCCACCCCTCACCTTTCTTTTGCCTCCAAATTGTGGGAACATTTCTCTACTAATGAAATCTGGGTCGTGTTGGGCATCTGCAAGTCCCAGCACTTCACTGGAACACCCGAGAGAAAGAGGGACAACAGGTTGTAGAGAGGATGTGGTGGGAGGCGTCCTCCCCATCCCCCAGCCTTCCTTCTTCAGCTGAATGAAGTCCTCCTGCTCCTCCTCTGCCATCGTCAAGATGGGTCAGATACAAGCAGCGGGTTTTGAAGCTTCCAGAACAGCCTCAAGGTTCTCCTCTGTTCCCACTGACTGACTTGCTAAGGCTGTATCCTGCACCAATGGAAAGGACCCTGGGAAGGCTCTAAGATGAGGAAAACTGAGTTCAAGAGAAGAGGAGAGGAGAGGAGAGGAGAGGAGAGGAGAGGAGAGGAGAGGAGAGGAGAGGAGAGGAGAGGAGAGGAGAGGAGAGGAGAGGAGAGGAGAGGAGAGAAGAGAAGAGAAGAGAAGAGAAGAGAAGAGAAGAGAAGAGAAGAGAAGAGAAGAGAAGAGAAGAGAAGAGAAGAGAAGAAAGGTCCGGCCTCAGAGCAAGAGCTAAAACCTAAGACAGAGACAGCTTTATTCAACAGCTTCCAGGAGTTGGCAAGATAGTTCACAGGTAAAGATGCATGCTGTTGAGAGTTCTACACCTGTAATCCACATGGCAGAAGGCAAGAATGGGATACAGTGAATTGTCCTCTAATCTCCACACATGCACCATGGCAGGTATGTGTGTGCATACACACAAAAATTGAGTGAGTCATTGGTTGGCTGAGTTTTAAAGCTGGAGAGATGGCCCAGCTTTAAAGGCTATTACTATTCTTACAGAAGACCAGAATTCAGTTCCCAGCCCCCACATCTGACAGCTCAGAGCACCTATAATTCCAGCTCCAGAAGGTCTGGTGCTCTCTTCTGGCCCACACTGTCACTACACTCACTTGCACAAACACACAGACATTTGTGTTTGCACATGCACCATAGTGAAACATAACACAAATCTTCGACAGTTTTGAAGCATCCACAGAGACAGTTAACAGTCTCTAAGTGGAGAGACCACTAGTAAGATGTCCATGCTCTTTAAATAACCCCTCACCCATGCTCCTGCAAGAGTGAAGCGTGTTGCTTCACACACACAAAGGCAAGAGAAAGAACCAGCTTGGAAAGGAATGGGGATCAGTGGGAGGCAGAAGGGGAAAGCAGTACTGAGGTATGAATGCGATCAAAACTTTATATACCTGTATGAAGATGTCAGAATGAAACACACTATTCTGTATTATTAATACACTCTAATAAAACATTTCTTAAATGTTTTAACATTTATGTGTTGTGGGTGTGTACGACAGCAAGTGTGTGAAGGTCAGAGGGCGTGATGGCTAAAGAAGCTCCATTTTATGCTGCACTTCCTGGTACCCCCAGCCATTTGTCTCTGACTCCAATCCCTGGAAGATAAGTTCCCAATAACCCCGACTCAGTGACCCCCATGTAAATATGTATGTATGTGTGTGTATATATATAGTATATAGCATATAATATAGCACATATATATGCTTGTTATGATATGACTATTGCTTTTTTTGCTTCTGTCACTTGCTGTGCAGATACCCAAATGGCATGACCACATGACGACCATTGCTGCTGGACAAAGTTCCAGCATATCAACATTGCAGGCCACAATTCTCCAACACTTTATGACTTTCATTTTCAATGATTCTCTCTATGTGTTATGAGAGTTCTTTTATGCTTTTTCTTTTGGGAAGTTTTGTGTGGGCTTTGAAGGGTGAAAATGTATAAAACAGCAGCCTCTTTAAACAAAATAATTCTTTGGGAAAAAATCCCCACCACCGAGAAGCCAGGAACCCCAATGTGCCCTCCTAATTACACCAAGAACAGGAAAGTTAGAGATTTACTAGACATACCAGACCCCAAGGGTAAAATGCTTTCAATCCAGATTCAGAGCCTGAGGCCATTAAGGGCAAGAGTTCAGTTAATAAGTACAGAGAAATCGGAACGTACAGTGGGAAAAGAGTAAGGCCTTTCAGGACCTTCCCTTTCGGGAGCAGCACTCTGTAAGCCTTAGACACAAGGGAACTAGGGATCAGTTCTGGGCAAACAATGAATCATGCCCCTTGAGGGGTGAAAACTGTTCTTAAATTGAAATGGAGTTTCCAGTCCCCTAGGAAGTCCTTTTCCCAAGGATTTGGGGCCTCCATTGCTAAATCAGTCATTCTCTTCAGCTCTAGCAGGAGGGATGGTAGTCCTTCTGTAGATGTCAGAGGGTGCCTGGTAGAATTACTGAACCTTTGAGAACAGTAGGCATTTAGATAGTTGCTGAACTTACAGCTTCTGCCTCAGGAGAAATGCTAGAAGTTAATAGCCGCTTGATCACGTCCCTGAATCACTGAGTCTACTTTCAATCTTGGCTGTGGCTTTTCAATAAACAAAAAGGAATTTCACTAATTCACCTCAGATCGTGTCTGTCTCCTCCCCCCCCCCCCCCCCGCCTGTGGATCAGAGTGTAGCTCTCAACTACTACTCCAATGCCATGTTTGCCACTATGCTCCTGACCAGGATGAGGATGATAATGGACTAAACCTCTGAAACTGTAAGCAAGCCCCCAATTAATGCTTTCTTGTATAAGAGTTGCCTTGACAAAGGATACTGTCTATAAGACAAAGCAGTAGCCTACAGAATGGGAAAAGGTTTTCACCAACCCCACATCTGACAGAGGGCTGAACTCCAAAACTCAAGAAACTAGACATCAAAAAAACAAATAATCCAATTTAAAAAATCAGAACCAGTCTGGACCGGCCTGAACTGGTCGGAACCTGTTTGAGCTGGTTTGAACCAGTTGGAAACGGCTTGAACCTATCGGAACTGGTTCGAGCCGGTTGGAACCGGTTTGAGCTGGTCAGAACCAGTCTGCACCAGCAAGAACCGGTTTGAACCGGCCAGAACAAGTCTGAGCCATTAGGATCAGGTTTGGGCTGGTCGGAGTCGGTTCGAGCTGGTTTGAACTGGTTGGACCAGTCGGAACCGGTCAGAGCCTGTTTGAGCCGGTCGGAACCGGTTTGATCCGGCATGAACCGGTCAGAACTGGTTTGATCTTGTACGAACCGGTTGGAACCGGTCGAAGCTGGTTCGAACCTGTCTGAGCCGGTTTGAACTGGCCCAAACCGGTCAGAACCGGCCTACACCGGTCAGAACCGGCCTGAACTGGTTTGAACCAGCCTGAGCCAGCCTGGATATATTCTCAGAAACACCAAGTGAATGTGTCACTGCCGGCAGGGACATTTCTGTTGCGGTTTCAGATGTCCTGACATCCTTGGCTTTGGTTCTCTTAGTACATTCCAGGCTTGTTAGTCAAGCATGTGAGTCACACACAAAGGTGGGCAGCAGTGGCTAGTCAGAGGTCTCAAGACAGCCCAAGATCTGCAGCATTCCAGCGGCCACAATCAACTCCACAGTCACTGATTCCTGTCAGTCAGTTCAAAAGCTGCAACACAGGCACGGGAGCCAGAACACAGGCAGGGAAGCTGCAACACAGGCACGGGAACTGGAACACAGGCAGGGAAGCCGGAACACGGGCACGGGAGCCTGAACACAGGCAGGGAAGCTGGAACACGGGCAGGGAAGCCGGAACACAGGCCCGGGAGCCGGAACAGACGTATGGGAGCCGGAACAGACGTATGGGAGCCGGAACAGACGTATGGGAGCCGGAACACATGTATGGGAGCTGGAACACAGGCAGGGAAGCTGGAACACAGGCACAGGAGCCTGAACACAGACAGGGAAGCCGGAACACAGGCCCGGGAGCCAGAACACACGTATGGGAGCCGGAACACATGTATGGGAGCTGTAACACGGGCAAGGAAGCTGGAACACATGTATGGGAGCTGGAACACAGGCAGGGAAGCTGGAACACAGGCACGGGAGCTGGAACACACGTTTGGAAGCTGGAACACTGGCATGGCTTTTCCTATGCCTTCAGCCTCACACTTGTGTACATAATTCTGGTTGAAGGCTGGACACTCATCATCTTGGGTTGGGCAGCAGAGACAAGTAGACAGATAGTTCTGGCCTCTGGAAATGCACATGCTTCTGCCACATCTTTGGTTCTGGAACTTGAGTCGGTCAGATCTGGCATGAAATGGGTCTGCTCTGTGGTTGTCTTAGTTACCGTCACCACTTCACATTCCTCCCTTGCTTGACTGACAAAAGTGAGCATCTTTTCTTGTGCTTATTTGCATATATGTTTATATATGTCTATATGCACTTGAATATATGTTCACATATGTCTACATGCACCTGAATATATGTTCATATATGTCTATATGCACTTGGATATATGTTCATATATGTCTATGTGCACTTGGATATATGTTCATATATGTATATATGCACTTGAATTCTCATCATTTGTCTTTCAAGACAGGTCGTCACTATTTGCTGCTTGTTTGAGGCACAATCTCTGGCCCAGCCTGGCCTGCAATCCCCATAGACTGTCTGGTCTTCCTGCCTCCACATCCATGCTGACAGGCAACTGCCCCAAAGCAGTGCTGGGACTCAAGCTTTATGCCCTGCAAGAGTCCTACAAAAAGCATAAAGCCTGAGTCTAGGGATGGAGTGTTGTAATCCGCTGGCCTGGTCTGTCACCTGGGTGCCCTGTCCCTTTAAGAGACAAGCCCTGCCCACTCCCAACCTTCTGGAGAGGCAGCCTCTGCCTCTCTCCCTTCTCTCCCTCTTTCTCCCCTTCCCTTTCCCCTCCATAACCCACTAAATAAACTCTCTCTGCATGGCGTATCTGTCTGTCTGTCTCTCACCTGCCGCAGTCTCCCACCTGCCAAGGGGACCCGCAGAGGTCTTGGGTGCCCCTCATGACACCAGCCTTGGGCCCCATCTCTTTATGAATGATAACATGGAGTCTGAGCCTGAGCTGGGGACGGGCCTGTAACTGGTGTCTGAAGTCAGTGCAAGGAGATCGTGGGCTGGGAGTTGGGATTTATTTTGTGGTTAGTGTCTGGAAATGTTGCTGGGTGGCTCCTAAGGAGGAGCATGAGGATGGAAACTTTGGCTGGAATCTGGAGCTGGTTCCTGGGCCAGGATCCTGGGCTATAGCAAGGGCCATACCTCTCTCAGGTGCAGAGCATAGGATTGCAACAGACTAGAGACTTGGGGTAGTGCTTGGAGTGCAACCTGCCATTGGATCCTGGGGGTAGAATCCAGGGCTGAAGCCTAGGACAGGTGTCTAGGCCAGCCAGAGCCTGTACTCAGGGCTGCAGCCTCTGGGTAGAGTGGGGCTGGTGCCTGTGGCTGGGGTCTGGAGTTGAAGAATATGGTTGGAGCCTGGGACTGGAGATTGGGACAGTGCATGAGTGTGTGCCTGGTGCCTGTGGAGGCCAGAAGAGGATGCCAGGTCCCCGGAACTGGAGTGGCTGAGCTGCTATGTGGAGCTAACTCCTTCAGAGGAGCAGCCAGTGCTCTGAGGCGCTGTCATCTCTCCAGTCCCCATTGAATAAGTGGGTGTGGGAGACTGAGAGGTGGGAGGAACAGGTGGTGATGACAGGAAGTCGCTCCTTGGGAACACTGCTGCCCTTGGCCTTGGGCAGCTGGTGGTGAGTGTTGGCTCAGTGCCCCGTCACCTCCTGTCACATCTACACTGTCTTCATCCTGGTACTGAGACCTTGCTTGGCAGAGTGATACAAAGCATTCTTCTAGAAACCTCTGTGTCTCAGTCACTTCCCTGCTGCTGTGAGGAAACACCACCTCCCAGGCGACTTGCTGAAGGAGGGAGTGTTTGGGTTAGGGATCCAGGGTGCTGAGTCCATCACCATCATGGGGAATAGCAACAGCCAGGGGCAGCAGCTTGGAGCCCACCCCAGTGACAAACTTCTACCTGCAAGGCTCATCCCCTAATCCTACCTGAACAATATCACCAACTGGGGACCAGACAATTAAATGCCGGAGAATATGGGGGACAGGGTATATTGTGTCAGGGATGTTCCTGCCTCAGATGGCGCAGGTACCAGCAGTCACTAGGAGGCCCACCACATCTGTGTGTAGGGGTAATTTTGTGTTCTGCCAGCCAGCTCCCAAATAACCACACAGAGACTTACTATTAATTATAAGTGCTCAGCCAAATATCTCAGGCTTATTACTAACTAGCTTTTACAACTTAACCCATATTTCTTTTTTCTTATTCTTTTTTTTTTAATACCTGGAGGGACAGCCGTGGGTGCTGGGAACCGAACTCTTATATTTTTGATTGTGAGCCTAGCCTTTAATGGCTGAGCCATCCCTCCAGGCCTTAACCCATATTTCTTATCTACATTCTACATGTGGCCTGGCACCTTTCTTCAACATGGCATGTTCATCTTGCTTCTCCCTGCATCTCCTGATGACTCTGCCCTCCTTCATCTCAGAGCTCTCTCTGTGCCAAGCCCTGCCTAACCTCTTCTTGCCTAGCTATTGGCCATTTAGTTCTTTATTAAACCAATGAAAGCAGCCCATCTTCCCCTCAGCACTGTGGGCTCTGTATCACTGGAGTCTGCCACCTTCAGTGGAAGACATTTTGGAGAAACAGGACAGCTGTGAGCCTGATCGTTTTTCTGACAGACTCTTTTCTTCCCAGTGTCTAAGGAGCACAGGCGCTAGCAGCTGCTCACACCTGCGCAGAGTACCGTAAGCCATCTGAAGACAGTTGCTTTCTGTGTGAGGACCTGAGCAGTTATGGGTTCTGGTGTCTGTACAGGTGCCAAAGTCACTGAGAAATGGCTGTGTGCCCCAGCTTTCCCCAGTAGTCAGGCTAGACAGCACCCATTGGCTTCAGCTTAGCTGCCAGCACGACACCGATGCTGTGGTCCTGGCTCAGAACACTTCTCCTTGCAGAAATGGGAAACCAACATTTTACTTGAGGGCCGCTAGGGTTAATAGTGACTGGAGCCATTCTCACCGTTTCCCTTTGACTCCTGACTGTGGAAACACAGCCAGTGTTGTGTGCAAAGTCCTGTGCTTTGTGGCCAGTGACGTATCGGGAATCTTCTGAAGGACAATTACACCCTTCAACAAACCCACTGTTTTAGAGTGGCAGAGTGTCCCCGGGGTGAACGGGGATTTCCCCAAGCCCTGTGGTGTGTAACGTGCTACAGAATGGTTTCTCTGGGCCCAGGCAGGACTGCATATCTCCATGGTGACTGACAAGCTTCTTGAACATAGATGGATGGAGATTGGGCAGAGGCATTTTGGGTGGGAAAGCAAATTTATATTGAAATAAAATATCTGGAGACTGGGAGATGGCTTATTGGTTTTCAACCCTGACAAGAAAAACAAACAAACAAACAAACAAACAAAAAGTCAATTAATTTGTGGGTCCCACTACAGGGGAAGTGGCGGTTGGAGGATCCTGGGATTTGCTGGCAGACCCAATTCCCAGTTTGAGAATTTTGGCCAATTCTCAAAAAGCCAAAGGGGTGGATGATGGTTCAGGAGCAGCATTCAAGGCTGACCTCTGCCTGTCTTCCCAGGGCGGGGGATTCATACGTTCTTGCAGGACCCTGGGTGGTTCCCACAAGAGGATTATAGGAAGAGAAAGCCTGTCCTGTGACACTCTGGCTTCCTTCCAGTCTATCTCACAAGCACGCCTACATGGCGCCCTCCACTGTTGTGGCAGTGTGGCCAGAAGCCATGCAGAGCCGGCCTTTACTCTTGAAACTTTAGCACAATCAACTTTATTAAAAGTCTGGCCTCGGGTGTTGAGTTACAGCAGTGAGCAGAGACAGCATTGCTTCCAACTTCCCATCTCACAGTCTTGAGCTGGGTCGAGGAAGCCCCAGAGCCCTGTGAGTGGGATCTAGGGCATCTGTCCTCATTTTCTGACCTAGATCATGCATTTCTTGACATTTCCTCCATTAGGAAATGGGCTCTACAGTCATGTGTTTGAGTCTGGATGGTTTGTGGTTGCTCTGACCCACACACTAACTGAAGGGACGTTGACATCTGGGCTCAACAAGATGCATGATGGAATGCTCTCTGGGAGCACAAAGCCAAAATAAGTAGTCAAGACATAAGAGCGGAGAAAGATGGAAGCATCACTTGTGCAAGCAGAGCAGAGGAATTTGTGCCAAAAGCTATGCTATGCAGCAGCAGAGCAATTTTTGAGGGCAGGTGCAGAGGGCAGGTGTTCTGTGCAGTTTGTAGATGCATTCCTGCAGGACTCGGGCCCCCATGGTGCCTGCCTTGCTCACCTCACTGGATGATGCGTTGCTCACCTCATTGACTGGCACTGCTCTGTCCCCAAACACTCAAGTCAGCGGTCAAAATGAGAGGCATGTGAGAGAGGCTTGAACCTCCAAGAGCTCCCACCCCAGCCACTCAGTACCCCTGCATGATCTTGGCAGGCAGGGGCAGGGCCAAGAGGAGGGTCCCTGAGTTCTGTGTGGACCCCAAATGTGACTTGAGAGAAGTGTGGTGGCTTGCTCACTGCGGAACTCATCCAGAAGTCTCTGCTCAGACTGGACTGCATCAATATCTCGAGAGATTTCTAGAATTAGCTTAACTCAGAGTCACCATCCTGTAATCCCTGGTGTTCTTTTTTTAATACAGGGTCATATTGCCAAGTGGTCTTGGGAGGAGGATAGAAGCGGTTTTATAGTGCCTTGAGAAAACTGTGATGGGGTCTTTCTTCATGGGGGTCCAGCGCCCCTTTCATTCAAGGGCCTCTGGGTTGTGAGCTGCTTAGCATGGGAACCGGGGCAGGAACTCACAGTGACCCCTATGACATGACTTCAGTTCTGGATTCTGTTTTCCATGTCTAGAGCGGTTGCACACTTATCTGGGGTTACCATGATTGGATGATCTATTCACTGATTCTGTTCCCTGTCCTTTCCAACCTGCAAACAGAAGAGGCTGAGGGTGGGGGGTCAGTGGTGGATTTTAAAGGATAAGTACCACCAGCTGTCAGTTCTGACCTCTATGAACACCTCTGATTTTAAAACGCTGATTTGTTTGTGTGTGGGGATGCAGTCAGGAGTTAGCACTTTTCTGTTGTAAGGAAAGAGCTGCTTGTTCATCCCAGCCACCTGGCTAGCTTACACCCAAAGTAAGCACACAGAAACTGTAATAATTAAATCACTGCTTTAAGTCCATTAGCTCTAACTTCTTACTGGCTAACTCTTATATTAGTTTAACCCGTTTCTATTAATCTGCATATTGCCACGTGGCAGTGGCTTACCGGGAAAGATTCAGCATGTCTGACTCTGGTGGCGACTCCACAGTATCTCCCTGACTCTGCCCTTCTTCCTCCCAGCATTCAGTTCTGTTTTCCCTGCCTACCTAAGTTCTGCCCTATCAACTAGGCCAAGGCAGTTTCTTTATTCATTAATCAATGAAAGCAACACATGAACAGAAGGACCTCCTACACCAGTTTGCCTTCCATTGTGTGGGTTCCCAGGATTGAACTCAGGTTGTTGGGCTTGGCAGCTAGCACTTTTACCCCTGAGATATCTCACCAGCGCTTGGCTTTTGTCTTGACATAATGTCTTGCTATGTACCTAGACTACCCTGAAGTACATGATCCTCCCATGTCAGCTTCCAGATGTGGAGATTACAGGCATGCACCTCCACATCTGTCTTCTGTAGTCTTTTGATGCTTTCTACACAGTACCATGGAGGTTCCGGCCTCTGAGCCTCACTCAGTAGAAAGCATCTCTGGGTCCAGGGTTTGATAAATCAGTCAAGCCAACCATTAGAGAGACTGCTTGAGCTCCCACAGGGAGCTGGGTGTCCATGTGTGTCAGTGGGTCCCTTCAGATCCAATGCTCTCTTCTTCCCACTGGCTGTGACATGGAAGACTGGCTCCCAAGTACCTGCCCCTGATGACCTATGTTGGCACATGTGCTGGTTAGGTGTTTGCCAACTTGACACAAACTAGAGTCATCTGGGATGCGGGAACCTCAACTGAGAAAAAAATGCCTCCATCAGATTGGCCTGTAGGCAAAATTTTCTGCCATGGCCTTGTGGGTTAGTGTTTGATATGTGAGGACCAGCCACTCTGGGCCATGCCACCCCTGAGCTGACTAAGAGTGTAGCAGGCTGAGCAAGCCATGCAGAGCAGGTCTGTCAGCAGCACACCCCTGTGGCCTCTGCTTCAGCTCCTGTCTCCAGGCTCCTGCCCTGGCTTCTCTCAGTGACGGCCGGTGACAAACATGTGAGCTAAATAAACCCTTTCTTCCCCAAGATGTGTCGTTTGGCCATGGTGTTGATCACAACCCATGTTAGACTTCTCTTGTGACCACGGTGCTCTCGGTGGGCCACATTGGGTCTGTGAGCCCTGCAGATTTCCAGGTCTACTGAGCAGCCGAAGATCAAGGTGTAAGACGTAGGGACAGAGCGTGGGAAGGACCTCTGCAGCCATGCCAGGCTGCCACCTGGGAAGAAGCTGGAGTGAGAGTGTAATGGGATGCTGAGCCTGGCTGTACTGGACGTGGTGGAAAGGTTGAGAGGATGCTGGGGTCGCAGAGGACATGTCCACTATGCAGCTGAGAAGCCCTGGAGATGGGCTCGGGGCATTTACGGGAGGTTGCCCACACAGCGACACTGAGGTGAGTTCCAGCATTAACTCCACCATCCAGACAGGGGGTCAAAGGCACAGATAAGGTGTGTGGCTACTGCTTAAGGGCGCAGAATTCCTACCCAGCTTGATCTGCTTCCTGAGACCATTAGACAGAAAGCCGGTGCCCTGCAGTAGAATGCAGAGGCGCAAGAAGAGAGCGTGCAGAAATGCCTGCATAGATGGCATCCAGGGAGCTGGTGACACTTGCCCAGGGCCTGCTCAGTACTCCCAACACAGGTCGCTCCCGTGTCTCTCTTTGGCCTGACAGGAAATGGAGCCGAAACAAGGCCTTGATGCCATAATCAACCTGAGGACCCCCTAGAGCAAAATCCGTGCTTCCAGACTGAGGGCACAGTTCTTAAGAGGAACCAAAGTGCCTGGGACAAGGTTGGCACCACTGTTCCCTAATGATGAAATTTGGGGACAGAAAATATTTCAACTCCACCCACTGAGTGACAGAATTCCTAGCTCTAGAGTGACAGCTGTCCTAGCTCTAGAGTGACAGCTGTCCTAGCCCTACAGTGACAGCTGTCCTAGCTCTAGAGTGACAGCTGTCCTAGCTCTAGAGTGACAGCTGTCCTAGGCCTACAGTGACAGCTGTCCTAGCTCTAGAGTGACAGCTGTCCTAGCTCTAGAGTGACAGCTGTCCTAGCTCTAGAGTGACAGCTGTCCTAGGCCTACAGTGACAACTGTCCTAGCCCTAGAGTGACAGCTGTCCTAGCTCTAGAGTGACAGCTGTCCTAGCTCTAGAGTGACAGCTGTCCTAGCTCTAGAGTGACAGCTGTCCTAGCTCTAGAGTGACAGCTGTCCTAGCCCTAGAGTGACAGCTGTCCTAGCTCTAGAGTGACAGCTGTCCTAGCCCTAGAGTGACAGCTGTCCTAGCTCTAGAGTGACAGCTGTCCTAGCCCTACAGTGACAGCTGTCCTAGCCCTACAGTGACAGCTGTCCTAGCCCTAGAGTGACAGCTGTCCTAGCCCTACAGTGACAGCTGTCCTAGCTCTAGAGTGACAGCTGTCCTAGCCCTAGAGTGACAGCTGTCCTAGCCCTACAGTGACAGCTGTCCTAGCCCTAGAGTGACAGCTGTCCTAGCCCTACAGTGACAGCTGTCCTAGCCCTAGAGTGACAGCTGTCCTAGCCCTACAGTGACAGCTGTCCTAGCCCTAGAGTGACAGCTGTCCTAGCCCTAGAGTGACAGCTGTCCTAGCTCTAGAGTGACAGCTGTCCTAGCCCTACAGTGACAGCTGTCCTAGCCCTACAGTGACAGCTGTCCTAGCCCTACAGTGACAGCTGTCCTAGCTCTAGAGTGACAGCTGTCCTAGCTCTAGAGTGACAGCTTTCCTAGCCCTACAGTGACAGCTGTCCTAGCTCTAGAGTGACAGCTGTCCTAGCTCTAGAGTGACAGCTGTCCTAAACCTACAGTGACAGCTGTCCTAGCTCTAGAGTGACAGCTGTCCTAGCCCTACAGTGACAGCTGTCCTAGCTCTAGAGTGACAGCTGTCCTAGCCCTAGAGTGACAGCTGTCCTAGCTCTAGAGTGACAGCTGTCCTAGCTCTAGAGTGACAGCTGTCGTAGGCCTAGAGTGACATCTGTCCTAGCTCTAGAGTGACAGCTGTCCTAGCCCTAGAGTGACAGCTGTCCTAGCTCTAGAGTGACAGCTGTCCTAGCCCTAGAGTGACAGCTGTCCTAGCTCTAGAGTGACAGCTTTCCTAGCCCTACAGTGACAGCTGTCCTAGCTCTAGAGTGACAGCTGTCCTAGCTCTAGAGTGACAGCTGTCCTAGCCCTAGAGTGACAGCTGTCCTAGCTCTAGAGTGACAGCTGTCGTAGGCCTAGAGTGACATCTGTCCTAGCTCTAGAGTGACAGCTGTCCTAGGCCTACAGTGACAACTGTCCTAGCTCTAGAGTGACAGCTGTCCTAGCCCTAGAGTGACAGCTGTCCTAGCTCTAGAGTGACAGCTGTCCTAGCTCTAGAGTGACAGCTGTCGTAGGCCTAGAGTGACATCTGTCCTAGCTCTAGAGTGACAGCTGTCCTAGCCCTAGAGTGACAGCTGTCCTAGCTCTAGAGTGACAGCTGTCCTAGCTCTAGATTGACAGCTGTCCTAGCCCTAGAGTGACAGCTGTCCTAGCTCTAGAGTGACATCTGTCCTATCCCTAGAGTGACAGCTGTCCTATCCCTACAGTGACAGTTGTCCTATCCCTACAGTGACAGCTGTCCTAGGCCTAGAGCGACAGCTGTCCTAGCCCTAGAGTGACAGTGACTTTGATAGTAATACTATATTTTCCCAGGAGAGCTTTGAACATGAAATAAATACTTGTAAAAACTGTGGAATTAGGCTGGGGAGTTGGCTCAGCTCCTACCTGCCCCTCAGGCACGAGGACCTGATTTCAGAGCCCAGCACGCACAGACACGCCAGTTCCAGCAGCCTGACTCTATGCCTCCTATTCTGGGGGAGTGGACATACCTGGATCCCTGGAGCTCATTGTCTGACCAGCCTACCCCTACTGTGTCCCAAAAAGTAACGAGGTGTCCTGGAGAGACGACTCAGCGCTTAAAAGCACCAAGTATCTTGATTCAATTTCTACAGACCTTGTGGATACCTCATAGCCATCTGTAACTCCATATCCAGGGGATCTAGACTCCCTTTGGCCTACTTGTGTACCAGGCATGTATATGGTGCACAGACATACATGAAGGCTAAACTTTCATACACATAAAATGGTCATTTTTTAATTAACAAAATTCAGGATCATCTTTGCCTACATAACTACATGTTCTCAACTGGGCATGGTGGCACACACTTGGGAGGCAGAGGCAGGGGTCTCTCTGCGAGTCTGAGGCCACCCTGGCCTCCTTAGAGAGTTCAGGACACCCAGGGTTACACAGAGAAAGCCCGTTGCATAACAAAGATGTAAGCCTTTAGTTCACATTCCTGCGGTCATGCCTGCCGCCTGCTGCCTGCTGCCCCCCCCCCCCCCCCCGCCCCATGATGGTCTCTCAGTCCCTGCAGTCATAGCCAGAACAAACTCTTATGTGTGCTGCCTTGGCCACGGTGTTTTTATATCAGCAACTGAACAATAACTCATCCACCTCCTTAGGTTGTCTGTCAGGTGTTCTGGTCACATCCACGCAGAAGTAATGAACATGGGTGACGCATGAGAGATCCAGGCAGGGATGTAACCTGAGGTGGGTTTTGTTCTCAGGAGACATGTTCACGTGTCTCACTTTGCTCTGGCACTTGATCTTTGCCCAGTGCTGAATACTGGGCAGTGGCTGGCACAGTAGTAGGTGAGTGATCCCAACATGTGCCTTGCACAGGGGGGCAGGGGAGCGGTCAGGGACGACTGATCAGTGACTGAGTTGTCAATCTCAGTGGCCACATTCTCTGGCCTTGCATGGTGACACCCAGTCCCATCTGCCATCACATTGCCTGGCAGCTCCCTTTGGTAACATGGCCTTCTCTCAGTGTGTGCCCTTTTGAGCAGAAGTGCAAGAATCTGGAAGCCCATTTGCCCAGGAAGGCTCTCAGCCAAAGTGGCTGCATGGCCTCCACAGCTGTAGGTGAGCCAGTCCTGGGGTGCCTGACACCTGTGGCAGAATGTCTCTTCAGTCTCTTGTCAACAGGCTGTTGACAATCCTTCCCTCTTGAACCTGGCTGACCTTTGTAACTAGTGGAGAGACTGAGTCTGTGACTTCTGAGGGCCTCGGAACACAGCACGGTTGTCATCTGGCTCCGTCTCTCCTGCCTCTCTCGTGTTTGTCTTTGGGCCTTGGCTACAATCTTGAGGAGCTCAGGCACCATATGTAGGGATTCCAGAAGACGGTTTCAGCCCGGGACAGTTAGTACTAACTTCTGACTACCTGGACATGGCTGTCTTTAGATCCCCAGTGTCCACCTCTGACTGACTGGTCTTTGGATGCCCAGTGCCCACCTCTGACTTCACAGCTGATGTTGTTATTCATCAGCCACACAAACCATGAGAGCCGACAAAAAAAAATTTGTCTCAAGCTTCTAAATTTCGGGACTGTATGTTAGACAGCAGTTAAATATGTAACAATTGTGGGCATGGTGTGTGTGCATGCATGTATACATGTGGGACAGGTGCGTGTGTGTATGTACATGTGAACGCGGGAGGTCAGAGCACATACTGACGTCTGATGTTCTCAGGTGTTACGCAACACGTTTTAAAAGGTTTATTTTGTTTTAAGTGTATGATTATTTGCTTGTATGTATGTCTCTGCACCATGTGCATGCCTGGCACCCATCGAGGCCAGAAGAGGACATTTGATTTCCTGGAACTGGAGTTAGAGTTGCAAGCTACCGTGTGGACGCTGGGAATTGAACACAGATTCTCTGGAAAGTAGCAAGTGCTCTTAACTGTTGAGCCATCTCTCTAGTTCCACCATTAGCCTTTTTAAACTGTTATTTACAGTGTTTATTTATTGTGTGTGTATGAACACATGCACTTGTTTGCATGTGTAGAGATCAGAGGTCAACTTTTGGAAGTTAGTTCTAGCCTTCTACCGTGTGGGTCCCAGGGTTTGAACTCATGTCATCAGACTTCTGCTCAGCCACTCGTTGGCCCCTATTTGTGTTTTGAGACAAGGTCTATTACCGGCACCAGGGGCTCCCCATTAGGCTAAACTGGCTGACCGGTGAGCTCCAACGGTCCTCTCGCTGTCTCGCAGCACTGAGATCACAGGTGCGTGTCAACACGCCTGGCTTTTTACGTGGATGTTGGGGATCAAACTCAGTCCCTCGTACTTTCAAAGCAGACACTGTCTCCCAGACACAGTGATGAGTACTCTGTGGGCTGCACCCCTTCCTGTGTCCCCTACACTGCCCTGCTGGTTTTCCTGGGGCCACCTTCCAAATAGGCCATCTGTGTTTGCTTCTGGGGAACTCAACCAAGAAGACAAACTATTTAGAAAAGAGACATACAGGAAAAGAAAATCATAAAACAGAAAAATACTGGGGGCTCCTTTTGGAAAAGCTCCCAGTACCAGAAGCTTCTCTGTTCACACTTCTCTCGCCAGAGTAACACTTAAAACCATAAAATACAACATTTCCAGAAAGCCTCGGTCAGGCCTCAGAAGATCCAAGATGAACGTGGGAAGCAGATTCTGGGGAAAGCGTGAACTTCTGGCTTCCTGCATCCAGCCAGTGGCTGAGCTGGAGACCTGTGACTGTTTGTTCGTGGGTGCTATATGGAGGTCAGAGCTGTGCTTTTCCTCCCGCTATGGGGGACTGCAGTCAAACTTAGGTGTCCGGATTTGCCGGCAAGCATCTTTACTACGGAACCCTCTTGCCTGTCCAGCAATGGTACTAATTCCTTTTTAACTCTTTATATTTTACTCCATGTGTGCGGGTGTTTTACCAGTATGTATGCATGTGTACCATGTGCATGCTTGGTGCCTGTGGAAGTTAGAAGAGGGTGTCGGGTCCTCTGGAACTGTAGTTACAGATAGTTGTGAGCCGCTGTGTGACTGCTGGGAATTGGACCCAGGTTGTCTGGCAGAGCAGCCAGTGTTCTTAGCTGCCGAGACATCTTTCCAACCCCCCGGGAACAGTATTTTTTATTTTTTAGTGGTTTAAATAAGCATTGGAAGACCGTGGTATGGAAATGTCACTGTTTTGAGCACACAGTTCAGTGACTCTCTGTTTACGGCAGTCACCACATCTCCTAAGCGCTATCACCCCAGCTGTCCCTCCATCCTGGGGCCTTTGAGATGGCTCAGCAGGTAAAGGGACTTGTCATCAAGCCTGACAACTTGAGTTGACCCCTGGGACACACAAGGTAGAAAGAGAAAACTGATTCAAGTACGTTGTCCTCTGACCGACACACAGGCCATGCCACGTGCACACCCAACCCTAACATAAGTAAATAAATGTATATATTAAAAATTTAAATATTCATCCCGCAAGTCCCTTGTCTGCCAGCCCCTAGTGGTCACCCCTCTACCGTCAGTCCACAATCTCACTTAAATCTCACACAACTGAACCAAAAATGACAGTTTTATCCTTGTGTGTCTGGCTTACGTGATTAATGTGTCTCTTTCCCAGATGGTCTGGGGGCCATTCTGTGGTCACTGCTCCCAGGACCCGCATGGCCCCTTCCTCCTGTGTCCAGTGGATGTGACTGGCTCAGATACTTCGTCCCAGCCCATCTTCAGGCATCTCCCCTTCTCTGGGCCGAGCAGAATCGCCGGGCGAGGTTAATCAACATTCAGTCATGTTTCCAAGTTTAAATGGCGCATTTGTTTAATTATGTGTAAGCGGCAATACATTGTGGCTATTATCTAAATCACTATTTTATTTCCTGGATGTGGTTTTTATAATGCGGGGGTTCCGCTCCAGCTTTGCACCATTAACAGAGAAGAGTTAATGAATATAAAAGCAGAAAGGCTAATTACACTTTAATTTACAATCATGGTCTCATTTTGGGACCACATGAAATCTGTTTTGAAAACAATTAAAAAAAATTCTACACTTGTCCTGGTAAAAGGAAGGGATCTGGCCAGGGGCTGGGCTCTGCCTACCACGGCGTGGCTGAGTGGCTACGGCGGCACTAATTCCCTCCCTGGAGTCGTGACCGGGTGGGCTAAGATGCTGCACGCTGCCTTTGGGTCTTCAGAGTCCGTGCTGAGAGCACGAGAGTCTCTCCAGGCTGCCCATGGTCTGATGTCCCTGCGTGATCCCACAGCATTTACATCGCAGTGAGCTGTAGATCTTTGCTGGGCCCCACAGTGGTCCACGAACTCTGAGGGTTCCTTTCGTATATATCACTTATTTCTTGAAATGATCTATCAGTGACAACTAGTTAGAAGCAAGACTCGGTCCCTTGAAAATGCTTCATGGAGTCAAGGCATTAAGGTGAATTAGGAGTGACGATGGCCCCGTGAATGTCCTGATTCCTGTGGATGCGGAGGGAAGAAGAAACTTGGGGTAAAAGGTACAGCTGCTTACCTCTAACTCACAGCTGGTTCTGGGAGAAATTAAATAAAAAATTATACAGCGAGAAAGTGCATAGGAGAGGACAGATTGGGAGAAGGGGGAAGAAAGAGGGAGAGGGAGAGAGAGTGCACCGTGTAACTTATTTTTAGTGTGTTTATGGGTGTGCATGAATGTGTGTATGTGTATGTGTGCGTGCACGCGCGTGTATGTGGAGGCCAGAGGTCAACCTTTGGATGTCACTCTTTAGAAGCCTACTGACATACACCCTTTTTAAAAATATTTATTTAATTTTGTGTGTATGTGTATACCTGAGTGTGTGCATAGCAAGCCATGTGGTGCCTGGTGCCCGTGGGGCCCAGAAGAGGGCATTAGATCCCCTGGAATTTGGAGTTATTGGCAGTTGTGAGCCTCCTGCTCTCTGCAAGAGCAGCCAGTGCTGTTAACTGCCAAGTCATCTCTCCTGCCCTGACACCCTAACTCCACACTAACTATTTAAAAAATTGTTTATGTTTTGCCTATCCATATGGATGCACCCCACAAACCCAGCTGGTGCCCGAGTAGCCACCGGGTCCTCTAGGACTGGAGTGGCAGAGTGAGCTGCCATGTGGGTGCTGATAACTGAACCCAGATCTGCAGAGCAACAAGTGATCTTAACCACTGAACCAGCTCTGCCACCCACTTGTGGGTTTGAGACAGGGTCTCTCTCTCACCGACCTGGAGTTTGTTGTTTCGGCTGGTTGGCCAGCGAGCACGGCGGTTCTCTCTACCTCCCCAGTAGTGGGATTGTAAGTACACACCATTTGGCTTTTTAACTGTGGGTTCTTGGGGGTGTAAATTCAGGTCCTGTACTTGCTTAGCAGATACTTTGCCCACTAAACCCTCTCCCCAGGTCATTCTAACACCCCGCTCCAATTCCAGTGCTGGGGACCGAACTCCGCTCCAACCTCGGCGCTGGGGACCGAACCCGCTCCGACTCCGGCGCTGGGGACTGAACCGCGCTCCGACTCCGGCGCTGGGGACCGAACCCCGCTCCGACTCCCGCGCTGGGGACCGAACCCCGCTCCGACTCCGGCGCTGGGGACTGACCTTGAGACTTGGTGCTCATTAGGCAGTTCCAGGTGAAGGGGTGGCAGACGCATTGCACAGTTCCTTCAACTTCTCCGTGTTTTTGAAAAATTAAACAATAAAAATTGGGAGAAAGCCGGGTGGTGGTGGTACACATCTTTGATCCCAGTACTCCGGAGGCAGAGGCAGTTGGATCTCTGTGAGTTCGAGGCCAGACTGGTCTATAGAGCTAGTTTCAGGACAGCTAGGGCTGTTACACAGAGACACCCTGTCTCGAAAAAAATGGGAAAAAAAATTAGGATGAAAACAAAACCATTTCTGGCCGAGGATGGAGTTCAGTGGCAGACTGACGTTGGACTCCAGGCTTCCTTCCCCAGTGTCACAAGTGTGTCTCCCATGCAAGCTTGGAGTGTGGCATTTATCTCCTCGGTGTGTGACAAAAAATTCTATTCTCTCAACAGAGGCGAGGTCTGCAGGTCCTCTGCATGACTTCACAGTATGAACTGTTGAGCCTGGAATAAAAATGGAATAGATAATTAATCAATTGGAAAATAAATATATGCCCAAAAAGGCAAAATAATATTACTTTTGGTCTGTGTCTGTGAAGCCAGGCAAGGGTGGGAGGTGTGTCGTGGTGTCATCTGTCAACTTGAGGGGATCTACCCTCACCTGAGAGACCAGCCCCTGGGCATGTCTGTGGGGGGTTCTTGATGACATTAACTGAGACAGAAAGAGCCGCCCACTGTGGGTGACACCATTCCCTGGCTGGGATCCTGACTGTAAGTGGAGAAGGGAGCTGAGAAGTGGCATGCAATTGTCATCCTGTTTCTGACTGTGATGTGACATGAGCAGATGCTTCAGTCCCCCTGTGGTCCTCCTGCCTCCCCCACTGACCCCCTCACTACCCCCTCCCTGCCCCCCCTCCCTGCCCTCCTCCCTGCCCCCTCTCTGCCCTCCTCCACTGCCCCCCTCACTGCCCCCTCACTGCCCCCCTCACTGCCCCCCTCACTGCCTCCCTCACTGCCCCCTCCCTGCCCCCCTCCCTGCCCCCCTCCCTGCCCCCCTCACTGCCCCCCTCACTGTCCCCCTCACTGCCCTCTCACTGCCCCCCTTCACTGCCCCCTCCCTGCCCCCTCCCTGCCCCCCTCACTGCCCTCTCACTGCCCCCTTCACTGCCCCCTTCACTGCCCACTCCCTGCCCTCCTCACTGCCCTCCTCACTGCCCTCCTCACTGCCCCCCTCACTGCCCTCTCACTGCCCCCCTCACTGCCCCCCTCCCTGCCCCCCTCCCTGCCCCCCTCCCTGCCCCCTCCCTGCCCCCCTCCCTGTCCCCTCCCTGCCCCCTCATTGTCCCCCTCACTGCCCCCCTCACTGCCCCCCTCACTGCCCCCTCACTGCCCCCTCACTGCCCCCCTCACTGCCCCCTCACTGCCCCCCTCACTGCCCCCTCACTGTCCCCCTCACTGTCCCCCTCACTGCCCCCTCACCGCCCCCCTTCACTGTCCCCCTCACTGCCCCCTCACTGCCCCCCTCACTGCCCCCTCACTGCTGTCCTCACTGAGATGGATAGCACCTTGAATTGCCAAGAGAAACCAAGCCCGGAGTAACCAACCAGCTGAGGCCACCTGCTGCTTGCTCCTGAAAGTCTAAATTCAGGCTCTCCTTCTAGAGAAAAATCATTTAAGGAGACCCCATCACAGCCGTTTGTTGTCTAGAGAGGAAGGGAACACTTGACTCAGAAGGAGCGGTGACTGCATTCAACTCCGGGGTGTCTGTTTCAGGAAACACGGCACAGCTGTTTGCTGCTCCGGTTTTCTGGGGAGACGGCTCAGTGAGCAAATCGCTTGCCTCACAAGTGTGGGTTCAGTACCCAGAACCCACATTAGAAACATTGCTGGGGTTGGGCGATGGTGGCGCACGCCTTTAATTCCAGCACTCAGGTAGCAGACGCAGGCGAATCTCTGTGAGTTCGGGGGCAGGCTGATCTACAAAGCGAGTTCCAGGACAGTCAGGGCTATTCAAAGAGACCCTCAAAAAGCCAACACACACACACACACACACACACACACACACACACACACACACATCAAAAACCAACGCTGGGGACTGGAGAGATGGCTCAGTGCTTAAGAGCTCTGGCTGTTCTTTGCAGAGAACAGGGTTTGGTTCCCCACATCCACATCAGGTGACCCACAACTCCCTGTAAATCCAGGGGGATCTGACACCCTCTTCTGGTTTCCAAGGGCACCAGGCACACACACAATATACGTACGGACAAGCAGGCAAAACACATAAATAAAACAGAACCCAAGTCAACCATTCAACCAACCAACCAACCAGCCAACCAACCAACCAACCAACCAAAGAACCTGGGCATAGCCATACCTTGTTATCCCAGACCTGGGGAGGTGGAGGCAGGAGAAACCGCCCGGCTCGCTGATCAAGCAGATAAAGCCTATTTGACAACAACAACAACAAAAGACAGTGAACAATTGTTGTCCTCTGGTCTCAGCATACGGTCTCTCTCTCTCTCTCTCTCTCTCTCTCTCTCTCTCTCTCTCTCACACACACACACACACACACGCACACGCACACACACACGCACATGCACACGCACACACACACACACACACACTGGGAATAACTAAAGATAGATTTTTCTATAACATAGAAAAACAGATGACCCGTGAAAACCAGAGGAAAACTGCACCTATAGACTGATCCGGAAAATGGGAGCAAGACAGCTGCAGGTAGGCACGCCTGAGAAAAAATGTCTAATGCTTCCTTATCATTCAAACCTAACAGCATCCTCACACTTTCTGAATTTTCTGAAGTTCTGTCCAGCTCACAAACTCCTGGGCTGTGGGGCCCACCCATGGGGAGTAGGTGCTAGCTTGATCCCATCCCTGACTGCTTAGGTCAGAACAGGCACCACCTTATCCCGGTGCTTGGGAAAGAGCCGAGGTACAGAGGACCTAGTGCTCTCCCCACCCCACAGCGTGCAGCCTGTACCTTAAAACTCAAAGCATTTTATTAAATCTTGCTTTTCATGGGAAGCCTGGTTTAAGAGGATTTCTGTCATCGCAAACAGTTCTGATTCTGTTTTATTTTAATAGCACAAAGGAAGAGAATGGATCCAGGCCCGTCTGCCTGCTGGGCCGGCACCTCGAGCGGAGCTGTCTCCCAAGATTCTTGCTGTTCTCTGGCAAGCTTGCTCTGAGGTTGTGTAGGACCCTCAGACGGCCACCAGGAGGCACTAGGGGACAGACGGGAAAGACGGGGAATAACAAACCTGTGTTTCACAGGACGGGTTCTGTCTGACACAGAGGCCATCTGGCACTTGTGGCCCCGCCTAGGTGACCTCCAGGTTCCAGTGTCCTGCAGGGGCCCAACTGAGGGGGATATGGGTTTCTACTAACGGTCTGAGGGGCTCAGCATGTCCTCCTTGCTCTTTGCTTTTCTGAAACCTCTGGGGTCCACACCTATCCCAAGCTCACTCTGTGTTCCCTCCGCCCACTCATCACTGGCTTGATCTAGTCAGTCTGCAGTGTGAATGCACTTCACGGCACCGTGCAATTGGGTTTGGATTTGTAAAAAATCAAACCCTAAGTCTTGGCCTAAAGTCCTGGATTGGATTCCTACTACCATTTAAATCAGTGTAGTTGTGCACACCCCAAATCCTAGAACTCAGGAGGTGGAGACACAGGATATGGAGCTCAGGGCCACCCTTGGGGACATAGAGAGTTTAAGACCAGCCTAGGCAATGTGAGACTCTTCCTCAGAGATAGTAACTAGCTAACTAACTCCACAGGACTGGGGCTGTAGCTTAGGGGTAGAGGGGTTGCCTAGCACACAAGAGGCCCCATCTTTGACACTGCAATGTAATCACATAGATAACCCAAACATAGATAACAGACACACTGGTGAGCGCGAAGACACCATTTTCCCGGTTGATGACGGGTGGCTAGAGCTGTGTCTCTCAGGGGTCTGAGCCCCCACGGCATGCAGGGTGTTTAGAGGACCCTGCTGTCACAGTGCTGCCACCAGATTTGCAGGTTGCTTTCCTTGCTTCCTCCCTCCCAGAGCCAAACCAGGTCCTCTGTAAGAGCAGTCAGTGCTCTTAGCTGCCGAGCCAGATCCCAGTCCTACCCGCCCTCCTCCCTCTCTTCTCCCCATTCCTCTTTCCTCCTCTTTTTTTCTGTGTGTATGCTGTAGGCACACCCTGTCTCCACCCCTAGTTCTGGGTCCCACAGAGGCAGCAATGGGCTTTGCCGCCCCCATCCATCCCTTCAAGGTCCCCATTCTTGCTCACTTACTCATGGTTTTTCCTGGTTCGAAGAAAACTTTTGTCTAATCCCCGCCCCCATCCCCACTCCCACCTCTGAGCCTAGGCAAGCTTTGCATTTGCCATCTCTACGAGGATGACCTTGAACTCCTGACTCTCCTGCCACCACCCCCTGCTTCTACTCCTGATCACAGACAGGTGCAGCCCCCACATCGGCTGCTGGGTTTCAAGAAGGCAGTTGACCCCGTATGTATAACAAGAATATCAAGTAGCCCTGATCTCATGGGCATGTCCCTCCCTCCTCAGTGGTAGAGGGAGCTGTGGCTTCTTTCAGTTGGGCAGTATTGGGCAAAAGACTTCTGATCACCAGCCTCAGTTTTCTTCCTGTGAAATGGGACCGTTTTTAGCTTAGGCTCTGCTAGAGACCGAAGGGTGAAGCTCCCTCAGTTGCTTGCGATAATTTTACTATCACTGGCAATGTTAGCGGCCACAGAGGAAGTGTGTCTGGGTGACTGAGCTCAAACTTCTCAGCAGGGTGCTAGCTGTCACTCTCTCTGGGGTGTCTAGTCCTCCATGCCTGCAGGTGGCGCTGCTAACACTCTAGCCCATTGCCTCTGTCATCTGGTCAGATGGGGTGGTGAGCTGCCGGCTCTCTGAGCCCACTTACTGCCGGTCTGACCGGCTTTGCATATCCAAAATACAGTCCCGTGTAAGGCTCTTAGGGAGTCATCCTGAGGCTGCATTTTGGCACCAGAGGAACCTAGGTGCAAACCTTGTCCATGGTACAGAGCCACCTGAATCTCGCAGGCTACTTCACCTCTGAGCCTCAGTGGTGGCAGGGAGACAATGCTGAGACACCAACTAAACGGGCTCAGCTACGGGAAAGTCCCAGGTCAGGAGAAACAAAGGGAACCAGACAAGGGTGGATGCCCTAAGGGGAGCCATTAGAAGGGGGCGTCACCGTTTCCCTACTGGGAAACAGTCACTGGGTCCCTCGATGCAGGGACCAATAGCCAGTCTTCCCCGATTGGAGTGGCATCGCAGGGATTCAGTGTGTTGTTCACTTCCCGAAGCCCTCACCTCACACAGGACAGGCAAGCAGCTACCGCAGATCCTCCCAGCAGGAATGAGGACCTTAGCTGTCATAGGGCACAAACACTCAGTCTGTCACATCACTGCTTGCCTCAGTTTCTCCCTTTGCACCCTGCTGTAGAGTTGGGCAGGGACTCACAGAGTGAAGTGGTGGCCAGGGCACCAGCCCTGGTTGGGGGAGGGGAGCGTGGTCCATACTGAGTGAGTCCCTTGGTGCCTTTTGGAAGTTCTGGCTCTACAGTGTTTGTGTTGGGCATAGCTGGCCCCACCCCTTGCCCCCTTAGGGTGCAGTACACCCCTCTTGGGGTGCAGTACACAGCTGTCGTGAAATGTATAATCCTAGGGGCACTGTTCGGGTCACAGGCATGGTACATTTCCTGAAGTTAGAACAATTTTCCCGCAGAAGAGTGTGTTTTTGTAATTCCCAGAGAGATGGTGCAGGATTCAGAGTCATTTTGTCTTTGGGAGTACTGCTGGTCTATGGTGAACTATTTATGCTTGAAGAGGGCTCCCCTGATTCTCGCTAGGAGGCGCTACCCTTGCGATTGTAGTCATTGCCTGCCCTCCCAACCCCACCCAAGCCCTTTTGCTCCTCACTTGGTTGAGAACTTTGGGGCTGCACTGGGCTATGATCCACCCGCACCCCAGGCCTTAGCTTTGCTGTAGAAGAGAGGCCACATGGTATGTTATGGGCCCCTAACCCCTCTGGACCTGTAACATGGATAGAAACACCAAGACCCAAGCAGGGAAGGATCTGTCTGGGCTCTGCTGCAGAGGGGTGGCAACGGCTCCCTACTGCTTGGTGGGTAGGGGCCAAGGGGCACAGGTGAGCTTGGCCTTTGGGGCAAGAAGATGGAACCCCCCCCCCCCCCGTCACTGCTCACGGGGGTCATTTTCATCCTGGTCTACATGGACTCTGGCAGAAGTGGGGGAATAGTCTGGGGCTGGGTACCTGCTGTTGGGGTGCCCCTGCCTGCTCTGGTGCCCCCGGCTCCTCCCCTCATCCTATCTCCTTCATCTGCCTGAGATTTATTCCTGAGCCACGGAGGCTGGCAGTAATTTGCTGACAAAGCCGGGTCCCGGCAGGTGCTTTAATTGGTTCTGTGGGAGCAGATCTGGGAACGTCTATTTAGAAGGAAATAGAAATTATGGTGGTGCCACTGTTCTTTCTCTGTGGCGGGGACTGCATGGTGTGTGGGGAGGATTGTGCAGTGTGGGGGAAGGGTGGAGGCTCTTCCATGTCAACCCGGTGTGGAAGCAGGGTCTTTCAGGCGGGTTCAGCCTTGGATTTGGGGTGGGGGTCCTGAGCCTCTCAGAACTGGGTCATAGAAGACAAGGCCTAGAGCCTGATCCCAGCGCTGAGACCTGCTGCTCTCAGCAGGAGAGCTTGGGAGAGCCTTCCCTAAGGAAGAGCCTGCCCAGCTGGTCCCTCTGAGACCCAAATCACATTTGCCAGGTCCAGTTCCTGTCGTACTTTCTCGCTGTTCTCAGAGTGACATTCAAGGTGACCTCTCATGACCTCCCCATCCTGTCGCCTTTGTGCCTTCATCTCTGGAGGCTCCCTGAGGACCCCACGCCGTGCTAGCCCCCCACACCTGCCCAGCAGGGTCACCGTCACTTAGAAAAGCTGTCTGTGAAGAGGCCGTGCTGCAGCCTGGCCTTGAACCCTAGCCTGCCTGCTGTTCAAGCCTCCTCTTTGCTACCACACACGGCATTGGCTGACCTTGCAATCCCATGCCTTCCACCTTCCGGTGAGAGGGTCCTTCTCACATTTCCCTTTGGCAAACTCCTAACCTCAAAGCCTGTTGATACCACCTCTTGGAGAATTCGAAGCATCCTTTCCACGGTGGTCTCTCCCTGAACTCCCACAAGGCCCGGCTGAGCCCAGGTCTTAGCAGTGACCTCTGGGGTTGCCCCTGGGTGTATCAGTGTGTCCCTTACCTCGTGGTGCACCCCACAAGCTGATGGGTCTAGATTCTGGTGTGTCGAACTCTTGGAGGCTCCGGACCTCGTGACTGTCTCTCTTCGTGTGTGTGTGTGTGTGTGTGTGTGTGTGTGTGTGTGTGTGTGTGTATTAGAGGTGGGGTAGGGGTGTCAGAAGCTCAGGGTAGTCTGGCCTTTGCGTGGGGGGGCATAGGCATGGACCATGGGCTGACTGTGAGACTCTGGCCCAGTTCATAGGCTGTTCAAACCAGAGCAGCCCAGTTCTGCCCTCCCATGTCTCCTGACTTGAGAGTGTTCACAACTGTGGGAGCCACACTGCTTTCAGGTAGTGGAAGAACACCAGGAAATGGAGCCCTGTCAGA
The DNA here is from genome assembly GCF_982192425.1 of Myodes glareolus. Classification (NCBI taxonomy): domain Eukaryota; kingdom Metazoa; phylum Chordata; class Mammalia; order Rodentia; family Cricetidae; genus Myodes; species Myodes glareolus. The sequence goes on from NC_142046.1 coordinate 10,967,725, forward strand.
ACAAAGGGCGTGTGGCTGATGTTTCTGGGGCCACAGGCTGCCTTTTTCTGGTGTGATTATTTAGAAACCCTGGGATGGGGTTAAACCTGGGGTAGAGAAAGACAGTACCTGGGTGGTGGTACCAGGAGTGCACATGTCAGTTGTCTCAACCCACACTCCAAGTCAGCCTCAGTTTCCCCAGCAGGACCTCTTTATGATAGAGGGGAAGGTTCAGAATATGGACAGCTTGGCACTCACCCCTTTGCCCTCAGCTGATTCAAGTGGGGAGGTCTGTCTGCCTTGGCATGCCCAGACCAAGGTCGTGATCTGAGGGAGTCTCTGGGGGAAGCGAAACAGTCAGCCACCGGGGAGTCCTGCTGGCCCGGGGAAAGCTTGCGAGCTAGACTGGGCCGTAGGTGGCGCCACAAGGCTGCAGTTGCGCCTTCCTTGAGGTTCAGTCGCGGCTCTTCCTCGCTGGCGTGGTCATCCCCACAGTCTGGGTCCACGGACACCGCGTGTCAGTTTGGGGCATTAGGGTTGGCCCCAAGCCTGCCAGAGCCAGCCACGCACCGGCATTGGACGTGGAGGAAAACCCTTGAGACAGCTTTCTTGGTCCCTGCAGCTGCAGCTCCAGGGCCTTGGTGTTAAAGGCGGGCACCACTGGCGCAGGGGGCGATGTGCAAGAGTTGGTGTCCCCAGACGCGTGGTGAACTCGGGTACCCTGGGTGCGTGTGCGCGACATGCATGGGCGTGGGTGCCGGAGACGCGCGTGGGACGCAGGGCCACCGCCCGGTGTTTCCTTTGTTCCCGCGCCGAGCTTGCAGGCGGCTGCATCTCTGCATCCCTTGGTGCCCCGCCCTGTTGTCGTCTGTAGTGGGTGAAGGTCTCAGTCCTTGCGAGGCAAGTGTCCGTGGGCTCTGCCTCGGCGACTCACGCCCTTGATCCACGCACGCTTCACACTGGAGAAAGCCGTGCATTCCTTCCCCAGCTTGGACACAGCTCCTACTCAAGTCCCCCAGCATTAAAGCGGCATTCCAGCCTCTAGGCCTGGGGGACCAGCATGGGGGGGGGGGTGTCGAGTTTAGAAGTGACCCAGGAGGGCAGCCCGGCAGGTGTCAGGATCGGGTGAGAAGGCTTCTGAGGTCATCCCAGTTCAAGGACTCAAAAGTCCACAGACCTCCACTGCTAAGGGGACAGTGGGACCCAGCTAGGGGATCGCTATCCAAGCCAAACAGAGGATGCAAGCAGGTGGCACCCACTGAGGCACATGGGGGAAGAAAAGAACAGGCAGGGTCTGGCCTGCCGGTGCTGGAGGCTTGCAGTGGTAGATCCTCAGGCAACCAAAGCTAGAGTCACTGGTGACCATGGTGTGCTTGTGTCCCCTCCTCCCTCCTGCCCCATCACTCTCCCCGATCTGTACTCCTTGATCTGTCGGTTGGACCTCTAGTTTCTTTCCCTTTTATCTGCATCTAGGCAACTGCTTCTTTTGTTGTTGTTGTTGTTTTGTTTTGTTTTGTTTTGTTTTTCGAGGTAGGGTTTCTTTGTGTTGCCCTGTCTGTCCTGGAACTCACTCTGTAGACCAGGTTGGCCTCGAACTCACAGAGATTCGCCTGCCTCTGCCTCCCAAGTGCTGGGATTAAAGGTGTGCACAACCACGGCCGGCCCCAGGCAGCTTTTAAGTGCAGACAGGGCTGCTCAGACCCCAGCCAGTACTCTGTGCTCCCCAGTGGCTGCTTGCCCTACACTGGGTGAGCAGGATTACTCTGGGACCCTGACCCTGGCAGGGGCACAGCGGTTAGGGACACACACTGGATTCTGTACTGGGGACAAGGACAATGGGAGCCCCCACCCTTTGCTGGCACCTAGAAAATGAGTCATCTCTTGACTGTATTTACCCATTTTCAGGGCCTATTCAGCCTTCAGTTCTGCCCCCAGGGAACCCCAGTCACCACCTGCAAAGGCAGCTCCGAGTCCTGGGAGGACTGGATTTTCCGGGTGTGGTTACTGTGTCAGCAGCTACAACCAGGAATTTTGATCCAGATGGGGAGGCTGGGGGGTTCAGGTCCCCATCAGTGGCTCTGGCCCTGGGAAGGTGATGGACACAATCACACAGATGGCCTGGTTATTCCCCTCCTGCCATAAACAGCGGTGAAAGTGTAGGTCCAAGGGCAATGCGATCCAGTCTGGGCTGGCGACCTGGGCAGGGAGGGGAGCAGGACACTGGTAATATCAGTGCATCAGATCAGGACTGAAGACGGGGACCTTGCTGGCCAAGGATTCCAAGGCCTTTGCAGTCCAGTTGACAAAATTCCCATGACTAGGGGAGGGGCCTAATGGTGACTCCCGTTTCCTGGGAGCCCGGTTTGGTCCTCAGGCTGCGTGCTGCTGAGAGCTGTGAGCTCATCCCATTCCTGGGAGGTTTGGGGTGAGGTGTAGAAGGCTCCGGCTGTGCCTGCTCCAGTCTCTAGATCTTTAACCTGAGCTCCTTGGAAGCAATTCCGATGCCAGCCTGACTGGGCCGAGATGGGCACCTGAGGGGGTTTGAGAGATGGGAGGGGTTGGGGACTCATGTTTCCTTTCCTTCATCAATAGTCATTGATTGAGCACCCACTGTTTGCCCCTGGCCCATACTGAGCAGTACAAGTTCTGTTCTCTCTATTCCTATACAGCCATGTATCTACTATTATTACTATTATTGTTACTATTACTACTACTATTATAAATGTATCTATATGTAGGCGGTATATGTGCACATGTGTGTGCATGTGGAGGCCGGGGGAGGATATCAAGTGTCCTGCTCTGTCACCTTGTTGAGACCTAGACAGGTGAGCCCAGTGACCTTGTTGTCTCTATCACCCACGGCTCTGTGGTTTCAGGCATGCATGTAGCCATGGGTGCTGAGGATTTGAGCACAGGTCTGCATTCTTGCACGGCAAGTTCTCTTACCCACTGAGCTGTCTGCCAGCCTCCGAGTATGTACTATTTGATTTCAAGGACAAGATACGGCAGGAGTGGTAACCCCAGGTATGTATGGAGCAGAGACCCCACAAAGACACAGCTGTCAGTTCATGCCCTGACGTGGGGAGGATGGGCTTTTGGGTCGCAGGCAGGCAGGCTCTGGGCCATAGCTCCAAGAGGGAAAGGGAGCCAGCGGGTGAAGCTTCCAAGGGAGAAGTGAACAGAGTCCCAGACCAGGAGGACTCTGGGTTTCGCCTCAAGACTGTGGGAGGTGGGAGCCCTATGGCCCCAAGGTGCAGTCACATCTGAGCCAGCCTAGGAGGATATTGATGTTCCAGGAGGTCCAAAGTGGACCATGGTCCCTGAGGAGAAGACAGAGGCCGGAGTTGTGGAGAGGCAGCACTTGACCTTGGATAGGCAAGAAGGAAACAAAATATGGAGGTCATGGCCAGGGTGACTATAGCAGATAGTCACCAGGCTGGAGGCTCCACTGGCCCTGGGCTTGACCCATTCTAGGTCTTTACATTCAGGCCCAGTGGGAACTGACTGGCCTGGCGATGGGCTTCCAGGAGCCAATGGAGAGTCTGAATGAAGGGAGGGGGCTGGTGGGGGTGGGGTGGGGGGTGGTTTTCCCGGAATCCCAGATCAAGCCTTAATAATTTGTTCCAGAATTAATGTGCATTCACGCCATCTTTGCTGTTCCAGCTCAATGAAGATAAAATAAAAATGTTACTCCCCTCCCCCCAAACAGAGGGAGAGCGACCAAGTCTAATTGCACCAGCTGGGCTGGCCGCCTGAAGCCACCACCAGGAATAAATCTCTCTGGGAAGGCCACTTGGCTCACTCGGTTTCAATCCGACAGGGCATAGTGGCCCTAGTCACGTCTCGCTTTATTTAGCTGAGAATCTTTTATTGTGTCTGGAGTGTGTGTGGAAGTTCTGTACTCCCAGGGCTGAGATCTCACCAGATATTATCAGTTCTACGGCAGGGGCATGGCCAGATACTCACAGGTCAGATTCTTGGGGGCACCAGAGAAGAAATCAGCAGTGACCACCTCTGGCTGCAGTGGAAAGTCCAGGCCTTTTGGGGGAGGAGTAGCAGCTTTTGGTCTCATTCTTGGGGACCCAATCCAGGAAAGCCAGCCAAAGCAATGTGCGCCTCACCCACTCATCCATGCATGCAGTTAGCCAACGATTTGTTTGTTTGGGTTTTCGAGACAGGATTTCTCTGTGTAGCCCTGACTGTCCTGGAGCTCGCTCTGTAGACCAGACTGGCCTGAACTCACAGAGATCCGCCAGCCTCTGCCTCCCGAGGGCTGGGATTAAAGGCGTGTGCCACCAACAAATGATTTTTATATGCCTTCTTTGTGCCAGGCTCTGTGAATAAGAGGTGGCTGGACAGACAGACAGATAGACAGACTGTCTGGCTTCCTGTTAGAGTCACCCCAGGATTAGCATGCCCTGATCTTAGACGATCTCCTATGACACGGTCCCTTTCTTTTCCATATTTCATTTTATTTCACATGGATCCTCAGGTTCAGAAGATGAGGTATTAATCTAGTGTGTTTAGAAGTATAGGAAGGTAGCTAGGCAGTGATGGTGCACGCCTTTAATCCCAGCACTTGGGAGGCAGAGGCTGGCAGATCTCTGAGTTCGAAGCCAGCCTCGTCTATAGTGCAAGTTCCAGAATAGCCAGGGATCAGGGATACACAGAGAAATCCTGTCTTTAAAAGAAATAGGAAGCTGATAGAATGTTTTTCTTTTGTTCTTTTTGAGGCAGAGTTTCTCAAAAAGTAGTAGTAGTCCTGGCTGTCCTGGAACTCACTCTGTAGACCAGTCTGGCCTCGAACTCACAGAGATCTGCCTGCCTCTGCCTCCTAAGTGTTGGGATTAAAGTCATGTGCCACTGCCTGGCAACTAACAAGCAGAAATGACTCTTGATGTTCTGCTGGCATGTGGCAGCAGAGGCCTCAGTCCAGCCAGGGCTTTGAAGTCTTCTCGTATTCACGTGTGTTTCTGTGCCATGTGTCCATTAGCCTCGTGTTTTAATAAGTTGTCCACACACTCCTTTGGACTTATAAATCAGATTTATCATCTTCCATGGTCCAACCTGGGTCAGCCAAATGCCTCCACCTCGAAAGGGCTGGATGTCCTTTGATATAGCTGGATTATGCGGTGTTGAGGATTCCGGGGTGTCCCGTGTGCTGGGAGACACACCCTTAGCCCCAGAACAGAATCAGAATCTAGGATCTTGAGCATGCTGGACCAGCACTCTGCCACTGACCCATGTGGGCAGAGCCTCCTGGAGACTTTGGTTAGGGACATAATGCAGCTGGGTCCTGGCACAGCCAGTGTCCAGGTACAGGTGTGGTGTGGCTGGCTGGTCAATGCATTAAGGAAGCTCAGGTGTTAGTGGAGAAACAGGTAGAGCTTTGGGAGGCGGAAACTGAGTCCTCGCAGTGAGGTGCTAAGAGGGTGGAGACTTGATCTGTGGTAGCTGGGGGCAAGTTGAGTTATAAATGAAAATGGCCTGATGTTGACCTTTGACCTCCACAATCATGTTCACAGGCACACACACACACATACACACACCTACCTTAGTCCATGACAGTGAACTGATAGAATCTGCAAATTCTTTAAAGTACTCAAGAACTCAGCGACATAAAGTTTCCCAGATACTAACAGGGCAAATGACCCATATGGTCATAGCACAAAGGCCCCACTATTCCCCTGAGGGAACACAGTGACAGCAGACAGCAGGCCCCGCTCTGGGCATCCGTCCACACTGGCCACAGACACAGACCCTCACACCCAACTCTGGGGCTCCTTGGGGCCTCAGTGGCTCCAGTGGCATCGTGGACACAGGGACATTACGGGGCCCCTGGCACTGGTACAGTACCGGAAAGCACCCTGGTCCTCCTTTGCAAGGCAGTGAACCTACCCTCTGGGGCTCTTGGCATTTCTATCTCTTTTCTGGTCTAGGCCAGTTGTTCGTGTCCTACGCTCTGCAGAGCCCAGAACAGGTTTGGCTTTTGCTGTAGGCCTTAGCCAATGGGGATTCTGTTCTGGGGCCATGTGGTCAGGTGGGCACAGCTGTGGTTGTCCCAGGAGGAGCTGGGGTCGGGCACAGGTAGGATGGACCCACAAACTAGGCAGAGATCTCGTCCCTCATTCCAGTAGCAGCCCCAAACCACGAGCGACCGCCACAGGTTGGGAGACAGGAACGCCTGGTGGGCCCCCATATCTTGGTTAACGTTTTTAAAGAATTCATTTTAATTCTGTGTATGTGCATGTCTGTGTGTGGGTGCGTGCACATGCACGGGTGCCCACAGGCCAGAGGCATCAGCTCTCTCAGATGAACCACTGATGTGGGTACTGGGAACTGAACTCCTGGTAACCTCCGGGCCAGCTCTTCAGCCCCTACATCTGGTTAATGTATTAGAGCCCCATTTCCTTCCAATATCTCGCAGGTAAGGAAACTGAGGTCCAGAGTGCTGAGGGAGGGACTGGGCAGAAACTTGAATTTGCCCCTGTTGGTACCACCCACTGTGATAGACAGGCTCTTTGGGGGACACAAGCCAAGACCACTCTCTACGGAAGACTCCTTCCACAACTGCTTCTCACAGGAGCCTGAATTGGCACTTTGGACCTGCAGCTGATCCCTACTGTGTGTGGTAGCTTCCTTAAGGGAACTCAGAGAGGTGGAGTTTTGGAGTCCAGTGGGGAGGGTTCTGGTGCTGCCAGTCTGGTTCTGCAACCCTGAGTGGGTTGCAAATTTGGGTCTGCTCCCAGTGTGCTGTGTGACCTCTCTGTGTCTAGTCCTTTTGCTGTGCACCTTGGGTAAGCACGCCTGCCCCACCCCCCCAGCATTGCTGCAGGTCTCCCGGGCTGGAGGAAGGAGGTGGTGAGTTTGAGGCTGGCTTGGGCTCCAGGCCAGGGGGAGCTGCGAGGTGACACCTCCAGTAACTCAACAGTGACAACCACACCACAAAACCAAGACAGACAACAAAGCACAGCAGAAAGAAGGGAACTGATCATCTGGGCATCTGATGTTTTGTTTGCTGGCTCTGTCACCTGCCTGAGAATATGGTGCTCCCCCTCCCCCGCCCCCAACCATGGAGGTTCAAGGACACAAAAGCTCACCCGCCCTGGAGCGCATGGGGGTGAGGCTGAGCTCCTCTCCCCAATGGGTCCCATCTCCCGTACAAACATATTTATTGGGTTTGATGGCAAACACATTATGCTTGTCCCAGGAAGGGCACTTCCAAAGAGAAAACCTTGAAGTCCGGGAAGTAATGATGGGGAGTTAAATTAAAGTGCATAAAGCCTCCTGAGAGATAACGTCAGGGTGAGTTACTGGCCCGACGAGGGACTGGGGGTTCTCAGAGGGGGGCTCAGAAAGGTCGCCCAGCAGTGTGCAGAGGACCAGGAATCATAAATATGGGGGCAAGATGCCCAGCTGGGGTCGCTGGGGTGAAAATATTGGGGTCATTCCAAAAACAATTATCCTGCCTTACTTTTCACATCTTGTAAATCTTTTGCCTGTTGTAAGAGATTTCTGGAGAGACACACACTTAGTAGCTTTAACCGATTTTGTAGCTGCCTTTTGGTGGCCAAGCTAAGAGCAAACAGAAAGACAAAGCAGGAGAAGTAATTACCCAGCATCCTCAGGGGCATAGGGGTAGTTGACAAGCTCCATCTTACTCTTTGGAGATTTGGGACTCTCCTGGGGTTTGGCTCACTCCATTTGGAGCTAACTTAACAATTAATTTTTGTTTTGGATCTGGTTGTAGTGGGACTCTTACCTTCCAGTTCCAGCCCCATTGGGGCAGACCAGGCAGCTGAGAGGCAAGCCATCTTGGCTCATGTGGTCCTGGCTGAGTGTGAAGCCACCCGAGTGATGTTGCTGTCACCTTGACTGACATGTATTAGGGCTCCTGCCCCCACAAAGAGCCTATGAAATGAGAGAATGAGTCCAGGCTGCGGCTGGCCCCAACCTTACTGCTCTGGGCCCCCCATTGTGTTCCAGGGACATAATTCATTTTATAAATACTTATTGGCACCTGGTACAGGGTGACCACTCTTCTGGAGGTCTAAGCACCTCAGGCTCGCTATGAACTTCACTCTCTCGGCAGCCATTTGTTAGGTTTCTCAGTCATCTTTCTTGAAGCACAGGGCTTGATGGCTCCCGACAGGCTCTGGGAGCCCTGCAGGAGGGAAATGGGCAGCCGTAGTCACATAGACCATGGTGTTGGGCAAACATCTGTGGCCACAGCATCTCGCTGGGAGCCTTTAACATCACACTGCGTATCCCTAAGCCTGTACTTGTCCCTGAACTCAGGGGTGAGGATGTGGCCCCTGGGAGACAGCGCTCACAGGCAGAACAGCGACTGCGGAATGACGGTGGGTGTGGGAGTCTGGGTGGCCTCTGCTCTGGTGGCTATGGTGTCCTTGGTAGAGAAGTGGCAGCAACCCACCTCAGAGAAACAGTGTGGCCTGGCCCTCACACACTAGCTCAGCTAGATTCTCAGAGCACCTGACAGCACCTCAGGGGCTGGGCTCCACTGCCAGCATTGGCTCCAAGGGCTTCCTCTGGGGACTGTGGGGGTCAGAGTTACCCTGCAGAAACCCTGCATGACTGTGGACGGGTACTGGGGCTGAGGTGGCTGTCAGCTCAGGTAGGCTTTCTGGAGGAGGAGGAGGGCATGCGCTCGTCATGTGCAGAGAGGCTATGGGCAGCAAGGTTGTGGAAGGCCAGAGAGGTGGGAAATCCTGGTCCACTCTCAGTCTCTGGTACCTCGGGGGGACAGAAGGACTCCTCATCCTCACAATTCTTCTCACTCTGAAGGGCTGAGTGTGCTCACCTGACTGAAGCATGGCTGCTTGCTCTCCATGGCTCCTACAAGCTAAAGACGAAAACACTCCCTGACCTGAGAGAGCCCAGCTGGACACTCCTGTGGGCCTGGCAGACACGACTTCACAAATCAGACGTGACAGGCCAGTGTGTGCCAAAATGGTGGCCAGCTGCTCGGTGAGAGGAAGGGCCATGTCCTCTGAGAGGGGCCGCCAGCTCTGGGCCCAGGGCAGGTGTGCAGGTGGTGCTGGCAGGGTGGCCTGCCCAGTGCTTCGGGGCACACACACATGTGCACAGACACACATGCACAGAGCGCATGTAAACACACGTATGGACACATGTTCATATAGGCATGCAGACACACATGCACTCACACATATAAAGTCATGTCATAGGCATACATAAATGCATACATAATGACTCTTAGCTCAGGCACACACGAGTACGTACGTGAGCATGTGGCCCACCCTTCCCTCATGGATAAAAGTCAAGCATTTACACATTACACATACGTGCATGCTCACCCCCTCCATTCCCATCACCCAGGCTGCCTAGGTTCTTATTCCCTGGGAACCTGGGGCATAGTCCCAAGTGTCCCCCATGCCGGGCAAACTCCTCCCCCTGAGCACTTGTCACCGTGGGCCTAAGCCCCCGCTGCTGCCTGTGGAACTGAAAACAATTTTAAAAAAGTTGAGACTGCCAGGGAGGCCCATCCACGTCCCGCCAGTCAGCCGTACGTCCTGAGACTGCCAGGGAGGCCCATCCACGTCCCGCCAGTCAGCCGTACGTCCTCACACCACAGATTGGCTGGGGATGAGCGTGTGACTTGCGCTGGGCGGGCACTGGACAGCTTTGTCCCTCGTGGAGGAGGACACCCTGCTCAGCAGGTGGGAAGGCAGTGCAGGCACCGACCGTGGCACTGAGGGAGGTCCCAGCGATACCTGTGGCTGACAGGGATGAAGTTTGCCAGAAGCATCAGAGCCCTGTCACTGAAGATTCCTCACAGCTGCCGGGGCAAGGCACAGACCTCCCTTCTAGACATGAAAGAAGCTAACAATTTGGGGGTAGCAGAAGGAACCCCTTTCTGTGGAACCTGAAGGCCTTGGGCAGGAGTCTCTGTACACTGATCTTTGACCCCAGTGACCCCCACAGCAAGGATTCCGAGCCCAGGACTGTAGGGAGCCACCTTCCTGACTCCTTCCTCTACTCATCTACCTGGTGACTGTCCTTGGGTTCCTTTTCTGGGACTCCGCCCTTCCCAGGTGTTTACCCACAGGATCCTCAGCCTGCACTGTAGATGGGAACATGAGAAAGACAGAGGCCCGGCAGCCGCCAGTCACAGGTGCAGGCCAACTGCCCGTGAATGGGAGCCCCAGGGAGCGGGAGTGGGACAGGTAGGCACCAGGAGACTCCTCCTGGGTGGGGAGTGCACGCACTTCGCACAGTGGCTCCTGTTCTCCAGGCATTAGTCAGGCACGCCCTAGGCTGGCACAGCAGGTCTGAGACCCAGAGTGTGGCAGTCACACAGATGCCGGTTGGAGCCCAAACTGGGCTATCTCTGTAGGTTCCACATCTGCCCGGGAGTGATGATGGGAACTCAAGCTGTCCACGCTATCTCACTTCCTGTCTCCACGTGAGACCTGGCTTGAGTTCTCTGTGTAGCTGAGGGTGAGCTTAAACTCTACCTCTCCTGTCCTGAATGCTGGGATACCACGTGCTTGCCACCAAAATAGGTTTACATAGCTCTGGGATTGAACCCTGGGCTTCATGCATGGTAGGCGGGTACTGGCCTTTTATGTTTTGGTTAGTGAGAACTTGGACAGATGGCCAACCAAGCTACTTGCCATGAAGGCTTTGTTTATGATCAGTGGCCGATGCTCTCGGGGCTGCCTGGGCACTATCTCCTGAACGCTAGCAGTCCCAGGAGAGAGGTTCAATTACTTCTGCCCTGTTTTACTGATGGGTCCTCAGAGGGGTTCAGCCAGGGACCCTGGTGTGGTAACTTAGAGCAGTCCAGCCATAGTGTACCTCAGAGAGACCCCAACCTGGCCTAGTTAGTCCAGGTGCCAACGGTCCCACTCACCTTGTCACGGTGAGGGCGTTTCCTGCCTTCTGCCAGCCTAGGTCCTGAGCCATTCAGAGGCATTGCGGACACCGCTGGGTCCCTGACAGCAGATGGCCCCTGGGGTGGATAAAGACGCTGGTTCGGGCTGACGGAGGCTTCTGCAGCTCTGACCTGCCGTGGATCCAGCATGGGTGGTCCTTGAGCTTGGCTGGGCTCACTCCTCACATTCGTGCTCAGATGCTGGACTCCCAGAGATCTGGCTGGCACCTAACTGCTCCCCATTCTCAGGGGAAGTGCCCTGCCAGGCTGGCATCAGGACTCTCAGGAGGCTGGCTACAGACCCTGCTCCTTGGTCACTTGCTGTCCAGGCAGGTTGTTGTACAGTCTGGAAGCAAAGGACCTGTCTATGGCTCCTGTGACCCAGGTCTCCTCTGCTTGTAACATGTCACCTTTGTCCTTAACCCTATGCTATTGTATCCTGAACCCAGAACAAGGCTGCTATCCCACTATGCAGCCCCTCCTAAGTTTCTCTTCTTCTGTGTGTTCAGACCTGTGTGTGAACGTCAGGCAAGGTGACAGACAGCACAGAGAAGCATGACAGAGCCCCATGTAGGCAAACGGCACAACACATCTGACCTTGGCAGCGGAGCTGCAAAGCCATGCTGTTGGTTTCTTGTGCCTGAAGTACTCCTATGGGGACCCCCTGCTCCCCAGGGAGGCCACTAATCACAGCTGATGTCCCCAGCACACCAGGGGCTAGCCAAAAGAATAACACCCCAAATGAGGTAGGCATGAAGATTTGTGGTAACCTTGCTTCTAGAACTCTCTTAATTTATAAATTCCTCCAGCTGTTTTTTTTTGCCAACACACATGAGTTAAATTCTTTATACAGTCAAGGGCTTGAAGAATGCTAAACATTTAATGTATGTTAAAAGGGTATTAAATTCTAAACTAAAATTTGCATGTAATAGGACGTTAAAGCATTTCCCTTTCACAAAGCTGGGGGCTGTAACACAGACAGATTTTATCTGTTTAAAAAGAATTAGCTTTCTACTATTTCTCTTGGATGCCAGGGGTTTACATGTGAAGATGCCAGGCCTGCCCGGGGCAGTTCAGCTGATGTGGCAGGAGAAAGGGAAGCAGGCTCAGGTGCTGGGGCTCCTGGAGGAAAAGTGCAGACTTTGTCTGCACCCCTGGGCTGCCCTGCACTGAGAGGCCCTGCTGGTAGGGGAGGCGTGGCCAGTGTGTTCTCCAGAGTGTTCCCAGCCCTAATTCACACACCAGGCCTGTGGACATCACCGCATTTATTTCATAGACAGTGGGGTGCTGTCATGTTTGTGCAGACAAGGGGTTTGGAGAGGCTGAGTCATGGGTCTGGGCTCACATAGCATACGGAGGTAGATGTTAATTTTCTCTTTGGATAGCTTGGCTGGATCCCTGGGCCTGGAGCAAGGTCTCAAGCTTAGCCTTTTGTGTTCCTCGTAGAGCTGGTTTCTTTAGGCTGAACTCCACTACCACTGCTTCTATTTTACAGAGGCTGAGGCAGGTGGAAATAGGCATCTTGGCCCCTGGCTGCCATGCGAGAGGCCATCACCAACTCCTGGTCATCTTGATGAGGCTGAGTGGACAGCTCCTGTGGGATGCCGAAGAGGGCACAGCTGGCCCCAGGAGAGAGCTGCCTGGTAGGGGGTGTTGGGCAGAAATGACCACTCAATGGTCACCGCACCTTGGGGAGGTTACTCATTGGCAGTTAAAAATCTATAGTGACTTGTCAGAAAAATGAATAAACGGGCACATTAACTTTTCATTCCAGAACTCAGAATGTGTTTGTCTAATCGGGAGGTGAGCAGCAGCCAGTGCAATGGGAGCCTTCCTGTCCGTCAGAGGAGTTTAGCTGCAGTCACTTGAAACATAATCCCACTGTGCTGAGAACTGGCCTGGGGACTCCACGAGTGACACACGCCCTGGTGCTTTCTGCATCTAGTGGAGGAGTTCGGTGGACGCAAACACTCCCTGCCTTCTGGCCCTCGTCAGCAGGCTGGGGAAGGTGTGGGAGTGGAGACAAGAGCATGCACTGGTTAGTTAGGTTTTTTTTTTTTTTCTTTTTCTTTTCTTCAATTCACTGCAAACTGGAGTCTCTTGGGAAGAGGGACACTCTACTAGGAATCTACTCTCATTCGACTGGACTGCTGGAGAGTTTTCGATTGATGATGGGTGTGGAAGGGACCAACCCCACTGCAGGTGGTGCCATTCCTGGGCAAGTGTAAGAAAACAGGCTAAGCAAGCCAGTAACTAGTACCCCTCCACGGCCTCTGCCTCATTCAGTTCCTACCAACGGGGTTCCGGCCCTGGCTTCTCTCACGATGGATTTGTGACATGGAGCTGTAGGCCGATAGATCTTTTCCTCGAGTTGTTTTTGGTCATTTACTTTCTGTTGCTTTATGGCGTTTACCACAGCAACAGAAAGTAAATTAGGACAGGACCCTAAGTGGCTTCCCTTTCCCCATCGGTAAAGTCAGGGAGGGAGCGCTTGGCCTGGGATGACCAAGATTTATGAAATAGAATTGAGAGCCTATAGCCTGTGAAATGCAGGCACGGAGAGAGCGTCAAGGAAGAGCTGGCAAGATGGCTCAGTGGGTAAAGTGCCAGATGTGATCACTACCATCATCTCATGATCCCACGCCCCACGTGGCTGAAGGAGAGAACCAGATCCTACAGTTGTCCTCTGACCTCCACATGTGCGTGCCTGCCACCCACAAAATAAAAAATAAAATGTAATAAAAATATTTTCAAAAATGTCCAACGGCAGTTACTGTCCCCTGTGTGGAATGTGGCTCTTGTGCATGACATGATTTGGGGGGGGGTATTTGAATGGGTGGTTTAAGATGTTTCCCTGTTATTTTTTATGTGTACAGTGTTTAGTCTGCATGGATGTCTGTGCACCACATGTGTTTCTGGTGCCCATGGAGGGAGCCAGAAGAGGGTGCAAGATCCCCTGGAGCTGGAGTTACAGACAATTGTGAGCTGCCATCTGGGTGCTGGCAATTGAACCTTGGGTCCTTTGGAAGAGCAACCAGTGCTCTTAACTGCTCCATCTCTCCAGACCCTCCCACGGGTGAGTGTTTAAAACCCGAATAGTTACATATTTATTTCAGTGTGTATCAGAGACATACAGTGCTCACTAAATCCTGACTGCATGGCTCTGCTTGTTTAAAAAGGCTTTGGAGGTGAGAGGTTGCTAGTCTAAATAAAAAAAGAATATGTTCAATTGCAGACAAGTGTTGCAGCATTAGATACGAGAGTCCCACACTAGCCCAGAATGGAGTATAATAAATCTGTTGCAGATTTAAATAGGCCCACAGACAAAGTGCTTCTGTAGAGTGGCCAGCAAAGGGTGACACTGGGAAGCACACTTGTGACTCTTCACCCTTGGTGGCTCCCCTTCCTAGGCTCCCTGGAGTGTGTGTCATCTTATGAGTCTGGGTGGCAGAAGGTGAATGGGAGTGGCCTTTGTGATCGTCAGAGGAAGCTGGACCCATACTAGATTAAACGGTTTTGATAAGACACTAAGTCTGGACGCTGTTCATTAGCACAAGGAGCTGGCCCGTTCTTATTTACTGATTATATTATTTTTTTTTCATTTATTTTACATACCAGTTTCCCTTCCCTCCTCTCTTCTCATTTCATCCCCACCCCCAACTCGACTCCTCCTTCATTCGGGAAGGGGCAGGCCTCCCAGGGAGCCAACAAAGCATGGTCTATCAAGTTGAGGCAGGACCAAGCTCTGTTCCCTGTCTCAAGGCTGGTGAGACATCCCAGAATGGGGTATGGGCTCCAAAAAGCCAGCTCATGTGCCAGGGACAGATCCTGATCCCACTCCTTGGGACCCCACTAACAGGCCAAGGAACACAACTGTTATCCACACGCAGAGGGCCTAGGTTGGTCCCATGCAGGCTCCTTAGCTGTCGGTCCAGAGTCCGTGGGCTCCAAGTAGCTCGGGGCTCCAACTAGCTGTCTCTGTGGGTTTCCCTGTCATGATCTTGACCCCTTTTTTATTTTTATTTTTTAAGACTTATATTTAATTATGTGTAGGTGTGCATGCCTGCATGTAGGTATGTGCACACTGAGTGCAGGTGTCTGCAGAGGCCAGAGGTATCAGATCCTCTGGAGCTGGAGCTACAGGCGGCTGTGAGCTACTATGTGGGTGTTGGGAATAAAACATGTGGGGTCTTCGGGAAGAGCAGTCAAAGCTCTCAACTACTGAGCTATCTCTCCACCTCCTTTTTGGAGACAAGGTCTTCTCACTGTCTATCTCTGGCTGGCCTGGAACTCTCTGCGTAGAGTAGGCCTGCCTTGACGTCTCAGGGATCTACCTGCCTCCTGAGTGCTGGGACTAAAGGCGTGTGCCATCCGTCTGGCAACCTGGTCACTCTTACTAGCAAGCATATCTAACCCTCACAAGCACCCTTGGAAGGAACTAGTTTCATCTCCATTTTACAGAAGGGGAAACTGAGGCTCAAGGAAGTAGCTCACCCAAAGGTCTAGCAGTAAGGAGACAGCTAGGATTGGAGCTCATTCTGGTCTGGAGGCCACATTACCTGATTGGTGCCCCCTCCCCCCATATACACCATGTACTATAGCGCTAGGGTCCTGGATCCGAGGCGATGGGGAGCCCCTGAAAGCAGCTGGCAGGGATATGGCCCATGGGGCTACCTCCCAGCCTGTGACTCCACAGAGACTCAGAAGTGTAGGTCAGCTGCTAGCTCCGAACTGGGAAAAGAGACACAACCACAGAGTACAGCCACATATTGCTAGGTGTGGACCATGCCCCTGAGCTGGGCGACTTCTGGTCCATAGCAGTCAGCAGGTGACAGGGAGTTAGCATGTCCAAATTGGCCAATAGAGAAGGCATGGGGCCAGTCAGCACTGTAGCCAGAGGTGTCAGCAGAGGGTCAGAGACTAGGCTAGACAGTAATGAGCTACCTTGAGCTACTTTGAGATGGGCCAGACTCCCCCATCAGGGCCAGGGGGCGTCTTTTAAGACTGGGAGGCTGACTTACAATGACCTAAAGAGTTAAGAACCTTGATTGCAGCTGGCCTAATGCAGCATCTGGACTGACATCAGGCAACTCAAGGCCCAGAGGCCCTAGCCAGCTGAGAGCCACACACCATCGGTTGTCAAGAGCGGAGTCCAAGATTCCAGTGCCCCTCGAGCAAGAGGGTGCCCGGACATGGCTTCTGTACAGCCTCCCATGGCTGGGCATGTCCACTGCCAGTGCGAGTCACCCCAGAAGACCCACTGTGGTGCTACCACCTCAGCATTGTACACTCAAGGCTTTAGGAATCCAAAGCAATATACAAGAGGGTATTTATGACTTTTATTTTAGTATTTTAATATCGAATATGTGACAAGATTTAATGACCAAATTAGTCATTTACATTTCAAAGATATCTAAATATAAAATTGCTAAAAATTCAAATACAGAGCAAGCTACAAATAATATCTTTTTTGGGGTGACAGGAATGGAAGACATTAGAAAAGGGTGCTCCTGTTGTCTGAATGGAGTGACATGAGAGAGGCATTCGCCCAGATGACCCTTTAGCAGAGACCTGCACACTGGCTCTGAGATGTTGGTCTGTGGCCCTGGTCCAGCACAGTATGGAAGGATGCTGTCACAGGAGGAACCATGTGAGGTCTGCAGAGGCAGCTGGTGTAGCCAGAGGTGTGGTGTCAGAGTGCTGGGCACCCTGCCTTTTCTACCTAGGGCTTGGGGTACAAGGACATGGGCTCCCCTCTACTCCTCAATCCCCAACACCGCTCTCTCAGCAGGCACTGAGAACAGGGCAGGAGACAGGCTTCAGAGCCAGAGAGGCAAACTCTTCGGGGTTCTGCCTGAACATCTTATACCAGCTCTGAGGAAATGAGAGAAACTCAGGCTGGGAACTCAATGCTTGGAGACACACTGTCTGCCACACCATCCTACCAGCACCTGTCTCTCAGGTCACATGCTGAGAAGGCCTTTCAAGGGGAAAAAGACAGCCATGCATGCACGCACACACGCACACACTCACACACATGTGTGCATGGCCTTCATTCCTAACTTCCCAAGATGATATTTTCAAAGCAAATACCCTAATTTAAACAAATGGCATAGTTAACTATTGGCTAAGCCTAAACATTGCTTCTGAGAGCGTCAATCACAGCTTTTGCAATCTGCCTGATCAAAACAGAAACAGATTTTAAAGAAGATTAATATAATCAATTCTCTGCCCCCCAAAAATGGTCCATCATACCAACCATGATAAAGAGTAACCTGTTTATTAAAAGGAAAAAAAGAAATGTACATTTTTGTTCTTTCTTTGCTTTAAGAAATTTGATCAAGTTGCAAGGAGCTGTCTGGCATGGCTATATACATCCTTGGTGGGACTGCCAGGCAGTGAACATGGCTGGGCAGCACGTGGCTTTTCCAGGAGGTGTCTGGTTCCTGGGCATTGCTACTTAAAGCCATTGCCAGGTTTCAGTCCAATGGCAATGTCCCTGGACTCCAGAGTAGGGCACCCCTACTTCTAAACCTCTCCCTAGAGCCCAGCAGCCCTATGCCTGTGAGACCAGGCACTGCAGGATGAAGGTGGATTCCGGGGTCACTTGGCCCTACAGGCAACCTGGGCTGAGGCAACAGGTTGGAGGCCAGCGTTACTGTTGCCCTGATTTCTTCTCCTTCTGGAAGCTGAAGCTTGTACGTCTGTTCAGTTTTCTTTGTTTCTGAGCAAAATAGTCAGCCCGGGCAGTGCTTGCTCGTGACTCCAGGATGTAGTTGACCTAGGAGCAAAAGGACATGACTGTTACTTGGCGGCACTGGCTGTTCCCCCAGGCCAGAGCATAGGGTGGAAGGGACACCTGCTTTGGGCGGGTGACCCTGGACTAGCTGCTGCTGACAGTGGGGCCTGGCAGGCCAGGATGGAGCCCTTGCATTGCATATAGATAGGTGGGCAGTGCAGGCTTCTCAGTCTGAGTAGTGGGGTTACTGATCCCTAGGCTGATGTTCTCATAGCTTTGTCCAGGCAGCTCTACAGCCCTGCTTGTCACAGGGCACCCCGGCCTCCTTGTCTGGAAGAAGAGCCTCCCGGCAGCCTGGCCTGGGAATCCCTCTAATGTCTGCTGCACCCCACCAGCCAGAGTCAGTCAGAAAAGCAAGGCTCAGATAACCACAGAGGGCTGAGGTCACCAGAAGTCAGGGTGGACTTCAGTTTGGAGTGTGTGTCATCTCAGGACAACCTGTGCACTTTCAGACATGGCCTCCTTCACAGTTCTGCTCTGCCTGGACTCTTTGTGAACACAGAGACTGTTCCCTCTCATACTTCTCAGAGGCCTGGCTAGAAAGCTCAAGTTGGGCTGGAGAAGGCAGCTGGAGGCTCTGATGAGGGCCGCTGCAGACTGAGGCTCTAACAATGCCCCCCAGACTTTTTGTGCTGGTCATCAACAGAGGGAAGCACAGGCTAACGCACCACTGCAGAAGGACCGCCTCATTTGCTCACAGCCTTGCCAAGCTACCAACCGAGAGCCATAAATCAGAACGTAGGCTTGGGAGGGTGATCGGTGGCAGTGTGCACAAGGTGTGGAGTTGGCGGGAGGCGTTCTCATGCTTGGTAAATGCCATCTCTGGCTTACATCATCTACACTTAGCTGACCCAGGGTTTGCAGTGTGTTTTTGGCACATCTAATTTGACAAAAGCATTCTAAAATGGTCCTCAACAAGCCAACTGTTTCCTAAATTTATTATCTTCAGTGCTTTGTGATAATCACATAGATAATTTTAATGTAAGATTAATGTAATAATCAAAAGATAAAATCGCCCTTTGGTCTGCCATTAGCTGGTTAATATGCTGTGGCTTAAAATGTGCCCGATTTTATGCACTACAGAGTGGTTTACTTTCGATGCACTTTACAGCTTAAGGCATAAAAATATAGGGAGTTTTCATGGTCAATAAAGTCACAGCCTCCATCACTCGATCACAGAAGAACCTGGTGTGAAGAGCCCAACAGTTCCCCAGAGATTCATCTCGAGGCTGGAAGAATGAGGGACTGAGCACTGTGTGACTCCAGCATATTGGGGTGGGTAGAGGGCAGCCCTGGGCAGCACAGTCCCATCTATAAAATGGGGACAAGGATGTCTATACTCCGAGATACGGCAGAGACACCCTGGATGTAGCTGCTACTCAGCTTCATCGTCCCGTAGAAAGCCTGTGATAGCTACGCTGGCACTAGCCTTGGGCTCTTAATTTTGGTATAAACTCTCATTCTAAGCTCTGGACATGTTACTTGAGTCTGAGATGAACCGCACAGAGCTTGATTTAACATTCCTGTCAATTCTGGAGGCAGCTGAGGCCCTGGTAGCTGAGCTCGGGCACAAAGCTCATACAGTCCTGGGTTTGACATGAAGGGGATGGTGGAAAAACTGGAGTTTAACCCCTTGAGAGAGGGGGCAGGAGAAGTGAAATTCAGCCTTTGGTCAGGACCACGATTGCTCGCTGTGTCAGTCAGGTTCTGGGATGAAGCCCTTTGAGGTGCACAGTGACGTGATACCTCTACAAACGCCCTGAGATGTACACAGACATTTCAGGGGAGGAAGCAGGCCTGGGGGCTCGGCAGAGAAGTGCTGCTTTGAGGGAGGGTTCTGTCCTGTGAGTGATTCCCTGTACTTGATCTTCCAGGCTCGTACTGAAGTCATAAACCTGGGCTTCTGTCATCAATCTGCTGCTGTGGAAACTATGCTGATGTCAAACGCAGGATTGTAATTTTACTAGAACCCTTCTCAAGACTTGAATATTTTAATGTTCGCTATAAAAATAAGTGGGGGACTGGGACACTTTTTTACCCACTCTCCAAACACCTGGTACAAGCTCCTTGGATGGAATAACTCTTGGCTCGCTGGGAGTCAGCAGTCCAGAGTGGGTGCTGGCCTCACCCTGGTCCCCTGAGGCTCTAGTCAATGTAGCCTATAAACTTCCCCTTCGCCCATGTCGCTGTGTCTTGTCCTCAACTGTCTTCCCAGAAGCTTTATCCTCTGGATTTCTTGGGTGGTTGTGGGGTCTTTGAACTGTGGTATTCCTGTAAAGCCAGGGCATCTCGGGGATTGATAACACACATTTCAAAATCGGCCACATCTACTGTCAGTTTCTGGTTCTGCCAATTTGCCAGCGTCTCCATTCTACCAATGCTTCCTTTCCTCTGGGCATTTTGTTCATGCAGGCAATGCAAACACCTTCTGTGCCCGACTCTGACTTGCCAGGATTCAACAGGAGCTTTCAGGGCTAGTTCAGTGCCTGTCACTGCCACCCGACCACTTCTCTCAGGAGAGAATGACCCAGAGGGCCATGGATCTCATCTGGTTTATGGTACACCTGAGCAGCTCCTTGCAGGTGGGGGCACTAGAGCTCCCTTGACGACCACCCTATAAGGAGGGAACCGAAGCCCAGAGGTAGAAGGTCGGGTGGAAGTCAGGCTCATCCAGCCCAGGGAAGGGGAGATGTCTTCCTTTTTTCTTCTCAGCTGTTTCTTCTACCTGTTAAACTGTGTAGGATTTGCCTTGGGAAAGGAGTGCTGGTTTGGAGGAGTACTGGTCGGGCTGTACCACAGAGACCAGTAGCTTGGGTGGCATGGGGTTCTTCAGAGAAGGGGGCCAACCCTAGGTCCTGCCCTAGAGCTCCTGAATCAACAAGACCTAAAAGGTGGATGTAGCCTCTTTAGCAACCCAGCTTGCCACCCACCCCTTCCTAGGCTGCTGTGAATCTGCATGCTTACCCAGGGCAACACCAGCCAGTCTCCCCTTACACAACCACACAGCAGCTCTGTGACTATCGGTAGCCCACTGTAATTTCTATTTTGGTCTCTCTCCCCTGATGAGGCAGAGTTCTCTAGGGACAGAGGAGCCATCGCTGAGGCAGCTGGAACGCTAGCTTGGCACAGGGAAGGTACCTGGTGAGTGAGCTGAGCTTCATACCAGGCTAGCCCCAGTAGGCACGCTTGGAACAGGTTGAGAAAATCACCCAAAACTATGGTCTCCTCAGCTGGCTAACAAGCCTGAAGGTGCTCCTGACAGTGGCTGGGAAAAATAAACAGTGCATGAAGGGTAAAAAGCACAGATGAAGAACTAGGCCTTCGGGGAGAAAGGAAGCTGAAGAGTCTTGCTTTGGCTATAGTAGGTGCTGAGCCACTTCCCCAAGGCAGGTGTGGCCCTGGCCTGAGACTAGCCCAGGTAGAACCCCATCCTCCCATCCCTGGGTCAAAGGCCACATTGGACTCACCTTGAGCACGATTTCACTGACTGTGGCTGCATCGGACTCGAAGTAGAGGTGCTTATAGTCATGACTGCTTAGATACGTGAGTTTAAATACTGCGTGACCTGGAGAGAGGGAAGGGGCGAGGTGAATCACCATGGAGGTCTGCCCTGATCCAGATATGAGCAAGAGCATGTGGGGGCTGGACGGCAAAGTTCCCTAGGATAGCTGGGTTGTCTAAGGCAGACAACAAAGACTCACCCTGGGTTCCCTCTGCACAATGCTGAACAGCACACCTCAGGAGGGCCTTCCTAACTACTGCTTCAACAAGATACCAAAGCACTGCTATCTTGAAGGAAGAGGCCAATGCAGCCCAAGTGAAGGACTCCACAAGTAAAGTAACTGTGCTTAGACTGCCTGTCCTTTCTCAGCTCTGGCTCCGGCTAGGGGGCGGCTTGGTCTGGCGGCCCTGCATGGATGCTGCTCCTAAAGGCCATGGAAGGATGGGGTGGAGTGCTTTCTGTAGACAACAGCATAGTGTACCTTACAGTGCCACCGACCTGGAATTAAATTCTTCCCAGTCCTTTCCAATCCCTTTATTTAATGACCTTACTTCTTGGCTGTTACTCGGTCCAGCCTCACACCATCCCATGCCCAGCCTAGTCTATGTGGAGAGATCCTGCCCTGAGATACCCTTCACCATGACCTGTATAGGAAAGCTCTCCTGGTGCCTCCTGGATGCCCTTCCTGTGTAGCCGCCCCACCGTACATGGTGGTCAGAGTTTTCTGGTTTTGCCTGCCTGTAGCGGTGTCTATAATCCTGTCTGAACACAATGGTGCACACATGCCAGACAGGTCCCCAAATCTAAATAGAGCTAGAGATGCCAGTTAAGTGTGACCTTTAGAAGGGCAGGCTAAGAGGAGGCTCTCTGGTGTTCCTGGCCTCAGTCCTAGGGGAGACTCTCCAGGGCCCTTCCTTCTTCAGTTGTCTGAAAATTGGTTTCCAATAGTGGCAACTAAAGTTGCACTGAAGACATGGTCCTGCTAGACCAAGAGCTCTGGGAGCACAGCAGAGGCCTGCAGCCCTGTCTCCCAGTCCTAAGGTTCTCCCTCTCAGCTTCACCAGGCCACACACACCTACTAGGCCTCTTTATCCATTGTCCTTTTAATTGAAGCAGCGGCTGGTCACGTTATTAATTAATAATATGTCACCCACATTACTGTAAGTTCTTCTTCTTCCCGGAGAAGTCTTCTGGGGACTTTATTTACAGTAGCTAATTTTTCAGATCTCCAAAAATAAACTGATATATGTTGTACATTTGTGGCCAGAAAATTTGAGCGCTGGTATTTTATCCTGGAAACATCATTACAAGATACTAATTGGGACTATAAATCCTATATTGAAAAAAATAGCTAATAATTTTCTAAAAAAAAACCCCACTTTCAGTCACTTGACAAATTAAGCTTGATTTGAAATTGTAGCTCTAAAATGTTAGAATTCTTGATTGGAAACTAATCATTCCCTTAATGTATAAATTACTTGTTTTTGATAAAGAAGTGGATTCTCAATTCTTTCTCCCTCTTTCAATGCTGGAGTCTTAGTGACATCATCTTGTAGAAGAACAATGCAGACATTTGTTGGCCATGCTGTGACCAAACAGAGCTATCTACAAAGGACACAGAGCTGTGAAGGACAAACTGAGACATTCCCCCAGGAGGCTTTACTGTGGACACCTGGCCAAGACACAGACATCATGGCCTGGGGCTAGAAAGGACCAGAAGGTCTCAGGGAGGCATGCAGACCTGAAGTTTCGGGGTTCACTGATCACTCTAAGTGATCTCATGCACCGTCTACACCACCTGCTTCCACCTGTCACTGACAAACCCTCAAGATGCGGGTGGCATGCTTGAGGGGCTGAGACATGATTAAAATGTCCTGTAGTTCTGGCACAGTCAAGTCTACACAGCACGTGTGATGTGCAGTGTGCACCGGCCCGAGTCTGGAAGAGAGGCCTTGACACTGGGGACTACAGCACCACAGGGCTTGTCAACTGTGGGTTCATAGAGGGGAAGCCTGGTGCTCGTCTACACAGGAGCTGGGTGTAAAAACAAGTCACTGTTAGCCAGATCGCAACGGTCAGAGGATTCTCAACGCCTGCACCTCAACACCGCTGTCTGCTGTTCTTGGAGTATGTGTTCTCCTTGCCTGTCCCCAGGTCTCGCTTTAGTGCCCAAGTAAGAGAGAGGGGCAGGTGGGAATGATGAAGGCCCACTCTCCTGGGCTAGACTGCTTGTCCTTGGCAGTGAAAGCAGTCACACCCTGAGGGGAACAGGGAAGGCCTCGACACAGTGCTGTGTGCTCTTGAACAGCCCCAGACTTGAGCTAAGCATCTGCAACTGAGCTAAGGCTGGTGGGTAGCCATGGCAAGGAGCCATGGGCCACAGCCTGGTGTACAAGCACAAGCCAAGGACAGTCGTCATTTTCACCCATGCTGGACTACAGGGCAAGGGGTGATCTGCCTCCAAGAGGTCTGGCCCGGAGGTCCTCCCTCCAGTCTCCAGACTTTGCTATCCTAGATTCTGCCAGAGAACTGGTAAGGGCAAGGGGTAGGGAGATGAATGGGGATCAAGTGTGACACGTGTTAGGAGGGTCTTACCTACAGAGTGTTGCTATGGAGGCACAGAGGCAGGGTGACTTGTCTGGTATGGCAAAGGGCCCTCAGGGGCAGTTTTTATGGAGGACAAAAGATGCTGGGTAAAGAAGGTACACAAACTGGCAAACTAGCTCTGAAGGGAGCCAGAGCAGACTAAGTTCACAGTGGGCAGACAAGAGGGATTGGCAAGGTCCGAATGTAACAGCTGATGAGGCCACTAATGGGTCTGAATCAGGGCGGTGGCATACACAGATAAACTGTATTTGGGATGCTTCCCTAGGGTCCCCAGAGTTCAGAGGCGGAGAGACCAGCTGCCATAGTGGCCAGGTGGCTGTAGATATGGCACTGAGCTGGAGAGGGCAGAAGGGATGCTGGGCAGGTCTGGACATTAGGATAAACAGAATTCATACTCGATGGTGCCATATAGTTCGAAACTTGTCTATCCAAAGGCTTACACGCTGACTGACACAGATCTGTCGATAAAGCACGGGTGACTTATGCTGCATGGTAAACTTTCACGCAGGTGACTTGGAAGGACTCACTGGTATCGGAGCTGGGACTGAGAAGTCTGCCCCTGTATCCTTTGTTATCATAGCAGCACAAGGCCTGCCTGAGCAGGAGAGAAAATGGCACCCATAGGGCTGCCTTAGGGACCAGGAAGGCAGGTAATCCTTAAAAAGTCAAAGAAAACCACCAGTTTCATAGAAAGGGGTAAGTCACAGCTGCACACTGTCTCCGTAAAAAAAATGTCAGTTAATTAAAAACTATTCATGGAGATCTAACGTTCAAGTTAGTTTGAGACATTAAACTCCACTTGGAAATAAAGCAGGACAGAGGCCTGAGACGCTCCAGACGGCAGGCACCACAGAGTCAGACCTTGAACCCCAAGTTCAATGTGGGCTGTAGTCCCAGCCACCTGTGATCTCAGCACATCATCAGAGACACGATTCTACCTTGCAACCTCCTATATGGAGAAGGGGCTCAGTGAGGGCGATTTCTACAACTTGATGGAGCTGCTATCTGGGTAACACACTCATTATTTTGAAGGTTTTGTTTTTAATTGGGCTTTTTTGAGCCAACTTGTTTTCACACACAGCATAGAAATAAAATGCAGCATAATGGGGTAAATGTGGCATCTGGGCACTGGTCACATGCTCAGGGGAGTCACTGAGACTATATATTTGCTTCTGAATATTGAAAGAAAAATCTGCATACGTAAATGTGTCTCTACATTCACACACACACAAACACACACACACTTTATTTTTATTTTTCCCTGAGACAGGGTTTCTCTGTAGCTTTGGAGCCTGTCCTGGAACTAGATCTGTAGACCAGGATGGCCTCAAACTCACAGAGATCCACCTGCCTCTGCCTCCCGAGTGCTGGGATTAAAGGTGTGCGCCATTACCGCCCAGAGAAGATGGAATATAGCAGTGAGACGGTAATTACCACACAGATATCAGAAGCAGAGATGTTGAGCCTTTCTGCTGTATTCCATTTTCACTAAAAGAAGGTGGCTGCTGTCTCAGGACAGGACAACTAATCAATGAACCAACCAAAACAACAAAACCCCTCTTGATGGTCTTGCACATTGAATAAATCGTCTTTCATGTCTTAAAAATAATAACAATAACAAAACAAAGCAAAAACAAAAAAACTTTATTAGTCTTTAAAACTGGCTAAAAAGTGATGGGTTTCATTATGGGACCTGCTTATATACTTTGTTTCTGTTGACTCTCCCATGCCCCCACTGTCACCTGCTCCTGCTGGTCTCTGCTCCCCCATAGCCTTCCTTCAGTCTTCATGTCATGTCAATACATTCTTATTTTCTACCTACTCCTCCCCTAAGAGGTTGCCACCTCTTACAGCTCCCTTTCTAGTTTCATGACCTAGTCACATCCTTACATATGTACCTACACACACAGAAAATAAATCTACAATTTGCATGAGAGAAAACACATGGAATGTCTGTCTGCCTGTCTGAATCTGGTTTATTTTGCTTAACCTAATAATTATCATTTCCATCCTTTTCCTATAAATGTCCACAACTCCATTCTTTACAGCTACATAAAATCCCATTATGTATATGGGTTCCTCTGCAATGGGCATCCTGGCTGTTGTGCACAGCGCAGCAGTGAAGGTCCCTCTGGGCTATGCTGACACAGAGTCCTCTGGGTGTGTGTCCACCTTGCCTGAGTTTGGAGCATCACACAGAAATTTGGAAAACACCCCCAATGCTGAAGCACATCATTATGCAATATTGCAGAGGTTTGTGTTTTAGCACCACTGATTGCATTAGAGAAGTCTGGAAGCAATGAGAAGCCAAGTTCTCAGAAAGAGATGCAAGTTTTCAAAAGTTATAGTCTTGATCTGAGGCAGTCTGGCTCTCAGGACTGGGACACAGCATGGCCACTTATTTCTACCTGAATCAGCAGGTTCACTTGGTTTTTTATAAAATGGCTGCCAAAGGCTCAAGTTTTGAGACTCATTTTATCAGTGTTTTCAAGTAAAAATGGTGTTCCATGAAATAAATGGCTAGTTTAGCTAGTGCCTCAAACAGCTGGATAAGAGCTTTGCTTTGAGGCAAGTGCCCCACTCCCAGGTGTGGTGCTATCTCCATGGACTTCAGGAAATGAACCAAGAATCATGGTTGGGGTATATAACTCAATTGTGAAGCACTTGCTTAGAGACCACAAGGCTTTGAGTTTTAATCCCCAGTAACACAGAAAGAAACAGAATTTAACAACCAAAAAGGTAATGGTTTATTAGGTCTTTGAATGAGTTTCCTTGTGTCTATATTCTTTCAGCAAGTCCTACGGGACAGCTCAATAATTGAGCATTGCTTTAACTCCCCCCCCCCTGGCTTTTAGAGACATACAGAAGCAAGAAAAACATTCAGTCTCTGCAAGTTTCCTTCTTCAAGGGCCCTGACTCTGTGACAAGCCAGAGATCACATGGGCTCTGTGGGAGGTTAAATGCCAACACCAAACCTTCTGTCCTGGAGAGTTTGATAACTATTGTGCAAAATACTCCTTTCTGTTTTAAGCATGAAAATCCCACACTGTGCACTTTTCCCCCCGGAAGAGGGAACTTTCTAAAAACAGTGCGTGTACTCACCGTCCATGCTGGACGTGGAGGCCAGAGGATACCAGCTGTCCTCAACTATTTTTGCTTTTTATAATCTTACTATGTTAAGGCTAAAACCTTCATTTTAATTAGACAAAACGGGAATGCTGTGGAGCAATTGTTGTACTCTGTAAAGATGTATTGTTCTCACTGTTAACAAAAAACTGATTGGTCAATGACTAGGCAGGATTTCAGGGGCAGAGAGAATGCTGGGAAAAATGCGGTCAGGAGTCTCCAGCCAGACATAGTTAGTAGAATGTGTACAAAATGAGGTAACGAGCCATGAGTCACGTGGTAGAACTTAGATAAGAAATATGGGTTAGTTTAAGTTGTAAGAGCTAGTTAGTAATAAGTCTAAGCTACCAGGTGAACATTTATAATTAATATTAAGGTTCTCTGTGGTTACTTGGGAGCAGCTGCCAAAACAGAAAAACTCTGCCTATGAATGGCCCCAACTCCTGCTTGTTCACTCTTTGCTTATTCCCTTGAATAGGGTCCCTCTGGTTGCCAGCAAGGCCGGCAGATCCTCCCATCTCTGTCTCCCACAGTGCTGGTGCAGGTTCACATGTAGTCACACACAGTTTTTATGCTGGGGATTTGAACTTCAGGTCATTTTGTCTGCACAGCAAACATCCTTACACACTAAGCCATTCTCTCAGCCTGGAAATTACTATTTTTTTTATCATGTTCATATGAGAAATACCATGACTTTCCTCCAGACTACATTACTATACTTTGCCACACGACTGTTTCATCCTTCTATGCTTACAATCTCTCTTTAGACCCCACCCTTCCTTGGATTTCTGAGACAGGGTCTCATGTAGTTTAACTTAGTCTCCTTTTACCATGTTGTCAAAGGTGGCAGCAAATCCCCCATCTCCCCTCTCTCAACCTTCCCATGCAGGCACTGGGCTTGAACTAACACACTGGGCTTCTTCCACATACAGACTGATTTTACTCTGTGACCCACTCTTGGGAGCTATCCCCACCCCCACGTCTTGACTATTTAACTGGTGACTCTTTCCTCTGTTCTAACTTCCTATACTTAACAAGCTCTAGAGGAATATCCAGAAAACTCAAGCGTGGTTTAAATTTGTTACAAAATAACTTTCTAGCTCAGTGTCTCAGCCTTCTTAAGGCCAGGACCCTTAATATAGCTCCTCATGTTGTGCTGACCCCAGCTATAAAGTTAGTTTTGCTACTATTCCATAACTGTGATTTTGTTACTGCTATGAATTATAGTACAAGTATTTCTGGAGATTAAAGGTTTGTCAAAGGGGTTACGGCCCGGAGATTGAGAACCACTGGTCAGGACTAGGGTTAGACTTCCATGGGAAGGCACAGAGACCTCAGTGGCAAAGAGAGGATACAACCTTTGTTGGCACTCCCGTGTAGCCCCACGCTACTTACTCACTTCCAGGATGAGATGTTTGTCTGATAGTCTGTCACCACAAGAAGTCCAACAAACCTAGGGCTCTGTAACAAGTGCAGATGCATCCCCGAGAGCTGCTGCAAGTTAGGTGACATATAGGAAGCTCGGAGGATGCTTGATGGATGAAAGGGTCCCTTTGTCTTTTTACTTTCATCTTTTGAGACAGACATTTTCTACAGAGAGTCAGAAAGCAGATATTCCGGGCTTTGTGACAAAATTAAAAATATAGAGATACCAGAACCCAAAAAAATGTTTCACCTTTTTTTTTTTGCACAAAATTCAACATATAATAATGGAATACATTAGGCCAACTTTTGAAGGGATGCAGCAAGAAAGGATGAAGAGATAATTTACTGAACTACCATTTAAACGACTGCTCCCCATCATTAACTCAAACCATCACCATAAGAACCGTGTTTATCTCAGGCCACTGGAGACAGGCGGTGGGCTGGCTGAGTGAGTGCCCTTGCCCCAGGGCCTTGCTTCCTTCCCTTTAGTTGGCTCATTCTATACAGGTGCCAGCTATGGCAGCAGCTCGAGGGGCTTCTCTGGAGAGTTGGGCTCTACGTGGAGTTTTCACTCCCCAGCTGTCAGCACTTCTTTGCTGTGGTTTGGTGACAGACTCACTCACTTTCTGACTGTCTGGAATGTCTTTATTTTACCTTCATCTAAGGACCACTTGGGAAAATCCAAACTTTGGGTAAATATTACTTCAGTGTGTTAGAGCTGCTCCTTTATTGTCTTCTGGCCAGCATTGCTTCTGACGGGAAGTCAGCCATCATTCCTATCATGGCTCTGTGATGTGCCCAGCTGCTTTCTTCGGCTGCTGTTAAGATTTTTCTCTTTATCTCTGGGTCTCAGCAATTTGATTATGATGTGACTTGATGTGGTTTTCTTTGTATTTACCCTGGTTAGCCACTGCTGGGCTTCCAAGACTGGTGGTCTGAGATCCTAGATCAAACTCTGAGCAGCTGTTGCTCCCCAAGACCACAGTGTGATGGAGCTGCTGGCCTCTTCTCACTACTGGCCTCAGTCTGAGTCATTCCTATTGCTATCTTACAGCTCACTCACTGTGGTAGGCAGACTCTGAGCAGGTCCGATGATGCCATCTCCTGATTCTCACGACTTTATTTAACTTCTTGCTGTTTATGGGATGGTACTGTCGCTTCCTTCTAATAACCAATAATACAGAAATTCTGTAGGGATGCCATTCTGAGTTAGGTCATAAGAGATTAGAGCTTCTTGCTAACATTCTTTTTGATGAAGCCCACTGCCATCTACTGAGGATCTCTGTTGCAATGGCCATGTGACATAGATCTGAAAGCATTTCCCAAGAACTGAATTCTGCTAGAGACCACTCAGTGAACTTAGAAGCAGATTATTTTTTTTCTTTTTTTAAAAATCATTTATTTATTATGTAGAGAGTGTTCTGCCTACGTGGACACCTGCACACCAGAAGAGGGCCCCAGATCTCATTACAGATGGTTGTGAGTCACCATGTGGTTGCTGGGAATTGAACTCAGAACCTCTGGAAAAGCAGCCAGTGCTCTTAACCTCTGAGCCATCTCTCCAGCCCTAGAAGCAGATTCTATGACATCTTTTCCTGCCTTCTTCCCCTCTGTTTTGGACAGGATCTTACAATGGAGCCTGCTGACCTGGACTGGACTTCCAGCTGGACTGTCACCTTAAAGAGACCCTGAGCTAGAAGACCAAGCCAAGTTGTGCTGGATTCCTCTGCCCACCAACCTATAAAATAATAAATGGAATTGTTGCTTTAAGCCACTAAAATCTGTTATGTGGTAATAGGTAACCCACATGTTAGTACTTTCTTATCTTCCTCATTTCTTTCATTAGTGAGTGTTTTGACTAAAGAATTGTTTCTCAGCTCTAGAATTTTCATTTTGTTCTTTTCCCAATTTACATTGCTTCTCCTTTGGGAGGGTAGATTACTTTTCATTTGAAGTTTTTGAATGTATTTTAAAAAATATTCATCTTATTTTTAATTATGGGTGTGTGTATCTTGTGTTTGGGTATGTGCACGAGTGTAGGTGTCTGAGGAGGTCAGAGGTGTCACATCCCCTGGGGATGGGGTCTAGGAGTTATTCACTTCCTGATAAGGGTGCTCTATTCTCATATTCTCTCTCTCTCTCTCTCTCTCTCTCTCTCTCTCTCTCTCTCTCTCTCCCCTCATCCATCCATCCATCCATCCATCCATCCATCCATCCATCCATCCATCCATCCATCTATCTATCTATCTATCTATCTATCTATCTATCTATCTATCTATCTGGTTTTTTGAGACAGAATGTCCTAGAACTTGCTCTGTAGGCCAGGCTAGCCTCAAATTCACAGTGCTTGTCTTTTGAAACAGACATTTATCATGTAGCCCAGACTGGCCCCAAACTTGCTGTATTTCTGACTCAGCCTCCTGAGTGCTGGGATTACAGGTGTGCATCACCATGTCCAGCTCTGCATGTCTGAACTTCTAACTGAATTCTGGATCCTGTGAATGAAGTTACAGGGTGGGTATTCATACCATGCTGTCTTGGGAGATCACTGGCCTTTATATTGGTGGCTGACTTACTTATAAGTCAGTTTGGTCCTTTTCTAGGCTTTTTCACTTTGTACTTCCACTGAGCCTCAGCTTAAGCAGTAAGCAGAACAGTGAGGAAGACACCATGACCACGGCAATTCTTATCAAAGGAAACATTTGATTAGGGCTGGCTTACAGTTTCAGAGGCTTAGTTCATGATCATCATGGTGGAATGTATGATGGTACACAGACAGACATGGTGCTGGAGAAGTACCTGAGAGTTCTACACCCTGATGTGTAGGCAGCAGGAAGAGGGAGCACTGGGCCTGACTTGAGCACCTGAATTCAGCATCATCACTGAATGCCCTGGATGTGCCATCATATATTCTGGCAGGTGACAGCCGGACAGAAAGAATTCTTTCTCGAGGTGGCACCCTTCTATCCTTCTGTAAGTACCAGCTGTGTCTCAGCTCAGACAGGGAAGCCTCACTACACTCATCCCTTCTCTTAGGGCTCATGGGCTTGTGCTACTGTTTCCTAATGTCTGAAACAGGACTTTAAAATATCTTGTCAGTTAGGATAAAAGGGCTAATTTGCTAGCTCATCTTGAAAATTGCATATGGGAACCTCAGAAACAATTCTCCCCAGCCTCTAACCTCATCCTTTGAAACATGGTTTCTCTGTATAGCTCTGAATGTCCTGGAACTCACTCTGTAGACCAGGCTGGCTGCAAACTCACAGAGATCTATCTGCCTCTGTCTCCCAAGTGTTGGGATTAAAGGTGTGAGCCACCAAAGCCTGACACATTTTCTACTTAATGTAAGTATAGTTACTTTTTCCATGTCTATTAAGGACAACTTAAAATCTAAACACCTCATATTATGGAATTATGTATGTATGGAATTTAGTATTATGGAAACTGGGCATGGTCCATGAATGAGGGTTTGTAATCCCAGTACTCAGAAAGCTGAGGCAGGAAGATTACTCTGAGTTCAAGGCCATCCGAACTATACACAGAGTTCTAGGCCAGCCTGGCACCAGAGCAAGTGAGATTAAAACAACAAACACATCCAGTGGGGTGTGGTGGCACAGGCCTCTAATCCCAGTACTCTGGAAACAGAGGTGGAGGTAGGTGGATCTCTGTGAGTGTGAGGCCAGCCTGGGCTACAGGAGGGACTAGAAGTTGGACAGATTCCCAGACAGGCAGGCAGACGGGGTGCCTTGGTGGCATAGGACTAGGTAATAAAGATCCTGATTTCTATGATGGCAAGTTTCTTCCTAGTGAGCCTTTCCTCCTTCCAGGAGGCCTCCAGCTGGTAGACTGGCTCACAAGTTCAAGGCTAGATAGGATTAGGACAAGTTTAAACAACAGTTGTGGACCAGTGAAATTCTAAATTAGGGGAGGAAGCTCCTCTAAAGACTTAAAACAGTTTTTAAGTGGCTGGCTCTGTTTGCCTCACTGTGTGTGTGTGTGTCCTCATTTCTAATAAAGCTGTTCTTCACGGCTGACTCTGTCTGCTGTGTCTGAGAGGGCCTGCTCCTGCCTGTTGCACTGGAGAGTCTCTCTGCCTTTTAATTCTTCAACAGGTAGAGAAAAATCTGCTCCAGACTCCTAAACAGAAACACACATACAGAACTCCTCAGGCTAGCCAAGGCTGTACAGTCAGACCCAGTCTCAAAAATAACAAGAAACAAACAACAACAAAATAAGATAAAGCACAAAAATAACTCCTTCCCCAACACCAAACCTAAAATAAATAAAATCCACCAGGGAGCTTGGCAGAAGCGGAAGGAAACTGTCCAGCTTCTCCTGTTTCACAGGAGCAGGCTAAGTTCTTCCCTGTCTCAGGACGAAATACAAATGTATGCAGATTCCTCCTCTACCTTGATTTGTTATCATGGGCTCATAAAACTCAAGCCAACTGTTTAGTGAAAACTTAGACACAGGACCATGTGCCCACTCCTCTAATATACCAGCATACCAGCTAATGCTAGTGCATTCTTTACTTCTTACTGGTCCAGTACTAGTGAAGGCTGTAAGAGACTAGTCCTGTGGAAGACTTGTATGACAAGAACTTTAAATCTTTGAAGAAAGAAACTGAAGAAGACATCAGAAAGTGAAAAGATCTCCCATGCTCTTGGGTAGGTAGGATTAATATAGCAAAAATGGCAATCTTACCAAAAGCAATCTATAGATTCAATGCAATGCCCAGCAAAATCCCAGCAAAATTCTTCAAAGACCTTGAAAGAACAGTACTCAACTTCATTTGGAAAAGCAAAAAACCCAGGATAGTCAAAACAATCCTGTACAATAAAAGAACTTCTGGAGGCATCATAATCCCTGACTTCAAACTCTACTACAGAGCTACAGTACTGTAAATAGTCTGGTATTGGCATAAGAACAGACAGGAGGACCAATGGAACCGAATATTAAGACCTGGATATTAATCCACACTCCTTCAAACACCTGATTTTTGACACAACAGACATTCACATGGACCTGTTAGCCTTCACTGCAGTCGCTGGTGTCTTTCTGGCTCTTAGGACAACCTCATACCTCCTAACTTCATATGGCTGACCCTCCACAGGTCAGGCAGTACAAAGACAAGCATGTGTCCCCATTTAACTACACATCCAGGTTACACAGCAGTGGTTGTTTTAGAATCTTCCACGTTCCCCTTGTTTCTAAGTCCCTTTGCTGAAGATGCACAATTCCTCTGGCTGATTCTGAAGCCATGAGCTGTGACTTGGTGGAGCCAGGAGTTTTTGGGCAATGGGGGTGGGAGCATCAGTGGTTAAAAGTCAGGTGCAGCCCCACAGCAGAGGAGAGGGCAGTGGATGGGAGACATTCTGGGAAGCTGAGCTCTCAGGGGCTTTGCCAATGCTCACCAGCCCCCAAGAATGGTTCCAAAACGTGGCGATGGCTCTTAAGCAGTTACAGCTTAAAGTTACAGGTTATTACAGCCATCAGAGAGCCCAGGGCGTGGAGCTGGCCTCTGGCCACATGAAATCCCATGTCCACAGTTTTTCCTCTACCTTTATCCTGAGCCACACTGAGTCTTTCCCTTCCACAGTCTTGGAGAAACTGAGGCAGTTCTGTGGTTGCTCAAACTCATGCCCCTGGATCCCGTGGTTTAGGAAGGAGACGATAAATAAATGCAAGTGCACTCAGTAGCACTTTGCAGGCGCTCGCCTCCTTCACTGCATGTGCACCTCATCAATCACACTATTGTCTGCTTGAAAGGCGAGCCTTGTAAATGTCATATCCACTCAGGCCCAAGGAGAGGCGCATCCAAATGCAGCAAGGAGTTTTAATTGGATAGTGTAATTAAACTAAAAAACCCCAGCAGACTCCCTTTGACAGGCTAGATGAAGACCCCTTTTAATAGGGCTAGGGAACATATCTGTTAAGAGGAGAGGCATCCTGTTTCTGAGCGTGCTCCAGAGCAATACAATAACTGGGGCATTTAATTCAGGAGAGTCCATTGCTCTGTCGCCAGGCAGCACTCACTGTATTTGATATGGAACTTAGGAAATGAGTCCACGTCAGATACAAAAAAGTCTAACACTGCTGGACTCTCTAATGTATGAGGCCAGAGCCTGAAGGTAGGGTGTAAGCCACTAGGTCATAAACACAGGTGCCTACTGTATGGCTTCATGGCCATGGATACCCACCACCCACTTCACCTGCGTTCCTCTTGCACACATTCTCAGGGCCATGTAAAGAATGACAAATATCCCAGGAATGTGCTTCTTCAGAAGCTGAATTAGGGTACCAAGTTCATGTTGGAAAAGTGGGTATATGTGTGGTCACTGCTGGAGCTGCCCCGTCAAACAGGGAGAAAAGAGAGCAGGTGGTTAGTGGGTTTGCTGCCAGGACTGAGATGTGCCAAGTGACTTTAGTACAAAACCTTGATCCCTCTGCCACCTTTTCTGCTTGCTTTTATTGGGAGAGGGGCAGGGGGAATGCCACACAATCAGACATGAAATCCCATATAGGAGAGTCAGCGAGGACACATGAAGTGGGATTGCTTACAGGGAGCCCACGCCAATCCCTTTCAAATAGAATGCCAGTGTCTCAGAAGGCAGAGAGCTCAGTGTTAGGACTACAGACAGAGGTGCAATTTCAGAGCTCCTTCCAGAGCTTTTGAAGGCCAGCCAGTTGCTCTGCTTTATTTACACAGACCGTAAAGTCTGCTGCCCTGAGTGCTCAGGTGGATTTTCCTGTTTTAAGGATAGTGACGACTTTGCCCGATGACTGCTTCTGCTCCTCATGAAGTCTGGCTGGAGCTCTGTCTGCAAATCTTTGAACATTCCTAACACTTGTCATTCTCTCTAGGTTGATAAAACCATTAAGAGCATGTAAGTGAACACATATAATCTGTGAAAACTGGATACTGAATAAACCATCAAATGCTTTTAGGTTTAAATGAAAACTACATAAAAGCATTTCAGCCATCAATTTGGCTATCACCTCTAGCCAGTATGAATTCTGCTGGAAAAGCTATTTTCGCGCAGATGTGGAATTCAATGGGAAAGACTGACTCGTGTACCAACATCAATCAAAATGTCGACTTCCCTGGCAGCTCTCAACAGTAAGGCAGGTTCAAAGGTCACAGGATAAAGAAAAAGCCAAGCTCTGGTTCAGTTCTAATATCTCCTCGGTAGAAGTCTTGCAAAAGTACCCCCTTCTGCATTAGCCTGGCTTTCATTAATCTTCTTGCCATCTTCTTTAACTAGTCATGCAGAACCGTTCGATAGCAAGGCGTATAATGGGGAAGGCCCTGTGCCTATTACCGCGTTAACATTCTCTTAAGCCCAGTGCAACAATAGAACAGGAGGCAGAGGAGAGCTGGACGCAGGGTGAGGTTCGAGCAATTCAATCACAGCCTGGCTTACCTATGTACTCTGACCCACAAGACACAAGGGGCCTTTGTGTCTAACTGGCTTGGCCATTAAGGCCGCTCAAGATCACAACAAAGCTAATCTTTTCCATTTAAGCTAAATCAATGTGGACAAATCATTATTCAGTAGCTTTAATTTAATTAGTAAATTAAATACACTACTTTACAGATCTTGTCAAGTACTTATGAAAAGAAAGATTCATGTAAATGAGAGGTCACCAATAAGCCCTGCTGGCTCAGTTCCTGGTCTTAGCTGAATCTTCTCTCTAGTACCTAGTGGTTCTAATTACTAGAGTTGTTGCCATAGCTCCTAACCCCAGAGAGTTCTTATTTTGGGTCCAAACAGTTTTGGACAAAAAAATCAAAGCAAAGCAGAACACCTTCCACCAATATAGCCACAGCACTGGCAGAATCAGATTTTCTTTAAATTATACTATTGCAAGAAACATAATCAGGTTACCTCTATTCTGCTGCTTCCTTAAGACTGAGTATTATCTCTACTTAACTGAAACACAGAGCGTTTTTCAGCTATAAAGATGACAGCTACTTTATTAAGGTTTAAATCTGATTTCCTAATGATGGGCAGCTTCCTAAAGACCCTGAACCTGAACAAGATCCTTGCGTGATGGAGTTTGGAAGCCCGACACACAGCCCAAGAGTATCCTGTATCACAGAAGGTACCTGGCTTTGTTCAGTACCAGGACGGAAGCGAGGTCTTTTTAAGAAGCTGACCATCCATAGCTCATGTCTAACCTGGATCTAGTAAGAGACAATAAAATTCATTTTTTTTTAAAAAAGACGTTTGTTGGAACCCTTCAAAATAACACCAGAAACCCTAATAAGAGGCAAGCAAGACTGAGAACACACTGATTATTTAAATAATAAAGGCAGGGCTTTTTCCTTCCCTAAATCAAGAGAAAACTCATTCTTATTTTCTCAGGGCTCTCACACGGATTTTCTGAATTCTTCTGAGTCTGTATTTATCCATGCAGGTTTTTTTTAGGCTTGTATCTATTTAGTCATTAAGTTCCAGGTCCTTAAACACTCACAGGGACAGAGTGATAAATCTTCTCTCTGAACGCTGGCCTAAGAGGGAGAAGCAGGGTGCAGGAGCAACAGAGCTGCTGCTGGGAGCCTGGCTGTGCTGTTTCCAGTCTGTAATTCTGCCTTTCCCCATGCAAATGCTCAGCCCCTTTGCCAAGTCAGCTATTCACACATTTTCGGGATGTGGCATCAATTAAACCTGAGCTGTGCTTCTCATGACGACCAGATGAATGGTGTGACAGCAGCTTTCTCCATAAACCCTGCAAAATGGCCGTATTCGAAGGGTTTAAAACATTTCTTTTCTGTTCAAAATTCTGACAAACATGTCTCAAGTAAGAATGGGGATAGCTTCATTATCCTCCCCACACTTAACGCCTTTTTGCGAAGCAGGCTGCTTAATAACACGTCTGCTCTGTTTTCACAACTAAATTATTCCAGTTGGTCACACGTTCCAGTCTCTGGGAAGACACTTGTGTTATAAGAGATAAAAACATGAAAAAGAGAATATATTGCAGAAATCAAAAACCTTATCTACTTCTAGACTGTTTCTCTTTGCCATAATTCATTCAAGAGGCCCTAAGAATAATTTTTGATGTAAACTCAGCAACAAACATACATCACTATGCTGATAAAAATCACAGGCTAAACTTATGAAATATAGTGACTTTCATTTCTTTAGTGCTAAAATAGCTTTTTTTCTAAGGTTCAACAGACATAAAAGATAAAAGGGTTACCATTTATCCTTTAGGCAAAAAAAAAAAAAAAAGCAAGAAAGAGAAAGCAGCAGCCCCATAGATTAACCCTGCAGTCTGGTGAGGCTGTGAGGAGGGGCTTTTTAGATCCAGTCACTGAATTAATTTAGTGAAGATACTGGAAATCATAAAAACACACAATGTTGATTTGATTCATTTACTAACACTCCTGTGTGGGCACTTTACAAGAATTGCTGGAAACAATTTTTGATTCCTCAATCCTGGTTCATTCAGTTCAGTTTCAAGTTGACCAATATGCACTGTAGACAGCTACAGGGATTGCTGGGCCAATTAGCTCCATGGGGACTTAGGATAGGAAGCAGGGTGGGGGCTGGAGGCGACTCTAAAGAGATAATGCAGCACACTGCATTTGTTCAGATGTCTAAACAAATTTCTGGGGCACTGGGCCCAGCACTTAGGAGGCAGAGGCAGGTGGATCTCAGTGAGTTCGAGGCCAGCCTGGTCTACAAAGCCAGGCCTGTTACACAGAGAAACCCTGTCTCACTCCCCCCCCAAAACAACAACAACAACAAAAACACAAAGAAACAAACAAACCAAAAAACCACCCCCCACCCAAAATAAAACAAAATCCTGGGGTAATGAATGGAAATGAGTAGAATAAATGAGGGAAGGTGGCAATGACCCCAAGTTAGCAGTAGGGCCAGGATGGAAGGTTCCAGATAGTCACAACAGCAGAAGAACACAACTTATTGTGTGACTGTATCTTACAGCCTGAGTTCTAGATGGGAAATTCTGGCCTGAGTGGTCAGTGGCTTTCAATGTCATTAAAGGTTGTGCTGAGGAGTCATAACTTTATTTTGCAAGTCTATAATTTTAAAATCTTTTGCTTTAGAAAAAGATTATATTTGTGTGTGTCTGTATGAGTGTGTACATGTGTGTATGGACACCAGAAGAAGGTGTCAAGTGTCCTCCAATATTACTCTTTGCCTACCACTTTAAGGTGAGGTCTCTCTGAACATGGGGCTCATTGTTTTCTAAGCTGGGCTGGAAGCCACCAAGTCCCAGCAATCCTCTGTGGCTCCTTCCCTGACTGAAGCAAGGGTTACAGACATGCATGGAATCAAATGTCTCCTCTTCACTTGTGAAAGTCCTAAGTTTGGAGTTCTCAAACACCACCCCACTGCCCACAGGTCCCCACTGCCCACAGGTCCCCACTGCCCGCAGGTCCCCACTGCCCGCAGGTCCTCACTGCCCACAGGTCCGCACTGCCCACAGGTCCCCACTGCCCACAGGTCCCCACTGCCCACAGGTCCTCACTGCCCATAGGTCCTCACTGCCCACAGGTCCTCACTGCCCACAGGTCCCCACTGCCCACAGGTCCTCACTGCCCACAGGTCCCCACTGCCCACAGGTCCTCACTGCCCACAGGTCCTCACTGCCCACAGGTCCCTGTGTCACCTTTGAGTGCACAGACCAAGGCTTGAAAAGCACTGCTACAGAGGACTGAGCAATGAGACAGGGATACTCCCAACCCACAAAAGCTATTTAGCTGGTTTGCACACTGGGACATGTGTGAGAGAGGAAGGACCCCAGGGAAACTGTCCCCAGTGAAAAGATGGCCTTGCCTGCTCTGCCCTTAACTGAAGATGGGGCCCATTGAACACGAACTCCTGCCTGAGACCTTCCGTCCTTTCCTACTGGCTGGGCATGTGACATCGACACCTTTCCAATGTCTGGGTTATAGCTCTTCTAGGCACAGCAAGTGTCTGTGAACGAGAGGGAGCCCAGATCTGGTTCTCGTTCCTCCCACAACTCTCCACTCCAGGTTAGGTCTCTAAGCAACATGCAGGCAACATTTGCCGTTTCTGAGACAAGTTATAAAATGTCTCTCTTCAAAGTACCCTCACTGCTTAGGAAGGAAGATGCCAGGACAAACACATTTATTTTGTGGTCACCAAGATGGGGTAGATGGAATTAGGACTTACTCATGGCAGAGGGGTCTAGCAGCCTTTAGGCTCCAGAAGCAGCAAGCACTTTTCTCATGGGCCTCTTTTGGCAAGAGACCTGCAGTCTGAGCCTCACTGGGGTGACAGTAGATGGCAGGGGCAGAAGAGGACAAGAATGTCTCTACCTACTAAGCTTTCCTTTCCTGCCAAACTGGAGGCTGAGCTGAAAGCTTTTACATAGCCGGTTTTGACAATGAAATTAAACACTGGTCATGGGGGAGGGGCATGAAGCTTTGCTCAGCACTGGAAGGGGTGCCCTTTCAGTCATGATGACTCTGGAAAGGAGCCACATTATCAACAATTCCTGGCCTTGGCCTTTCCTACTGTTTCTTCTGAGCATATAATTTCTCATAACACTTGTCCTCAAATTCAGACACGGGAACATAGGTCCCCAAATTAGATGCTCAGTATGTACCTCCAGTTACCAAGCCAGAGCTACTGGGGTGAGCTCTGGGTGACAGGAAATGCTGAGTTGCAGCAGTCTGAAAACCCTGTTTGCCAGTCTTCCCTATGCACGTAAAAAGTTTTGGCTGCTTGCTTTCACAAGAGAGGCTCAACTCTGAACTGTGTCCTTTTTGTCCCATCCTAGGGCTGGATTCCTAAAAAAAATGATCAAGTGATTAATCTAAATACCACACTTAATTACTTAACTTCAAAACTATAACATGCCCAAATGGTATCTGCTTGGATGGTTTAGTGGAAGGATGCCAGCCCAGTAGTAGCCTCTTCTGTAGAACCAGGCAGACCTAGTTATGAGCTAGAGGTCACTGACTTGCTGACACCTCCAGCATGATGGATGCCTAAATCTAGCCTCTGGCTGTTACAGGGTATCCAGCTTCCACTGGTATGGCACAGAAGGCTGACTGGTCAAGTTCCCCCAATGGAAAGGGACAGGAACACAAAGTAAATCGAGGACTCTCCCGAGTGCGAGTGCAAATTCCCAGCAGGAACCTGCCTGGTGACCTAGCCCCCCAGAGCACAGTGCCTCAAGAGTCTCTGCTGACAGCAAGATGGAGCAAGATGGGGCTCA
Organism: Myodes glareolus; assembly: GCF_982192425.1. Classification (NCBI taxonomy): domain Eukaryota; kingdom Metazoa; phylum Chordata; class Mammalia; order Rodentia; family Cricetidae; genus Myodes; species Myodes glareolus. Next base: position 11,008,300 of record NC_142046.1, read on the forward strand.
CATCAGGCTCTAGGTACCATAATAGAATCCTGTTTGATTAAAAGAAATTTCTGGTAATGAATTAAACAGGCTCAAGGAAAAAAGGACATGGTGGCCATATATTCTCAAAGCACCGGCACCCAGGGAGGAGGGGTGAGAAAAGGAGACATAAATAAAGGACTACTCACTGGGGCTCTTTTCCTCGGCAAGGTCACAGGCACAGAGCAGGTCAGAATCGATTGAGATGGGCTTCTGTTTAATCCAAAACTTAGTGCTGGCTTTCTGATTCGTAACAGGGTCTATCTCTACTTTGTCTCCAGAGATACCTGTAAGGTCAAGGAATGGGGACAAAAAGAAGCCATGAAGTGAGGAAGGTGGCAGCGACTTCAGCGTAACAATCATGAGCTCTTAAGGCTAGAGAGATTGATTCTCCCAACAGGCAGGGCTTCTAAACAGGATCCGAGACTCTCCCAGTGTGGCTGCCCGGGTAAGCGAGAAGGAATGATGAAAGTTGTTTGGGGACGTGCTTTTTCTCTGAAACAACAGAGACAAAGACTGGTAATACCACTACAGTTATACTGTAATGACATAAATTACAATAGAAGGCCATGTAAAGATAAGATAGGTTTGATCAAGACCCTAAGTAATAGATTAGGTTACCAATATAGAGTTTCTGATCTAGAAAAATTTACATTAAAAATAGGAGGAGGCAGAACTTTCTGCTGTGACATCAAATAATTTCTCCAGTAACATTTAAGGGAAGCCACTGGGGGAACAAAGGTCTTTACACAAAACCTCTGAATTCAAATCTCAAAGCCTGCCTTTTAGGTGGGGGTGGTCCTCTCCTCTCTATTGAGGGAGAGACTGCAGCATTTTCTCTGCTGGACAATGACCAGGAACAAATGAGGTGCAGGGGTCCATTGGAGGTGCCCTCTGGGTATTTCTGAAATGACATAGTCTGTCTAACACACCGAATCTAGTCCAGAAGTCTTCTTTTGCTGAAAGGAGAAATCTGTTCATGGAGTAAGATGTAAACCTTTTGTGTGCGTTCTGGAGTGAGCCCCACAGGGAGTCTTAAAAGTAATTAATTTTTAGGTGGTCAGAGTTTAAGGCTACGGTCAAAGTGGGGGAAAAAAAGTCAAGATAAAAAAAAAACACCCTGAAAAATCAGTTGTACATACATAAAAAGACAAGCAGGGCTTGTGAGAAAGATTATCTCAAAAGAGGATAAAACCCACCCAAACCCAGCTCAGTTAATACCCCCACCCCCAAACGAAAGCACAGACACACATGATACCACAGCCTGGCAGCAAATTTAAATGTAAAAAAAAAATGAAAATAAATACAATCTCCATTATTGGATTTTGCCTCCCCCATCCATTGTAATGTTTTGTGAGTAGATTCATTCCAAAACCAGTTAGACAAAGGAAGTAGGCTATGTGCAGATGGTGGGGACAGAGGAGATGTGCAGAGATGGCTGCTAGCCCTGTCATCTTTGATAGAGCCCAGCAATTATTTTTATTTATTTATTTTGTTTTATTAACCCAATGCTGGGTTTCCACTGGACATATTTCAGGAGCAACATATTTCAATTAGGCATAGTGTCCTAAGTCCAGCTGACTCTGGATCTCAGGTATGGAGGATTTCAGAAGCTGAGAAGCTATCAGGAGCTCAATTTGATTACATTTCACTTGAAAATAGATTATGACTATCCCACTACACTCCTGCCTCCAGTTTGGTCATCAGTTGTTAAGGATCTGGACATCTCTATAGTTATCTGAAAGGAGACAAGTACTTAAGCCATGGCAGTGGTAACAGGGTGAGCGTTCACGGAGAGCACACTGTGGCAATGGGGTGTGCGATCATGTGAGTGTATGCTGTGAAAATGGGGTGAGCGTTCACGGAGAGCACACTGTGGCAATGGGGTGTGCGATCATGTGAGTGTATGCTGTGAAAATGGGGTGAGCGTTCACGGAGAGCACACTGTGGCAATGGGGTGTGCGATCATGTGAGTGTATGCTGTGAAAACGGGGTGAGCGGTCACGAAGAGCACACTGTGGCAATGGGGTGTGCGATCATGTGAGCAGGGTTTCCCCTCCTTATCTGCTTCTTATTTTGACATTTATAACAGTCAAAACGAACAGAGAAAAATAAATGTGAATATCTCTTATGTGGAAATAAACCCTGCCCCACATTCCTCTTTCAGAAAGAAAGGGAAAAAATCAGCACCGGACAGAGATGGTTAAAATTTTGTTCTTAGGCCACGCAACTCCCGAAGCCGCAGTCAGTCAATACTGTTAATGTACCTTGTTAATTTGATAGGATTTGTCAGGTAACTCCACTGGAAAATTATATAAAACTGTTCCAGATGAAAAGATGATAGTGACATGAATTAAAGTGATAGAACAATAGTGGAATATAAACCAGAAATGACACCCAAAGTGGCTGTTGATTTATTGCCATACTGAGTTTGGTTCTGGGCTCCCATGTATATTAGTGCTACAAATCTGGGTCCATTTAGCAGAGGGATGCTCATACATACATCACCAGCTCCTGCTCCAAGCCAAGGTCACTCCCCATTGCATCAATCTTTTCAACAGAGCCTACTTCACAAAGCAGGACTCCCGTAACCATCTCAGATGTAACAGACTGCTCATCCTCTTTCATCTTTCTTTTATCATGTAAAGTACACTTTTAACTTCCATTATTTTTATCTGCAAATTGTTAGCGCATAGTTCATCCATTACCTGCTGTATCTGTGCATCAGTTGCCTACACTCCACTTGGCCACAGAACTCTTTCCCAATGACACCCTTTCCTGAGGTTACTGCCACTGGTGCAGTTTGTGGAAGGGAACTCCATGACTGCAGCTTGGGGGTGGAGATATGGGAGGTGAATGCAAAAGGCTCAAGATGGGCAGACAGGTGGAACATCATTTAAACAATTGGTGTGCTCCACAAAAGCAGCATGCACGAGACTTTTTCCTGAATCAAATTACATTTTCCTACTGACTTGGTTCCAGTGATACTCTGTCTTCATTCTGGATTGATCTGTAATTGGCAGGGGCTCCCAATACTTCAGTTTTAAGTTTCCGTGTCCTGCAGGCTTTCAGTCATGTAGTTAATGATCTGTAAAACTCTTGCCTGCCTCGAGGAGTCACTATTTAAAGGAACCTGTAGGAGAATCTTTCCTGATGGGAAAAACCCTTTGTGCATTAAATAACTTCACAATGGGGAATTGTGACTCTCTATACTTCTTAAAGCTGAGTGAAGCCCCACAGACTTGGTTGTTCCTACTGGACAAGTGCAAGCAGGCTGGGAAGGCCTGTGGCAGTCTAAGGAAGGCCTACCTCGCTGAGCACATCTAAGTCTGGAGGCAAATGGAGATCTCTGGGAGTCCAAGCTTTATTTTTTAAATTTCTTTTTTGGTTGGAAGGCTGGAAGCTTGCTGCAGGGAGACTGGTTAGAAGGTTTACTCCAGGCTGTGGATAAAGATGCTGGAGCTGGATGCAGTGTGTGGGGGCTATGGGACCTAGGCTGGTGGGACTCTGATCAGGGAAGTCAATCAGTGCAACTGGACCCAGTTGCCACTGCAGCCTTTGAAGTGTGCAAAGGAGAAGTTGGGGCCAGAGCAGCAGGGCTTCCTTGAGACTGCAGAGCCCAAAGAAGACTGCTGCTGCCGCCACGTTCTCTGTGGCTCACCATCCTTAAGGCTACAGCCCAGGCCTCTGGCAAAGGTTTGACCCTGGCAGGCTCACTGCCTTTCAGCAGCTCCAGCTCCAGGAATCATGTGGAACAGTGTCTCTAGACCCAGCAGGCATGCCATTGTCACACACATCATTCATGACATAGCCACAGTAGATTAACACACTGAGCACTAAAGTGTCCACTAGATGCTTTTAAGGCTCGAGAGTTTCTGTGTACTCCAGCAGCCCCATGAAGTGGCCTCTCTGCTCATTCTATTTTATAGATAAGGAAACAGAAACACAGAAAGGCTAAGAACCTGTCAAGATCACACAACTCACAAGTGGCCTGGTATCTGAAGCCAGGAGATTTGGTGTCAGAGACCATCCTCTCAGGCACTACACTGGTCAGTAAAAACTGTGCTGGCTTCTATATCACATGTTTACTGAGGGACCGGGGTCTTTGATGACATCAGAGACCTTGGAAGTAGGAAAGCATTCTTCAAACCCAGAACTGTCTAGTTCTCAGATGGCTCTCATGGGCTGCTCAGATTTGAGTCAAGAAGACACAGAGAAAAACTCCGCCCAAGCAGCCTTGCAGCCCTCCCTTCTCTACTTTCACCAGGGTATATGAAAATGTTCAGATGTCAAACAAATGCCCATGCCCATATTTGGCAAGCCAGCACAACATCCAATCACTGTTCTTTCTTCTGACTTTTGTGCTCATGTGTGCTCTGTGTGCTTGCTCCCTTCCTCTCTCCTTCCCTCCCTGGCCCCTTCTCTTTCTCTCTCTCTGGTTTTTCAAGACAGGGTTTCTCTGTGTGTCCTGAATGGCCTTGAACTCACAGATAACAGTTTACTTCTGCCTCCTGAGTGCTGGGATTAAAGGCATGTGCCGCCACTACCCAGTTTGTGCATGCTTTTCATATGTAAAGTTTTTGTGTGACATCTCTGGGACATGCAGAGGGACTCATTAAGATGTCATTTTAAACACATAATTTCAATCAACTCAAATTATAAACATATGAAGAAAGAAGGGAGGTGGACCTTCACTAAATACACATTTCTTCAAATTGAATAGTTACATTAAGGAGTAACACACCCACGATGAAATACAGCACAACCATGGAAAATCAGGTCAGAAGAGAAGTGTGACTTAAAAAAAATTCTATGTCACACTACCAAATGAAATAGGAAAGAAAAAACATTCATATAGGGTTAGCAAAAGTGCTCAATGATAGAGTATTTGCCTGACATGCAGAAGGGCCTGGACTCCCTCCCCAGAACGATGTGTGTGTGTGTATATTTCCAGAAAAGATCTCAAAGGCTCTATTCTAAACACTGAGTTAATTCTGGTTAGCAGGAGATTCTGTCCTTTACCAGTGTTGAACTATGTACCCAACAATATGTACTTTTTTTTAATTTTTAATTTTAAGTGTATGGGCATTTTGCCCGCATGTATGTCTATGAACTTGCAGACATGTGTGACTGGTGCCTGCAGAGGTCAGAAGAGGGCCCTGGATCCCCTGGAGCTGGAGTTACAGGCAGTTGTTAGCAGATATGTGGATATTGGGAATCGAATGTGGGTACTCTGGAAGAGCAGCCAGTGCTTTTAATTCTGAGCCATCTCTCCAGTCCCCAAAAGTATTTTCATCCATTCATCCATTCATCCATCCATCCATCCATCCATCCATCCATCCATCCATCCATCCATCGATCCATCCATCCAGCTACCCACCTACCCACCCACCTACCTACCTACCTACTTTGTGGTGCTGGAAACTGAATTCAGGTCTCAGGCATGCCACCTGGGAAAACACTTTTATTGCTGAGTTATTTCCCTGTATTTTAACAAAATAATCATTGTTTTAAAAACTTAAAGTTAACTTTTTCCCCTCCCATTTTCATTTCACAATTTGTTTCTTGCCCCCAACTTTCAGTGTAGGGAAGGGTGACTATACTGATGTCTGTAGTGACGACTGTGAGGTGACCCTAAAGTGGAGAACAATTCCACCCACAAGCTCTCCTGTACCCGAGGGGCTGAGGTGCTGGGAAGGCTCCTCTGGACTCTGCCAAACGCAGCCCCTTGCCACTGTCACAAAGGTGTCCAGAGCTCTCCCAGTCTCAGTCATGGCAGGTAAAGGGGGAGAGCACAGGGCTGGCCTGCAGTGGCCAGGGTCAGCCCTTCTCTCAGAAGTGTGGGAGGCCATTTGTCTTCTTTACCAGCTCTCTTCCCCTACTCACTTATCCGTCGCCATCCGTCATGACCTTTTCATGCTCCCACACTGACAGCTTCCAGATACAGTGAGTCAAACTTCACTGGAAGCAAACTATCACGCCAACTGTCAAAGGCAGAAAACATGGCCTGATTGCTGTCCTACATCAACGCCAGCATATAAATCCTTCCTTAACAAGACAGCTCAAAATAAACAAAGCACAACTCTAATGCAGCTACAACTCTCCAGGGAAACAATTTGTCCAAGGAGTTATCACGAGGGGACCCACGTCTGTTCTAACTAACCAAAATGTTTCCGTAAAAGGAAATTAGCACTGTATATCATCATCCAGAGGATGATGCAGCAGAAGACCCCCTTTGGGAAGCCCCTACCCCAGGTCCTTCTGTGTATATCAGCTCATCGAGCACCTCTATCTCTGAAGGCAGCAGGAGCCTGGCTACATTTAAAGGCAGCAGTGCTAAGTGGTTAGGGCCAGGAACTCCGAAAGTCCTAGGTTCAAGCTTTAGCACTGCTCCCTCAAGCTTTGAGCCTGGGCAAGCTGGGAAAGGATGTACAAGATGCTGACTCACATCCTTGGGGCTTGTGAGAACTATATGAGTTACTTTCTATTGTTTGATAAAGACCATGACTAAAAGCAATTTGGGGAGGAAAGGGCTTATCTATCTGGCTTACTCTCTCAACCAGTCATCATTGTAGGAAGTCAAATTAATAACTCAAATGGGAGGAACCTGGAGGCAGAAACTGAAGCAGAGACCATGGAGGAATGCTGCTTACTAGCCTGCTCCTCCTGGCTCGCTCACTTTGCTTTCTTATACAACGCTGGACCACCTGCCTAGGGATGGCATCTCCCATAGTGGGCTGGGACATCTCATATCAATTATCAAGAAAAAGCCCCCACAGACTTGCCTAAAGACCAATCTTATAGAGGTATTTTCTCAACTGAGGTTCCTTCTTCCCAAATGACTATCTAACCAACACAAGTCACCACAGCTATAGGCTCCAGCTATGTTTAATAGTGTCAGGAGCCAGGCATGGGCTGGGACTAGGTGGTCAGGGAGCCAAGGAAGGATATGATCAAGTATGTGCCTGGCCCTGGTGTGGGAGAACTGTCGTATTCTGTCAATCATGTTTTAAATAAATGCTGATTGGCAAGGCAGGAAGTATAGGTGGGAAAACTAGATAGGAAGTAAAAATGATGCAAGGAGAACAGGAGAATTCTGGGAAGGAGGAAGTTGATTCCTTTCACTCCTGCCCAGACCACCAAAGCAGCAGGATGTGATCTGCCACACTGAAAAAGGTACTGAGCCATATGGCAAACATAGATCAGAAAAATGGGTTAATCAAGATGTGGGAGATAGCCAGTAAGAAGTCTGACCTAATGGGCCAACCCGCTTTATAACTTACAGAGATCTCTTGTGTGATTTTCTCTGGGACTAAACAGCTGTGGGAACTGGGCAGGACAGAAATTTCTCTGACCTGGAGGGTTACAACACTCATGCTAGGGAATGGCCACCTGCGAGGTATCCAGGTTATTCATTTAGACCAGGATTTTGGGGGGTATATTCCCACTGTTGTTATCTTGAATAAAGAAACTTCTTTTTCTATGGTCCTGAGATTCCCCTTTTATAAATGGGATAATGAAAGTGTCAACTTCTTGGATGTCAGGGGGATGGTGCAGTACAGCAATTCAAATGCTCATCTTGCATTGCTGCAGGAAACTCAAGTCATTATTAGAATTCTTAAAGCTGATGAACTCAGACTCAGAGGGGGAGAGCCAGTTTCCTTTAATTGTGTGACACCTAGTATATCAGTAACACTCCAGGGCAGGCTCCATGTCCTGGAGGAGTTGGCCAACACAAACTGAACTCAAGGGCTTTGATAAGAGAGATAGAAAGAGAGAGAGCGTGCACACTCATGGGAGAGCAAACATGAAGCTGGTGGGAAAGATCTGGAAGGATTTGAGGGAAGGGGTGAATACGATCAAAATACATTGTGTGTAATTCTTTTTTTATGTTTTTTTATTAATTTATAAAAATTTCCACTTCCTCCCCTCCTCCCAATACCCTCCCACTTCCCCCACTCCCTCCACTCCCTCTCCAGTCCTAAGAGCAGTCAGGGTTTCCTGCCCTGTGGGAAGTTCAAGTTCCTCCCCCCTCCCTCCAGGTCTAGGAAGGTGAGCATCCAAACAGACTAGGATCCCAAAAAGCCAGTACATGCAGACGAAACAAGTCCCAGTGCCATTATCAATGGCTTCTCAGACAGCCCCCATGTCATAAAACCATTATGTTTGTATGTACTATATAATATATATAAAATAAAAAATTACTAGCAAAAACAGATGAACCCAAGAAAGGTAAAAAGTTAGTAAACTGCAAAACTGGGATCAAGACCGTACCAGAAAGCAGTTTCCATTGTCTCTGAGGAAACACACTGTAACAGGCACACTTAAAATACCACCCCTAGGGAAAAGAGGCATCATTTTGGCAACACGACAGCATTCACCACTCCATACTCAGTGGATATTCTGAGTTGCTGGTTATTGGCTTATACAGGCGTGGGGTTTATGCATCAATTTCTTATGACTTTGAATCTGAGACTACAAAGCCCACTGTTGTCAAATCCTGGAGCAGTTTTTGATCCAGTTCTACAATCCTCTTGTCTTTAGATTACACAGAGCCGGGGAGCCCAGAAAAGCCCTCTGGGAGTGCCAATGAACAACTCTTGACCAGAGTGGATTTTGCTGAATATATGTGGCAATCGATAGCATCACAGAGCAGTCAGAGAAGTCTTTGAGACTTGTCTGAATTTACACACAGGATCAGACACACAGGCTGTTTGGGCTTAATGAGACCTCAGAGATCACCCAGTCTGGGGTTTTTATTCTCCACAGGAAGACGCCAAAGCTCAAGGCTAGGGACATGACTTGTCTGATGTCATCCATTAATGACAGAGCTGCAACCATAATTCATTTCTCCATACTACCAGGTCAAGGCTTAACAGACAAGCACTCCTGCCACACACGGGTGAACTACATCACAGTATAACAGGCACCTTAATATGCTAGGCACTCAAAACAGGAGCAAATCATGCGGAGGCACAAGTGAGTGTAGCCTGAAGAGTGCTGCGTCCGTGGAGCTAGGAGGGTGTTGGCTGCAGGCTCACTGGCTCTCATCCCATCATCTCAAAGCATTGGGCATCTCAGTCAAAAGCTGACAGCTCCAGTGCGTGCTCTGTGACACACCTGGTGACAGGTAAGTGCCCAGCTAGACTGTTGACCTGAGCATAAAAACTAACGGGTGGTCCCAGCCAGCACAACAGCATTTACCACAGCGCTGGGCACCAGAGAAGACCCATTCCAGGGGACTGGAGGCTGTATACGCTCAGCAGTGCTCTCTATGAGTGGAAGGCACTCCAGCACTAGACACTCTATGGTAAATGGACACCTCAGGAGAGCCCTTGAAGTCGGCTGGGAAGGACTGACCTTTCCCAGGACTGTTCTGCACACTGCCAGAGGGGTGAGGAAAGCTGGTCCTCCTACGGATAGGCCCCCTATCCTACTGTAGTTTGAACACCAAGGACAGGGAATGAATCAAGTGCAGTCTGGGGGTAGGGTAGGAAGAGGAATTCTCTGGAATTCTATTCCAGCTCCTTCTACTGTGATGGTTCTGCATAATCTCCATTCCTGAGAAAGTTCAACTCCTTCTCAGTCACCCAAGGAACCTGACACTGTTGTGAGCAACCCCAGATTGCTGGATAGGAATTCTCCAAAGGGAGGCTTGGGGAGAGGACTTGGAGAAGATAAGCAGTTGACAAATGCTGACACCTGCTGTCACCAGAACCTTCCCTCAACCAGGCACTGTGTTAATAAGCTCTAGTGTACAGGGTTTCCAGAGGCCACCATCATAGTTTTGACCTGTTTTCATCAGTTTTAAATTCAACACTGGATTTTGTGTGTCACATTCAAGAGGCCAACCACTGAGCAGCAGAACTGCCACTGCTGAATTAAGTGACCCCATGGATGTGGAGTCAGATATGGTAGATGTTTCCCTGTGGTCACTGTAGTGACCTGGAATAGTGAGTGACATCTCTTTAGAATCAGCAAAAGGCCAGGAACAGCGAGGCTCAGTTACTTCTTGAGCATACAAATTCTTGACTCCACAAGTACCTGACTAAAAACCACAGAAAAGAATGTCTTGTTCACACGGCCACCCAGAACTACTAATACCACATGATCTGAGGAGAAATAAAGACCCGGCTGCAGTCGCCTGTTCTCACTGGCTGCTCTTGTGTTGCTAACATGCATCTTAAATGTGCCTATTACATGACTAAAAACATTGAAGTAAAGCTTTGAGTTCTTGCTTGTGGTTTCTTTCTTTTTTAAATGTAATTTCTTTATTGATAAACAGTGGTTAGATGCCACGAAGTAGGTGGCAATGCCTTAACCATATGCTTGTTGTTAGGCCCAAGGGCCTCTTCCATCCTTGTCAAGAGGAGTGCTAACCTTCTCTTCTTTCATACAGCACTTGCTTGTGGCTTCTAACTAGAAAACGAAGTAACAGCTGGGTGGATTAACCGAGCTTTTTTTGTGATGTGAGAAGGGTCTGCAATGACAGATGACAAAGGAGGCAAGTTAGCACAAGTGGCTCAGCTACCGCATGACCTGGTCTGAGACTGTTGAGAACATCAGAATTGAATTCTGTGAGGCTGCACTTTATAAATATGGCGATTATGATGCTTTGAGCACAGCCTGGCTGCACAGCAAGCACTATTCCCTGACCCCACATACCCCGGGGTTTACTCTGACCCAAGGACAGAGTACAGAGTTACATGGTCAGGGTTATAATTCTGTGTTGTATAGTGAGCAGCATTATTATGGCAGTATCTTGGCCCACTGCCTTGTTTCTCACCTTAATTTCTATGTAGTCTTTCTCCTTGTGCCACAAAAAATACTTAGGGATAGCACACTATAAGTTTCCTAGATCACCGCTGGCACTCAGTCCCCTTTTGAAACAGGGTTTCTCTGTGTAGCCCTGGCTGTCCTGAAACTTACTCTGTAGACCAAACTGGCTTTGAACTCACAGACATTCAACTGCCTCAGTTTCCTAACACTAAGGTATGCACCACCATGCCTGGCTAGCATCTGACTCTTTTTTAATTTCAGTGTCTACAAGTCTACTTACCCCTACCAGTCCTGGCACACAGAACCCCGCCCACAGGAGGTTAATGGAAGTAGTCTCAATTTGACATAAGTGCAGGCAAGGTCCTGACTTAAGAGCACTTGAATTTTCAGGCTTGCCAGGAGGGGAAGGAGATGAAACATTCTCAAAACGCTTTACAGAAACAGCCACAGTGAGGATCAGGTCCAGACAAGAAGAAGTGCGGGAGCCGCCCCAGAGCCAGGAAGGATCAGAGGGAAGGGTGTTCACAGGGTCTTTCTCTGTGCAAGTCAGGCAGGGAATGGCTGAGGCATCTCTGGTGCTACAGCTGGGGTTCGTTGTTTGGCACTGGGCTTCTGTCCCAATTCCCTAGGAACCCTACTGTGTATTCTGGTGACCGAATGGGAGGGAAAGCAAGTTAGTAACTATTAAATAATAGCTATATGTTTCTCGCATGCTGCATTATCTCATCAAATCCTTCGAGCCTCAGTTTTCTCAGTCAGGAAATTGGGCTACAATGCTGATGTACCAAGTAATTAAATGGGGTAGCAAGAGTAGTATGTATGCTGTGAACTGTTACTGAACTTGAGTACCAGCACAGCGAGGGCTTGCATCCAGGGAAGGTCCCTACACTCAGTTTCCTCAGGTAAACTGTGGATATGTCAGATAACAGTTCTGTGAGTCCAACTATTAATGCACACAGAATCTGGTTATCAAAGTGCCAGGTACATATTAAACACAAGCTAACTGAGAGCTGCCTCGAACTTACTGATAGTTCACTACACTTGGTCAACATTATCATAGTGTTGGGGCTAGAACCGAGGGCTCATGAACAGGCAAGTATTCCTCCTTGAGCTGCATTCCTAGTCTGTTTTTTTTTTTTGTTGTTGTTCTTTTGTATTTGTGTGTGTGTGTATGCGTGCTTGGAAACACATGTGCATGTGTGTGCATATTCATGTGGAAGCTGGAGGTCAATGCAAGATGCTTTCCTCAATCACTTTCCACCTTTGTTTTTGAACCTAGAGCTCCCCAGTGCAGTTTGACTGGCACAGCAAGCCCCATGCATCCTTCTATCTCTGCCTATCCAGCACGGTGATTATATACACATACCACTGTGACCTAGCTTTTACATGGGTGCTGGGTATTAAGCTTAGGTCCTCAATGTTTGTGTGCAGGTGCTATACAAATTGAGCCATCTCCCATTCACTTTTGCCAACATCTTAAGTCAGATTTTTGTCATGGGTTTTATTAACAGACTCCACTAGTGCTTCAGTCATAGATTTGTAGAAAACTAAATTACATTTGAGTCTTACAGGGCAAAGTCTGGTGCCTTTCATTCCCTGACTTTCTTAGAAGCAAATGGCAGATGGTAAATAGGGCGTGGCCCCTTCTGCACCGTCAGAAGACAGGCAGCTGCAGCCGCAGGGCAGAGCCCCAGGTTTCCACCTTCTGCTGTGTGGATTCCAAGTGGATGGTGGCTCTCTGTGGGTAAGCAGGGATGCTGGACAAATGCTGCAGATAGGCACTCAGCACAGGGCCAGAGGAAATCTCTAATCTGACTGACACAGGATGGACGGGTGGGAAGACTCTCCATCAGTGTCAGGAGTGATTTGAAGCACCTGGCAGGTCAGGTGAACTAAAATAAATTATTTACTGATCTTAGACTGTAGCTGCTCATGTGGATACTTAAGAAGAGAGTGCTGTCTGATGCCCTGAATGTCGGGAAAGAATTCCTGGATTGTTGTATGCAAGTGTGTTGAGAGAGTTGAGGGGTTGTCATGTATTCTGTAAGGTGGGAGACTCTAATGCTAGACACTTGGCCTACCTGGGAACAAACTTACTCATTGCTGATGCATTACTCAAGGGCAGATTATCTGACTGTCACAAAATTCCTTAAGAGTAACCAGTGAAGCTTCTGCTTTTGATGCCGAAGTTTGAGCTTAGCATCTAAGAGAAGCAAACATTTTGACAGTTGTTTAGGCATGCCCCAGGGCTGAGTCTGTCCACCAGAGGGCACCATATGGCGCCACTGCAAGTATCCTGGAGCTGGGATCTCCCCAGCCTAAATTCAGAGAACTCCATTCTGGAGAGGGACATGGGCAACACCAGCTTTATCCCTTTTCGATCTCACAGGTCTTTACTGTGGCTACAAGATTAGGAGAGGCATCTCCATATCTGAGCAACTCAGTTTGGAGCAACAAGGAGAGGTGGCAAAAGGCAACGTAGATAAGGACAAACATCAGAGCTAGGCTAAGCTGTTTAGAATCAGCTTCTGTGGGCCAGATACTCCCACACAACCCTAGAAGGAAAGTTTTATAACACTGGCTTTATACACGGTAACAACTAAGGTGGAAGAGGGAAGGTGCCACTGCAGTACAGAGGGAGGATACAACTGACTACAGAACCCTGCTCCTCCACAGCAGACTCTTGCGGCCTTTCTGTCTTGGCATGAATCTCCAGGTCAGAATCAGGTGAATTTGTCCTTTTGCCTTTGGAGAAGAATGGGAAGCAGGCCTGGGGTCTGTGGTCATTCCAGGCACTGCTTCTCACACTGTAGACAGAGCAGGTGGGCCTCTGGAATATCCTGCTTGACTCCTGTCATGATGGCAGTTAAGCAAAGATAGGGTTTCCTAAAAAGAAGCCATCAGAAAATGCAGACCCAGAGGCTGAGGAGGAAGCTCATTTGCTGTCTTCTGTACAAGCATAAATTTGACTCTCTGGAACTCATGTGAAAACTCTAAGTGTGGCAGTGCACAGCTGTATTCCTAGTGTTAGGGAGGTGGAAACAAAAGAATTTCTGGATTGCTGGAGACCATAGCCAAGTTGGCAAGCTCCAGATTCAATGAGAGATCCTGTCTCAAAACAAACAAACAAACAAACAAAACAAAAACAGGGTAGAGGAACAGCTGAGAATGGGTTTGTCAGGAGTGACCACCACAGCCAGCACATCAAATTCAGTAACAGCACCCAGATGCGTATCCTGGGTACCTGGCAGGTGTAGGAGGTCCTTTTGTATTTATGTTGCTTTCATTGGTTGAATAAAGAAACTGCCTTGGCCTTTTGATAGGGCAGCAGCTTAGGTAGGCGGGGAGACAGAACTGAATGCTGGGAAGAAGAACAGAGTCAGGTAGACACCATGTTTCTCCTGCCCTAGACGGACGCTGGTTAGACTCAGGTCGGTAAGCCACAGTCAAGTGGCAATACACATGAAAATGGGTTAAATCAAGAAGTGAGAGTTAAATCAAGATGTAAGAGGCTAGAGATAATGGGCCAGGCAGTAATTTAATTAATACAATTTCTGTGTGGTTATTTTGGGGGTTAAGCTAGCCGGGCAGCAGGATGAGGCCTGGTCCTTCTCCTACTACACCTGGCAGTTCAATGCTATCCAGACCCAGTGGAGATGTCTGTCTGTCCTTCCAAAGGCATTGGTGGTGACCTCTTACAGTTCCCAGCCTTCCTACAGTTCCCATGCTGCTCGACAGGTGTGGTCGCAGCACTCATTGTTGAGAACTTTATCATGATACAAATGTGGGAGACTGACCTCCTCTCGAGTGTTCCACATGGGCTTGCTGCCTCAATCTCAGGGCCTTCAGATGTCAGCCTGTGTGGAGGTTAGCAGAGGATGCTGATCCCCTGGAATTGAATTTAAGATGGCTACAAGTCACATGGTGTGGTCCCCTAGAAAAGCATGAATGATCTTAACCACTGAGCCATCTCTCTAGCCTGAAAACAATTTATGTATAGTACAAACACAGCAATTCATAACATGTAATAGTCTGCTCAGATCTGAGCTGAGGTGCTCGTGTTGTTGGTATGAGATGGTGTGACACAAGAATACTGCAGAGTACAGATGTTGAGTATTCATAACCAAGGTGGTAATGATATCAGAAGATCCAACATGGCAAACCCCTCAGATTTATTACATCATGGTTTTTGAATCAAGTTTTAGTTGTATACACAGAAACCTCTCACTACGGTCAGATCTTCTGAAATCTTCACATTCAGTTATGCAAACCCATGTGGGTCAGGGCCCACAGTGTAAGGACGCAGAATTCTAGGAAAATATAGCTCCTCCAGAAACCACTCATGCCAACAAGGCTGTCTGGAACACTTGGGGGGAGGCTGTCTTAGGGTTTTATTGCTGTGAAGATACACAATGACCACAGCAATTATTATAAGGAAACATTTAATTGGGGCTGACTTACATTTCTGAGGTTTACTTCATTATCATCATAGTGGGAAGCATGGTGGCACACCAGCAGACATGGTGCTGAAGAGGTGGCTGAGAGTTCTACATCTGGTTTTGCAGGCAGCAGAAGAGAGTGACACTGGGCCCAGTTCAAGCATCTGAAACCTCAAAGCCAACCCCCAGTGACACACACTTTCTCCAACAAGGCCACACTTTCTAACAGTACCACTCCCTATGGTGCCATCTGCATTCAAAGTACAGGCAGAAGGGGATGGGGAGACACTGAACTGAGGACCTTGAGCAGGCTGGGAAAATGCTTTCATGTCAGCACTAGACACCTGCCTTCTTCCAGGGCAGTTTTTGCATTTTCTCTCTATGAGAGACATCAGAAACGAACACTCCCAGTGCATACAGCACTCAGCAATTTTATGTTCTTAAGTTTGTTGTTGAGATAGGGTCTTACTATTTAGCTCTGGCTAGGTTCCTGGAACAGGGCAGAACAGAGGCTCAGAGAGACAGGGAACCTGGTTTAAGGTTACACGGCAGTTAGTGAGGGAGCCACAGCCTTAAGCCAGTTGAGGCTTAGCTGCCTATCTCTTAACCACGAAGCTGAACATTCATTGTATGGCAAGCTCCTGTCAATGAAACTGAGAAGAGGCCTGGGAAGATGACTCGGTAAAATGGGTGTGATAACAGCCTTGAGTTTGGATTCCCAGAACTCAGGTGAAAGGCCAGTACTGGGGTGTCAGAGACAGGACCCTGGGACTTGCTGGTCAGCAAGTCTAGCCAAATTGGTGAGCTCAGGGTTAGTCAGAGACCCTGTCCTCAAAAGATAAGGTAGAGAGCAACTGAAGGAAGACACCTGAGCTCTACAGGTGGGCAGAATCTGCACACACACATACAGTTGGGAAAGAATATTGCAGGAGTTTTTTGAGGCTAGACTCAGACTAATGCTAAGATCAGAGATTTTATTATAAAAAATATAAACTTAGCAATGTTAGAATTAGATTCAATCTTTATCCCCTTGTGCAATAGGCAGACAGCCCTACAGGAGAGAGATATGGCAGGCTAACAATTCAACTCCCTTACTATGTGAGCTTGGTGCCCTCCCAGCTTCTCCTCTCCCCATGCATGGGATCTTTGTTAGTGGGCAGAAGATATGAGCTGGTCAGACCTGAGTTCCACATGACACTACCACCAGCCTGTGTGAGTTGGTCATAAGGCTATCTCTGCCCTTCATCATCAAGTGGGATAGTAAACACTGCCACCTTCTAGGCAGTAAAGAGTACAAGGGAAGCAGTGAGCAGCAATGCAGACACAGTGGACACCTAGACAATGCAGCACTGACGATGTATTAATATCATGTTGACTATTACAGTAAATTTTCTACTCCTGTTAGGATTAAGTAAAAGCAGAAATTTAGTGCTTAGTAAGAACAAATCAAGCTCAGACATTTGTTGAAAAAAAGTATTCGATTTTCTAATGAGACCCAAATATAACCTCTGAGATCACTGAGAAGCTTCCTAAACATGGAAGCTATGAACTTGGGGAATAAGGACAGTCTCCTGTAGCATCCCAGGAGGACCAGGACCAGAGGAGTCACAAAACTTCCCACAGGTTCGTCAGTTTGCAGATAGTCTCAAGTGAGTTCTCTTTCAAAAAGAAGACAGAGCCCCCGATGGGAAAAGAACATGCTTTAAATTTCATTGTTTAACATTTCCTCAGAAAACAAATTCTCTTTACTTATCCAGGCCACATAAAAGTTGCATGCCATTTCTTCCCCTACATCCCACACACACTCACCTAACTGCACGTCAGTTGTGAACCGCAGTCTGTGAATCATGCTGACTTTGAATGACTTGTAATGGTGACTGCTAAGCATATCCTGTACTGTAGCGATGTCAATTTGTGAATCCTCCTCAAAAACTCCGTCTGCCCTTGAACCTAGGGAGGAAAAAACAGTTTAACACATAAAGATACATGAGGCTTGGCAAATGGTGTCTGCTTAAAATGCTTTGGGATAAATTAAAATAATACGGGCTATTTAATTTGGAGGAGAAAAGGCTGAGCGATGACTTAATAATGCCATTCCAGTAAACAGAGAATGCTAACGTATTAATCATTCAACAGTTAATTCCACAAACACTGCCTGTTCCAAGGCAGGCCCTTGGCTGGGCAGTGGGAGAAAAGAATGGCAGCATCCTGCTCATGCTCTTAGGCAGCGTGGTCTCCACAGAGCTGGTCAAAATCTGGGAGTGTGGTGATTATGGACATCACCCATGCTCCTTGAAGAACCCTGCCCCTTCCAAATTCCCAACCTGTCTGTCTGTTTAGCAGCCCTTGCCATGGTTGAGAGCTTCCCCTGCCTCAGGCAGGGGCCTCTCATGGGCCTTCGGACTGCTGGGCTGCCTCTATAATCTGGCCACAAGACCTTCTGGTTCATTTATCTAGAGGTCTGCTCACTCACTCACACCATGTGACAAAGACTGGTACTCTACAGAGTTCTCTGGATCCCAGGACCCTCCAATGAAGTCCTCTCTTTCACAGCCAGCAGTGAAAGCAGGCCAGCTTATTAAGCGACTGAACAGTTTTCCAGTCTCTTACCAGTCTTCACAATACCTATCTCAGATCCTCCCAACCGCTGCAGACTGCTTCTAGGTTCAAGGTTCCATCAGGCGAAGGCAAACCAATGCCAGTTCCCAGAGTCTGGGATGTACACTTCTGAAGCGCAGTTGCTGGGTCTTGTTCGTGGCCTACTCCTTCAGGTACCTCAGAACAGACAAAGTATTTCTCTTTCCCAGGCCAGCACAGACTTGACCACTTCCATGAAATCTGTTTTAGTGGCTCTGATACACATCTACAACAGCTGGTATATACTGGATCAGAGCTGAGCAGACCTGGTTCAACTCCCATCTCTACCTCTAATTTACTGTGTGATCTTAGGTGAGTGACTACCTTTGTGAATTTGTCTTTGACATTCATAGAACATAAAAATTTATCTAATACATAAAATGACTAACGGTATCCAGAGGGGCTCAGACTCAGCCCTGTCCTACAAGAGCTTGGTGGCTGCTTTGTCCTAATGTGGGAGTTTCACAAAGGCTAGGGAAGTTTCTTACTTATCTTTATGAGCACAGCACAGGCAAATGGTGTGCTCACACCAAACTTCTAAATAATGGGCAGTGCGTTACCCGTGCCAGTCATGATGTCAAGTACTTTATTCAGGTTAAACCTCATGACAACATGGAGGGTTCTGGAATTTTCCATCTTAAACAAATGGGAAGTTAAGTCATATCCCAAGGCCACACTAGATAAAGGCAAACCACACGCAAATGTCCAGAATTCCTTCTGACAGAGTTTGTGGGAGCAAAAGTACTAACTAGCTTTGGGTATCTTCACAGCCTGACAACTCCATGCTTTTCTTTGCCTACAGGTTGACTTTTTAAATAAGTCTGTTTCTTCTCCTTTTACACTGAACTCAGTTATTAGCAATTGTATGTTTTGTTTCCAAACACTATGGTCTTTCATATGAATAACACAGCCCTGTGTTAGGCTGTTCCCATGGGAAGGATGTGACACACCTTGGACACAGTCCTATCTTAGAGCATATTGCACATGTCATCATCCTCCATGCTCAGAGCACCCTGCTCCCTGTCCTTTCCACTCTCCTTCCTATTCCTTCCCAAAAGCCTGGTCAAATGAGGCTCCAAGAAGGGAGATTTTCCTGACTCCAAGCCCTCAAATCTAGTATGGCTCCTGACACTGCATCTGTATCTTCTACAGGCCAGAGACCACCAAGTCATTACCTATCTCTGCCTCCAGACTGTAAGTCACAGGAGGGCAGGCACAATGATTGCGATGTTCACCCCTGCAGCCAGTCCTCCCTGCTGTGTGCAGAAGGCAGGAGCCTAGTGCAAGTGCAGTGTGAGGCAGTGACTTAACCAGTATCCTACTGCAGGACAAACTAAGTGACATGCCCTTGGCAGGAGCCATCTGTGGACTGGTTTCATTCTTTGAAGCACCAGTGATCTGGGACAGATCATGGCCCTCAATGTCTCCTCGGAAATGTGACATCAGAATGAAAACTGGGAGGAAAGTTTAGCATAGTCTTTTACTTTGTCAAAACTACCTCTTAATAGAAACATAACTGCCAAAAAGCATTCATTCTATCTTAGGATTTTTATACATGAAAATTAGAAAGAAAACATTCTTTATTTCTTAAATACTAAAGTCCAACTCAGCCTTTTTTACTGAGAACACCACATTAGATAGAGCTTAGCCCTGAGTTCTATAGCTTCTGGAACTGTAACTAATTGCTATTTTCTAAACATTGCAGGTATTTGATTTGGAAAGAGTAATAGCTCATTATGTTAAAATGCCAATTACTAAAATAAAACAACAACAACAAAACCCCATACTTAAGATTTTTACATTTTATGATGTTGGATTAAAACCAATTTAAAAATTACTACATGTGACATACAATTTTTTTTTACTGAGCAATTTCAATGTCAGTTGCTAATAAAGCATTGTAGCTGTAAATGATAATTCAGATGCTTTTAGATAAAGTGGTGCATAAATACGGCTGAAAATTGATTTAGTTTCTTGCAGAAGCTGCTGAAGAAGGACACATTCTGTTAAATACACCGGCTAATGTGTCCTAAAAGCTCAAACAAGTGCCAGTTTTCATGACTAACTTTACTGTGGGAGATTAATGAAAACTTTATATTTTGCTGAAATGTTAATAATGGGCAGATGAGACGATAGGATTTTAGTCAGGGTCTTAAGCTATGGAATAACTAGCAAGGCTTATCAATTTCCTTCTATTAATTTTAGGCTTTCATAGCTGGAGCTGGTTCAACACTAATGCTTCACACATTGACCTTCTACTCTCTGCCAGGGTAAATTCACATCCCATTGAGGACTTAGGTTTCTTGATGCTTGAGTGAGTTCTAAGTCATGGCCCTGACAGGGGCATACTGGGTGTTAAGATCAGGAAGGCACAGCATCAAGGGAACAGGGAAGGTGCTGTCCTGCATTCCCTCATGTTCTGACTGCTGAAACAGCAGCTCCGAGCCCCACTGACAGATTTCAGGTGGGCCCAGGAGGGCCACTGAGTGTTGGGTTTATCTGTGTGTACATGTGTCTGTCTCATTCATCCAGAGTATGAGAAGTACCGGGAGAAAAGGCTCTCGATCCTCAGGAACTTAGGACCCAGCTACAGAACACAAAGAACAGAACAAGCAGACAAGCCCAGTGTATCAACAGCACCTGCAGTGGGCACTTTATCTCAGGTGAGCTACCTGAAGCAAAGCACTGGCTTAGCAGTGTGTTTGAGGGGCCAAAAAAATGCGTGTCTGTACCTTGGAGAAGATGGAACCCAACCACACATGCAAGATACTTGGTATTATGTCATTTGCATACGGAAATCATTATTGTACTATCAACTTCACATTAAAACCCTACTTCTGTTCAAGATGACATTTTATCTTCTCAAAGATAAAAGTAGAGAGAACCAGAATGTCTTAAAAACAAACACACAAAAACCCTCCCCAAATCATTAATTTAATTGAAATATAACCCTTTGGTATTTTGTTAAATTAGCAATTAAAAAGGTCACAAGCAATTAAATAAGACAAAAGCCACACTGTGTTCATCTACATTAAAGCTGAACCAGATCTCCTCATGAGTGACAAGATAAATTATAATGGTGCCTTCAAAGACTTCACAGTATACTCTGTCAAAGTCAGGAGTGTTAATGTCTCTATGTGCTGTGCATTACCATAATGTATTGTGTCAAAACGCTCACGTTGCAGTAACTCAAGGCTGAATTTGACAGCTCACACTCTGGGGTGGGTCTCAGTAGTGACTTGAGTACCAGAGCACAGATGGACTGACAGTAAGGCTCTGAAAGAGTGCACCTAGGAAAGGTCTGGGTACAACATAGAATCTTAGAGGAAGCAGCCTAATTCCCTGGAAGAAAATCAGGAGGTCCACAAAATGGAGTCTGGTCCCTGACTCAGGGGAAGAAAGGCCAAAAAGGCTGGGGTGAGAAACACAAAGGGAAGCAGAGGAGGCAATAACGAAACCAAGGCCAAGACGACCCTAGTTCCTACAGTAAAGAAGAAAGAGTGGCTGCTGTGAAGACAGACCATGGATATAAAGCTAGATGTACATTAACACCCTAGCTTTTGGCCACTCACTATAGATTTACAACACGTGTGATAGGATCACCAGGCACTGGAGTCTGTGTGTTTCTTTGCCATTTTCATTCTTCCCCTCCTCTCAGGCTGTGCTAAAAGCTGTTCCTACATCTATTTGCATGCCCACTCCCTTGGCCCCAGGACAAGAAAATGTGGCTTGAACAGTGAACTCAAACTCAGAGATCCTCAAAGTGCAGGTCTGGGCCAGTGGTGGGCACATTTACCTCCAAGCTCCTTTCAGGCCCCAAGGTCCTATACTGTTTTCATAGTAACAGTAAAACATCTTTTGCCTTTTACCCTTATTCCCTTACAAGTGCACGTCGTAATAAGGAGTTCTGATTTCACGTTGCAATTAACCTTTAGGAAACTATCACTTGAATTTTGATATAAATGAAAATTAATACCAACAATTATGTGAAAAGGGTACGGAAATTCTCTCCTCTGTTTCAATAATGTATCTGTGTCAAGACAAATTTTCTTCCTATACTACAACCCAAACATGTATTGTAACGAAATGAGTACAGAAGCAGATATGAAGACCTAGAATATTCTATTAGCCAGACAGAAATGTGCAAAAACATACAACAGGACTGAGCTCCAGCTCAGGTGGCAGAACATTTGTCTAGCATGTGCAAGGCCCTGGGCACACAAAAACCAGGACACCCCAGCACTGTACACACCAGGCATGGAAGTACACACCCGAAATCCTAGTGCACGGAGGTCAAGCTCAATACAAAAGTTTAGGTCTGGGCTACAGCACATCCTCCCTCAGAGCTGGGGGCTGTGGGTGGGATAGGAGTGGGGTGGGGAGAAGAGAAAGTATATCAGTGTTACTCTTCTCATTAAAATTTCAGAGAAAATCTGATTATTTTCTCACAAAAATGTTTATGCTAACTGATCTACTCTTTCTAATGACTTAATAAACACAAATTTCTGTTTCTATTTCTAGAAATAGACAATACTTTTTTTGTAGTTGTCAATATATTTTTATTAACCAGGTCATACACACACTCATTTAGGGGCCTGGAACAGAAGGATTGAGAGCTACAGGCCAGCCTAAGTTACATAGACACACCTTGTTCTCCCCAAAATTATACAGGAAACAAAAGTTCTCACATCAAGATAATACACAATGACAAACAGCCTCCCTCCTTTTTGGTGCTGGGGATTGAAACCGAGGTCCTGAATGAACTAAACATCTGATCTTTCCAAGTTTCACCCCCAGTCCCACTTCACTAACTTTTAATTGTATAAAGGGGTTCCAATACAAAAAGTTTGAGAGCTGCTGACTTTGTGGATGAATATGCCCTTCCTGTCCTTGGTGCCCATTTGGACACCATGATGGGACACAGAGGTGGAATCAGGCCTGTGTGAACGTGCTGCACCCTGACAGCAAGCTCAGCTGAAAATGTCTACACACATATTCCAAGAGTAACAGTTTGCTCTCAGTGCTGAGAACCAAGGCTAACTACAATTCCCCACTTCAAAGAGTGTTTTATACACGTGATTTTATAGGCACCAAGGGAAACATTTAGAGGCACATGGCTTTCTTTCAAACAAGTAGGCACTAGTCATTAAGTCAAAGCTCAGATGAACTCATTGTATGCTACTGGCATTTCCCCTGTATCCACAGAGCAAGCTACACAGGACTTTCAAGTTCACCCTCTGACTTAGTGGGTCTCACACCAAGACTAACAGGCCTAGTCTAGTGTAAGCTAAAGCAACTTCCATTTCCTGTAAAAATCCCTAGAACCCAATCAGAAGGCAATGTCCTCTGTCACATCCTCACCTTTCAGTTTCTCATGACACAACCCTGACGACCTGTTCGTTTCAACCCACAAACACACACCACAGAGTAGATGTTATTAGGCCAGTGAAGGGACTGAGGAGGCAGGGTTCTCAGATAATGAGAAAGGAGTAGGAATTCTGAGAAAAAAGATGAGAAAACAAGGAAGTACACAGAGTAAGGGAGTCTTTAGAAAAGAGCGAGTGCTTGCCTTTGGCTAGAGAAGAGAGGGAGAAGGGGAGGAGGTGAGAGGAGAGAGTCTAAAGGCAGGGAGCTCTGGCACGCAGAAAAACACCGCTGTGCAGAGAACCAACTGGAGAAGGGAAAACAAACTATGGCCCTACCACGCTATCCTGTTCTCTCCCCACCCACCCTGCTTTAGACAAGTTGGTCTCTGTTCAGATTGTACCATCTGGCCAGGGCATCCTTACTTTTTCAAAATGTTTATGCTTCAAAGTCTAGTTTAACAGAACTGTTCTTGGTTTCTCTCTTGTAACCTGCAGTTCTCTGGGGAAAGCTCTCGTTGAGAATATTCCACATAAGTATCTGTGGTCTCGTGGAGAGGCACACCCTGCCAGCACGGAAATTCCACTCTATATGGCATACTGTTTGTCACTCAGTAAATGTTCAACCAAAGCTGCCAGCAGAACTGTGCAACCGTAAGTCTTGATCCAAGAAG